>NC_050475.1:20473494-21073494 GCF_013373865.1 Monomorium pharaonis | reverse complement strand
GCGAGGCGGCCCACCTTTTTCACACACAAAAATGTCGGACGGCGAGCGACAGCCGAAGGGCGATTATCGGGACGACCAGTCGTCGGCGCGATCCGATGCTCCAAAACGCGCGTTTGCCCTCGAGGGAGATTTGGGGACGACTCTCGGGGACTTTTCACGCGTTGGCAGTCGCGAAATTTTCGAAGACGAGGAGACGACGAGCGTGTCGCTCCTACGCGTGCAGCACTCGCGACGACGTTAAAAAGTCACGAACGCACGATCGAGAGATATCGGAGGACGAGGAGGACGTCATTAACGACGAGATCGTTCATCGTCGTCCTCGTCGGCGCAATTCCCACGACGCGGCGAGACCGAGAGTACTCTGCCCCGTCGCGAGAGCGAGAGAAAAATGGGCGTTCACGTCGCGCGCGTTTACGCGCGGCCGCCACTCGTCGTGAGCGAAAGAACACCGAACGGCCGAACCTAACCTCGCCGCCGCTGCCGCCGTCGTCGTCGTCGCACGCGAACGGGAAGGCGCCGAGCTGACGACTCATTGCAGCGCACGAGTATCTCGCAATCATGCCTTCGCAATGCTTACCGTGACTCCGCGTAACGTATCGGTCCACGTAGAAGCGGTCGTCTGCGGTCGTCTCGCCTCGCTCTCCTTTTGTTTTGTTCACGCGACTACGAACGGCGCGATCGAACCGTCATAGCCGCCGCGAGGCACCACCGACGGATCATCGACGGGGGAAGGGCCCCGTGTCTCTTGTCCCTGTGTGCACGTGTCAGGGGGGAAAGGAAGGAAGGAAGGAAGAACGAACGAACGAACGAACGAACGAATACACGCACTTCCGTCCCTTTCGCCGGACAAACCGGAACCCGGCCGCGGTGCGTCCGACGTGCCGGTGCCTGCGCGTGTAACCGATTCCGCCGCGAGTACCGTTCACGTAGACAGATCCCGGTGGCCGGACATTTTTTCGCACCGAACGCCGATCGTCCGCCCCGTCTACTCCTTCCACTTGCCTGTCTTTTGTGACGTCACCGATTCAATACTTTTCGCGAAGGTTTCTCGCCGCGGCGGCGCCGCCGCCGAGAGCTGCGCCGGCCACTCGTCGGATGGCGCCACGCATACCGTTTCTGTGTTTGCCCCCTTTTTTTTTAATCAATTTGGCTACATACAACTGCAATCTGCAATTTTGGGGCATCAATCTCGTCAACTTAAATAATTAGCTGATTAAATTGATGAATTAAAAACTTAAAACTTTTTCATTTTTAAATTGCAAAAATACAAACGCGAAAACAAAAAGACAATATATATTATGTGATTAATAAAATAATGTAATTATTATACCTTGAGTTCTTCTCAACGAATCCCGTCTTCTCATCTTGAAATTCTACTGTTCTCCTCTTACAGATTACTCCGATAAACACATTATGCAAATGTTGCACGAAAGGCATAATAAATTGAGTTTGCCGAGATTTTACAATTATTTTAAAAACTACTTGATTCTTTATTTGAAATTAGATCCTCAATGTTTTTAACAATGTTTTGTTGCGCTTAAACTAAAAATAAATTTAAAATTTTCTATCGCTCAAATCGATTCGAGACTCCGACGATCGATAATCTGTCTCACTTGCTCCAAGTTTCACTATGCAGCCCGAGATGTCGCCACCATTCGCGGCGGCGACGACGCGTTCTCGATAACGATCGATTGCTCGGCCTCCGCGTTTCAAACGACTCCGATTCCGACCAGCGATTAGCTTACCTGGACGCCCACTTGAAAAACTCATATTTCGATAATGATGCGCGCACATTTCGTGAGAAAAGATTATTCATTTTCATCGCGAGATTTTTTTACGATACGTTATGATGCACTAAATTACTAAAACATCACGAATATTGCGAAATCCTGAATTAATAAAAGTCTCTACTAATGAATTAATCATCCCACAGTTTACGTCTATTTCTATCAATGTAGATTAATTTTAATCTCGGTTTTATTTCAATTTCCCGGCTTTTCTCTTCTACTAACTTTGAAAATGTTCAAATTTTCTGTACAACTTTGCATACGTACTTTAAAAAAATTTCTTCAGATTTCTTTGTACGAATTAAAACATTATTCAGAGGTGCTGAAAAAGTTTACAACTTTTTGTGAACTTTTTATGTATGTACGTCGGTTCTACGTTTGAAATTCTAAAATCTCAAAGATCTCACATTCTATTATATAATTTCCAAAGAAAATCTGAGAGAGAAAGAGGAAGTTTGAAGATTTTCTCAGAAATTTTTATAGGTTTCAAACATAAAGATCTCCTCGAAATACAAAATATTGTGAACATTGGTTTCACCTGAGAGATTATTCAGTATCGGGAATTATTTCTCGCCGCCTCTGTATGAACCTCGTCTCGAACGATGAGTAATTACGAGCAATGTTATCTTATCGCTATACACCTCCGTTATCATACGCGAGCCGTCAGATACGGCGTCAAGCCGATTTCAAGTTGATGCCGCGGAGAGGCTTAGAAAGTCGCGACTTCCTGCGCTAGGATGGATCTCCGGGTGTTGGTGCCTCTGCTTGCGATAATCCTTCTCGCGAGATGCGAGAATCCCGCGGGAAATGTGATTGTGCAGCCGAGCGAAATTAAAGCGGACAACGCGACGTCGTCGGCGCCGACGAGTATATGCTCCGTGTGCTCTTGTACAGGTAGTGTCGCAATTTAAAACCTGCACCGTTCAGCTCGATCGAGGACACGCGGGGCGAGGCGATTTTCCTCGAATTGCAAACATCCGCGCTCGATGTTTATTTAATTAACACGAAAAAAAGGACTTTTGCTGAAGTATCTAAAAGTTCAAGCTGGACACAGATCTGAGAAAAATTTTCTTATTGGCTCATCGCAATAATTACGTGAGATTCGTTTAGGTATGCTGGGAAATGTTTTGACATTCTAGCAATCGGTTCGAGCTCCTACACAATCATTTTAATGATCCAGCGACAAATGTATTTTTAGATATATATTAAATTATTTTCAGATCTTTTGTGAATACTTTTAGATACTGACCAAGTTTTTAAACATTCTAATAAAACCGTTCGGCAATAATGACCCTTATTTTTAGACAGCTACGTGGACTGCAGTAACCGGAGCCTGAACACGCACTTCGAGAAGCAGCAATGGTTGAACGTAACGGCCAAGGTGATCTCGTTCGAGCATAATGACCTGGTGCACGTCACGCCCTTCCCAAGGATAGTCGTCGAGAAGCTGATTCTACGAGGGAACCGCATCGCGAGGATCGACTATAAGGCCTTCAAAGAGCTCGTTAATCTCACCGAATTGGACCTGAATGATAACCAGCTTACGTCGCAGATATTGCAGCCGCACGTCTTCGAGGTAATCAGAATGATATCGCGAACTAACGCGTTAAACCTAAGATCGAGAAGCGAACATCGTCGCCTCTAATTCGTGATTCATCGATCGATAAGAGAGGGATTTTGATGCTTCGCAATTACAGCCACATGACCCTTTCGATCCCATTACAGCCACGCGGTCGCGTATTTAGAATGACAGTATTGAAATATTATTGTCACTTATATTCGTCACAGTCGCACGGTTCTATTAAAGTACTATATCTAAAAAATTAGTTGCGTACAATGTTTTAAAAATAATTTTGTTGGCCATTAAAATAATTATGTAGAACGCTTAAGCGATATGCGGTGCTGCTAAAATTTCGACATTCTAGCAATCGATTATTTTAATGGTCCAATAAAAATTATTTTCAGACGTGTATCTAGTTAAACTTTCAGCAAAACCGGTTTTTCCGTGAGTGAGTATATATTAATGTTTTTATTAGTCTTATGTAGATGTCTCTATAAAGATTTTGTTTAGAAAACTCTTCTGTTTGCTCTAAAACTCTTTTATTTGCCGATGAAAATTATCATCAGATGTTCGATTTGCGAACTATAAGAAATAACAAAAGATAAACTTCGAAGAAGAATATTTCTCTTTGTTCAACTTGAGATAGACGAAACAAATTCGCAGAAAATTTATTTCACGAAATGTCAAATTTTTAGCGCTCTGCTGATTCGATACTTTTCAGAATCGATTGATACGGCAGTGAAATGACGTTTCACGATAAGACCGCTAATTGACGAGGCTCGTGGCTCATGATTACGCTATCCCTGTGCATCGCGCATTAAATATTTCACTCTGTTCTCAGATAAGCTGCATTAGAACCTTCACTTATGTCAATTTCCATCAACGTAGATTAAATCTAATTTTGCCTTAAACTTTACTTTTTATCTTATTCTTAATTTTAAGAAATAGAAAAAAAACGTCTAAATTAAGTTGAGATTAAAATCTACGTTGATAGAAACGGATATTATTCGTTTACATAAGTCGCATAAAGAAGTTTTACGACTTTACCTGTTAATCACCATTTGTTTTTTTTTTCTCCATTCATCTGCTACACTATCTTGAACGACGTTATTCCTGATTATTCCAGGGAAAGTTCTCGCCAGAAGCGTACGAGCCTCTGTCGATCCTGCGCATCTTGAACCTGGGTAACAACGACCTCCATTGGTTACATCAGAGTTTATTCGAGCATCTTGTCAGTCTTCGGGTGCTGGATTTGGCCGGAAATCCTTTTGGCGTATTCGACTATCGTACGTCTATTGCGATCAGCAGCTTGTCGTACTTGGAAGACTTGGATATCAGTTATTGCCAGCTGAGAGAACTGCCGAACTCTCAGTTCCACAATTCCAAGTAAGGCATCGAGTGATTTACGATATATTTGCAATTTTGTCATCGGAGAATGACGTTTTCTGAGGGGACTCTTCGATGCTCTTCCGTAGGAATTTGAAGAGGCTGAACCTGACTGGCAATCGACTCACGGTTCTGCCCAAGTCCTTGGAGGAGGCTGGCACCTTGGAGTACCTCCGCTTGGACGGCAATCCGATACGCGTTATTGATCGCACGAACGCCTTTCCCAACCTGACGAAACTGCGGGAGCTCAGTCTGCACGGGATGCCGAATCTGACGGTGATCGGGAACGGCGGACTCTCGGCGTTGACCGGCCTGGAGGTCCTCCACGTGCAGAACTGCGAGAAATTAAGGAGAATCGACGAGTACGCGATGGCGCTCAAGGTGCGTGACAGCCGACGGCCCCGGTAATAACGACGAAAATGACAATAATGTCCCGCTATATTCGCAGACCACCGAAGGTATGACGTGGCCGCCGTTGAAGAAGCTGTACTTGGCGTCCAACGCTCTCCGGTATCTACCGATGCTGCTCGTTCCCAGATGGAACAATCTCGAGGAGTTGCGCCTGATGAACAACCAATGGAGCTGCGATTGCGACAATGAAAATCTGGTAAGTTTCGACGACAGCTCGAGGAACTACGGCTCGACTAATTTACGACTGTCTCTCGCCGTAGATCGGAATCGTGCTGCCGGAATTGGGCGAGACGCTGATGGGAGACGAGGTCGACAAGCTCACCTGTTCCGCACCGCCGGAGCACGAGGGGAAGAAGCTGGCGGATCTGGCCGACCGACAGCTGCGCTGCTTGGACCGGTACAACGCGAGACCGGAGAGGGACGCCGCGATACTCGTGGGGGTGCTGATCGGTCTCCTGGTCGCGATCCCGATCGGCATGATGTTCTTCGTTTTCTGGCGACGCGGCTACTTCTTCTGCGGGTCCCAGGGTCCCGCCACCTTCTCCCGTGCCTTCTACAAACGGGCGTCCAACGACGATGACATTTAAAATATATACACTGGTTTGATTCATGAATAAGTTCTGCTAGATAATTTATGAATCACTTCCTTTGAGAAACCAGTATTACCCACGACATTTAATTATTTTATTTGTTGCAAGTAGAGAATAATAATGGAAAATATGTAACAGGTTACAATTTATATATTATGTATTTTTTAAATGTAAAAATTTAGCTTTGTTAAGTAAAGTTGAACTTATTTATGAACAGCTAAATGTATATGTACATATATAATATGTATACGTTTTTTAACGCAGTCGCATCTTTTTGCTACGCTTTTTTTAACATTAAGCAAAAAACATCGAGATACAAAAGAATAATGTTTAAGAGCTGCGACGTAAAAGTTGCAACAGAATCCGCGACACCGCGGATGACGCATCGAATATATCTAGTCTAAGCTTCCTCAAATACGCGTATCTTTTGTACGTTTTGTTAAGCTATGGCAAAGTGTCGTCGCTACAGCGCGAGAGCGTTAGTTAAAGATGTACATTTTTCTATTCGGATAAAGCGCGCACCATTGTAAGACGCCGCGTTTTCCGACTGTATGTATGCCGCACATCATGACGCACCGCAAATAAACACACTTGAAATTTATAATGTTCGCCTCTCCTGCCTTTGCCTCTCTCGCCGTCTAACGAGTCCCCGGAGGATTCGCGATCCTCGACGAAGGACGTTCCCGAGAGCCGCGCTTCCCAAAATCCCGGACGATGGATTTTCGGCTTTGCGGGCAGAGCCGACGCGGAGAGGGCGGCTCTCACTCACCCGGCGCAAATGCGCGGAGGGTGCGAGGGTCGAGGCGAGGGTTACGCGACGCCGAGCGACGCCGGGTGAACGCACACGGACGGATGGACACGCGCCGGTAACGCAATTACCGCGACGTTAATTTACTCAATAATCGCAGAAGCAACCCCGTCTAAATGTCGGCACGCGTCCCTCGACCCTAATCATAGCCGGCCGTCGTCACGCCGACGAAGAGAGAGCGAGAGAGAGAAAGAGAGAGAGAAAGAGAGAGAGAGAGAGTGAGTTTATCGAGGATATGCACGAAAAGCCGAGACTTCAGAAATTAACGATAAAGACCGTTAAAGCAAAAGATTCCTCCTATCTCTTTCCTCTTTTCCTCTCTTTCTTTTCTTCCCGTTTTTTAAGAAATTTACGCTACTCCCTTGATGCGAGAGGAGCACTCATTCTAATCGGGGATGGCGATTTTCTATACGTTACACTCCGTTGAATTTACGAATCTACCTTGCACTTTGTGCAGCCTACATCTACTTTGTTTCTCGTTCATACGTGGAATTGACGTTAGTCATCTCGTCGAGCTGCACGAGCGCGTGTACACCGCCATTTGGAAAGCGCCCTGCAGTGCACGCGATCCGCTAAGTAATTTAATCCCGCGTTTCCGCTCGTCCTCTCATCCAAGATTCAATACCGATATATACGGCGGTACGCGGGGCGCAGGGGTTTATCCATCGCGCGTCGAGGAACTTGATTGCGACGGATCTCGGAAGCGAGAGGAGGGAAAGCGAGCGCGACGACGTCGATTCCGGGCGCGAGGAGGGGATCGTGTTCCGGTGGAGTAGCGACACTTTCGAAATTAGAGCCTTAGCTACGAGATAAAGAGACGGGAGAGAGAAATGGGTTTTCAAATACTCGGAACTCGGGAATCGTCGCGCGTCGCGGGCACGTATAGCGGCGGGCTACGCCGCGCCGCGCCGCGCCGCGACGCTACGGCGGCGGGAAGGGGTGGCTTTTCGAAAGCGACGGTTTTCGCAACGTACTCTTACATATACATGCTTGCACTTCGCATTATTATCTACGTGCGAGAGCGCGACAGAATGGAGAGGAATCGCGAATACAGAAGGATCGGTCCTCCCCCTCCCCCCCTCCGACCCCTCATCCTTGCTCACTCTCCCTCCGCGGCCCTCCTCCATCGCCGCCGCCTCCTGGGGGCGCGCGGGACGTGGCGCGCCGTCCGATTCACGAATACCCGAGCGCGTGTCCATGGAAACGGGTGGCCGAGTCCCGCCCCTGGGATCTTTGCGGAGCCAACCCGGACGACGGCGAGCGTCGCGACGCCGGCCAATGCGGGCGCCGGGTCGGCCTCGGATATCCTGCTCGGATCCCAAGCCGCGTCGCTTTTCCACCACCGGAGTACGGATACGCCGCCAGCTGGCGGGAGGAGCTGCCGATGATCGCGTCGCGCGGGGGTTGAATTGCCCCGAATCGCGCCGCGCGCTCGCCGATACGAGCCGCTGACAAACGACAAACTCGGTGAACTCGGCGACGAAAGACAGTGAGCGATAGACAACGTCTCTCGCGCGATTCACGACGACGACGACGACGACGACGTGGTCAATTCGCGGTTCCGTCGAGGGGGTGAACTCGTGCGAGACGCGCGACGTCTATAAATCAGCCGAGCTCAGATTGGCCGCCGCCAAGAGTGATCTCGCGCGACGGGGGAGGAAAGTGATCGGTTCCGCGAGAGTGCCGCGAGAGATTTCTCTTTCAGCGCTCTGCCCGCGACCGCTTCGCGTAGCCGTCGCGTCGTAAACAACAACCCCCTGGAGGGATCCCTGAATCCCGGATCCTCGCCTGGTGACCGCGAGAAACGCGAGGGACAACGCGGCCTCGGGTCATCGCGGCGGCGTCGACGAGAGTCGCCCATCCGCGAGCGAAAGGCCCTCGCGAGGAAGTTTGGCGCCGCACCAGGATGTAACCCGAGCCGGGGCATGCACGCGTCGTAGCCGCGCAACGAGAGGTTGGGCCGAACGAGGAAAGATGCAGTCGACCTGCCAGCAGCAACAAGCTCAGCCAGGCCAGAACGGTACCTCCGCCAGCAGGACGTCGTTCCTCATCGAGGATATCCTCAGCCGGGGCACCGCCACCCCGCACGCCCACCATCATCAGCTGCACCATCAGCACCTGACGCCGACCGCCGGCCACACGCAGCAGCACCATCAGCAGTACCAGCAGTTCGCCAGTCTGCTGCCCGGCTATCCCGCGGCACCGCCCGCCGCGGCGGCCTTCTTCTTGGGACCGCTCTTCGGTAGCGCTGGCATGGGGGTCGGCGTGGTGCCGGGGGTCGGGGAACTGGCAGCCCTCAAGCATTGCCGGCGACGGAAGGCCCGGACCGTGAGTATATCCTCGAAGGTACCCACCCTCTGTCTGTACCCGAAAGCGGAAGCCGCATCCAACCAACAACGTTTTGTCCCCGCGACCTGTAAAAGTTACGTCAATCTTCTACAAAGCGAATCGTTGACTCCAAATCAATCCCACGACCATTAAGCCAGAGGAAAGCAACAAACACAAATCGCGTCTGTAATACGCACGTTGTTGGATAAACAATTTAAGTTTGTATCAGACTATTGAAGATGAAAGTTCGATCAACCAGATAATTAATTTTAATCGGTTTCTGATTAATTGAATCTCAATCTCCAACTTGCAATTCTCAATCTTTATACAATCTTATAATCTAATAAAGGCTTTAAATTGTTCCTTTCACTCGCTATTCTGATGAGTTATTTATTTTTTTTTTAGATGTTTTGTTTTTCTTTTTCCCCCCCACAATACACACATACAACACATTTATCTCTCTCGCGCGACTGTAGGAGACAAGAGTCTGCTTCCTTACGGCTTCAGGTATTCAGCGACCAGCAGCTGGCGGGTTTGGAGGCGAGGTTCGAGGTGCAGAGATATCTGAGCACCCCCGAGAGGGTAGAGCTGGCGGCGGCGTTACACCTGTCCGAGACCCAGGTGAAAACGTGGTTCCAAAATCGGCGAATGAAGCACAAGAAGCAGCTGAGGAAGCTGAACACGGGCGGCAGCGGCAATTCCAATTCTTCGGGGCAGCAATCGATATCCGTCACGTCGCCCGCTGGTGAGTCGTGTCCATTTGCACCCTCCTCGCGCTACGGATCGACCGAGCCTCGATGACGATCGTACGTCTCGGCGGAGGCAAAGGGAAACCGTAAATCGATTTGTTGTCTCGCGAAACGGCTCTAACGAGATGTTTACGCGTATATTGCCTGATAATCCCTAAAAGACATTGCGATCTACGATATCTACGGAATTTCGCGTCGAGCAGCCTCCGCGTAACTTAATTACCGGCAAATTAAATTTGCGTATCGACTTTTCGATAAACAGCTGCGAGCAGTATTCCCGCGCCGCGAGTTAATCAACTCGGATTAATGACGCCGTGTCCTAGATAAAAGCGCGAACTCATGAATGGCTGCGCGCCGTTGCGATAAAGAAAAAAAAAAAAAGATAAAACATTACGCGCGTATTGTCGTCATTTCCTTTTATTCCGCGCCGGTTCCCGAAAACCCCGGAAAGCCAATCCGGACGTGGATCCCGCTGAGGCGTGTAATCTCCTCGGAGAGTATCGCGTAACGCGTCGCAATGGCGCTTATTCGGCTTAACTGATAATATAGTCGGCGGACACGGGAGAACGTCGAAATAAACTGCTGAACAAACTGCAGCGTATCGCGCGAGTCGATAGTGCGCCGGCACGACCGACGGACCCGGGATTAATCGGTCCATAGTTATCGGTTAATCTGGCCGGAGAGAGCGCGGAGAGCGTGGAGGAGGCGCGCGGGGAGGATGTCGGCGGGTTATAACGTCGGTTGTCGTTAAATACTTCCCTGTTGTCACGCTAATGGGCGATATCTGTATAATGCAACCAAAATACCGCTGACAATAAATTACGCAAGTTCCGGCGTAACTAGCCAGACCGTAACCGTGATTACGTTGCGAGGAACTATAATCATTAACGGTGTATCTGCGTAATGGTCGCATTCCGTCGTAGATATATTACCATAATCGCTCGCCGGTGACGTCATTTGCAGATACGCGTTACAGCCCCCCCCCCCTCACCCTCAGTTTCCTCCGGAGAGGAAAACTCTCGCCGCCCGTGGGGTCGTGGACCCGGGGCTGTATTTATTTTCTGTTAACGTGACGCGCGTTATATTAATTTCCTGGAAGAAAATTCGCCGCGGTGGTGCCGTTGCCTCTGATGGTTCACGTGGAATTTTTTGTCTTCGATAACACGTGGCGCGTTTTATTAATTTTCTACAAGAAAATTCACTTCGTTGGTCGAATTATCTACGTCAGTTGCCGCTCTCGAGAGGAATTACGGCAATTGTCTGAAAAAAAGTTCACGTTGATAGTGCCGTTGCCTCGGGCGATCTACGTATTTTATTTTTTATAAAAGGGCGCGAATTACGTCGATTTTTTGGAAGAAAAATTCACCGAGATGGTGTCGTAGTCCCGAACGATTTACGTGTTACTTTTCTTTTTTGATAACACGCGCGCGGCATGCATTATATTAATTTTCTAAAAGAAAATTCGTGCCAATATTGTACTCCCGATATATTTACGTTTATATTTATTTTATGTTTTCGATAACGTTTTTAGTATACGCGTTGTATTAATTTTCTAAAAGAAAACTTGACACAATGATATTGTCTCCCATGATTTACGTGTTATCTTTCATTTTCAATAACGTTTTACGTGGTTTCCATTAATTTTCTGAAAGCAAATTTTCGTTTTATTAATGATATCGCTGCCTCGAGCAATTTACGTATTATATTTTATTCTTTATATCATGGCGCGAATTATATAAATTTCCTGGAGAAAAATTCACCGAGATAGTGTCACAACTTAAAGGAAAACACATGTTTTTTTTTAAATAACGTCACAGTCTTCGCGCGATTATTTTTTTTGTTTTCGAAGACGCAGATTTTTCCTCGCGAATTTTCCCACACTCGTTAGGCCATCCCGGTATTCACGAAACGAATATAAAAGCGATCATTTAACGAGACGACGGGAGACATTTCGAGCGATTTAAATAGTTTGGTCCATGGCGTTCGCATCTCCTATATACTAAGTTGTTCGTCTCGGTAGACAAGATGGCTTCGTTCGGGAGGAAGGGCTAACCGAGTTACATAGACGTCTCCTTGGCAGCAACCAAGAAGGAGGTATCGAGAGGAGGGTGAGTAGGGTGGAGGAGACACACACAGAAGACGGAGACCGCCTTGGCGTCTTTAGACTCTCAGAGGCGAGCGTACGTAAGGAACCCCCCGGCGTCGCGGCGCGACGGGGAATCGTCGTTCCCTCCTTCGATACCTCTCTTTCGCCGTCTTGTTCCGACTCGGTCTCTCCGCACCCGTCTCTCAGCGAGAGAATTGCTCAATTACCCGCTAAGTGCTCGGTCAGACCTATATTCTCGATTGTGCTCGCCGCCGAGGGCTATCGTAGACCATAGAGCGGCGCGTGCCGCCGCGAATATAATTTTTTTCAAAATATCAAGAAACGAAAACGAGAAATCGTTATATCCTTGCCTACTCGCGACGCAAGATCTCGCGCTCGCAAACGCGGGGGACGGTATTAGTCCCGGAGATATTAATTAACGATGTTTGTTTGCTGATGTTGACAGAACGTCCGGTAGACTTTTCGTTGAGCGGGGGCCGCGAGTCGCGCGCGAGCAGCGACGCGCCCGCGGACTCCGACGACGAGGACGACGACGAGATCGACGTGCTGGGCGACGAGACGCCGTCGCCAAGCGCGACGCCGACCCCGACGCCGGCACCGGCGCCGACGCCCACGCCGGGCCCAACGCCGACCTTAACGTCGCCGACGACGTCGACGACGATCTCGACGACCCCGACGGGGTCCACGTCGTCGTCGTCGTCGTCGTTGCGAAGCGGCACCCTGCCACCACCCCTGTCGTCCAGACGCGGCACGCCGCCCAGGATCCTCCACGCGGCGATTCATCCGCATTCGCACTCGCATCCGCATTCTCATCCGCACACGGTCGGCCTGCACCATCAGCAGCCGCTGCAGCACGGCCAGCATTCCGCCCAGCGTCAGCATCGCTGAGACGCGACGACGATGAGCCCGGGCGGCGCGGCGTCGCCGCTCGTCTCCTACCGGAATCACGGCTACCACGTGTAGAGAGAGGAAAAAGAGAGATAATCTTCGTCTTCGTGGGTACCAGGCCCCTACCGAGAATTTACCTTAGGCTAAAGCTCCGTTGCGTAACACGGAGAACACGGAATTCGGCAGAGATCGTCCCTCCACATCCGCTCTCGAGGGACCGGCAGAAGAGAAACCAAGAGAAGAATCCTCGCGCATCTTCGAGCGGTATATTTAACGTGTGTGTGTGTGTGCGTGTGTGTGTCACACTGAAATAATAATTACGATATTCGCAACGCAGAACGCAGGTATCGTCGCCGGAGCGTCGCTGGATCTTCCCTTAACGTAAATAAGAAGGAGGAAAGATAAGCAAGAGAAAGAAAGCAAATGAAATTTTGCCGGTTCCGAAATCTCTACTTTTTATAGCGAAATACGGTAAATAAGTACGGTACTTGGTCTGTTGTTACTTTTTATAGTCAAGTGTGTAAAAATAGGCCGTGGTTTTCGTTGAGAATTAAACTGTCATGCTCTGACGCGATGTGTACACTTGTTTCTCCTCGATTTGTCTCTTCCCAGGGTGGTTTTCTGGAATTTCGAGTAATCTATCTTTGGGGAAGGGGAAAGGGGGTGAGAGAAAAGGAGAAGGAGAGAAATCCGACGAGTTTCTTTGCATCTAAGGAACGCGCGACTTATGCCGCTTTCCGAATAAACTTTTATCTCGATTTAACTTACACTTTTCCTAATTCTTAGAACTAGAAGAGAGAAGATAAAAAGTAAAACCGAGAGATTAAAGTTAATCGCTACATTAGAAACAGGACGTTGCCTCTCGGACGCAACGTTTTATGGACGCCCATGTGGCATCGTACATCGGCATTGACATTTAATTAATTGCATAGTGGATCGCGGCGAACAACGATCGAGTCTATTTATCGTCTCGTTAATGGTCGGCGCGACATTTCGGCTCGAAGACATTTCCGCGGAAGTTAACGAGGCGTCGAATCGACGACGGGAGGGACAAGGAGATCCGCTTCGTTGACGCGTCGACTACTATTATTAGCCATCAATTATTGATAATCGCTAGTAATCGGCTGTTGACATTTTTGAAAAATGCTCTTTATAATGTAAAATTCCGGTCGGTAATCGGACATAAATAAATAAACAGCTAGATAACGACGTGAGATAACAATCGAGTATTCCATTACACTAATCGTGAAGATCTTGTTCGGAAATAGTAGTCTCGTTTAAAATATAAGATTCATTCAATATTTAAAAATATAGGTTTTTGTTCAGTAAAGATGTACTTTATTTTCTCGTTGCTAGGATGTGAAAATCATTCCAGGTTAATCACGCGATGTATTTTATCGTTACACGCTTACGATGATGAAAAAAGGACACCTGTGACGTACACGACATTCGTTAAACAAACGACGCGTTAAGAGTAATAATCGGCAATTGTGTGCGAATGCGTTTGATGATTTCGCGCGGTCGCGAAATGATCGGCGAGAAGCAGGCGTCGTTTTTATTGCTACCTGTTGCGGCGACATTAGATCGGCAAGATCGGCAAGTGCCTGTTAAGTAAGAAAAGAGACGACATCGCGAGAGTCGGACGACGGTAGAGAGAGATTTTCCAACGGGCGCGCGTGTCACGGGCGGCGGGCGAGGGCGCCTGCGGGGCACGTCGTGCTTCCAGTTGGGGTGAATCCTAATACCCAGATAATGGGAAGTAATTGCGAGGGATCAGAGCGAGCGAAGCTACTCTGTCGGCTGTCGGGCTCGGGGGGCAGCGGGATGCGTACGGAAAGAGAAAGAGAGTGAGAGGGGGGAGGGGGAGAAGAGAGAGAGAGAGAGAGAGAAAGAGAGAGGATGGCGCCGCGCCACGCTTCCATCCCTCTCCTATATCCCCTACCCTCTCCTCGGGCTTCCCTACTTTCCCTTCTCGCCGTCGATTCGCGGGGGTGGAGAAAGAGAGGACGAAGAGAGGATCGTAATCGTGTTATCGGGACGAAATCACGGGGTACATTCTCGGATACACATCGGATAGATGGATGTATATACGGGGCATCGCGACCGCGCGCGAGACCAATCCACGCGAGATTTACCTCTCCGACGGGAGGAAGCGAGAGATGTCGAGGGCGGCGGAGAAGGGGAGGAGGGAAAGCGAACGTTTGTATCGACGTCTCGCGCACGATGACGCGTTTCGATTCTCCAAGGAGATTCCGCGAGAGCGGGCTCTCTTCCTCGAAACGACGTGTCGAGGTGTAATTTTAGTGAACGAGAAACGGGCGAAAGCGCGTCTGTCTTTGGAGGGTGGCTCTGACGCGCGGATTGCACAGGGATGGCAGGTGAAGGGACGATGGGAGGGTACTTTGGTCTTTGATGCTAGGAAGATAACACGCGCTCGGCGTTGTTCGACGGAAGAAACGCGCGTTCGGGGTTAGCCAGGTAGGGCCTGGTTGAGCTTAATGAAATCACGGGGCCATTTATGACGTTTATTAGATTCCGCTAAGACGTCTATTATTACGGTACGTAAATAAAGGGGGAGGCTTCGCGCGCCCCTCGCCGAGGGAGACGGAGCGGAATGCGGCGAAAATAATGAAATAAAGGACAATGAAGTGGCAGGTACAATGGCCAATAGGGTATAGAACGAGAGCGAGGACGAGCAAGGCGCCAGCGGGCGGCGAGTATACGCGGGTCCTCTTTCTCTTTCTCTCTCTCTCGCGCGCGCGCGCGCGCGCGTGGAAGGGGTGTTGCAACAAGGGGTTACAGAGCGCGCGGCGCGCTTTAGTTCGGCGGGCTAAATGCAGTGGGCGTGTTCCCATTACTTTCATTATTTTCAGTCGCCGGGGGTTCGGCGGGTATCGATGCCCGAATGTGTAACCATAGGTCGCCCCCGTCGCCGTCGGGGTTCAACGTGTGATGCGGCCGGCGAAAGGTGGGCGACCTACGACTTCCGTCGATAGAGGAAATCCATCCGGTGAATTTGCGAGAGTCTATGTCGACGACGATACGTCGATCAATTTAATCCGCTCGGAAAAAAGAAAAAAAAAACGGGGAGAGAGGGTGAGCGAATTGGGTCCCGAGTCGAAGAGGCCGCGCGCGCGAGGGTGAGCCGTTAGCCTAACAAGCTGTCAAGACGTCGCCGCGTGTCAATCCGCGGCTCTTCAACGATCCCCGAAATAAAGCCGCCCTGTAAAACCCTTCGGCCGTCGGTCGCGGAGGGTTTTCAGCCCGGCCGCAAAAAAAACGTTCGGATTTCTCCTCTTTTTCTCCCTCTGCCTTCCTTTCCCACGCGAAAATTCCTGCCTGATCTCGCAGACGAGAGAGAGAGAGAGAGAGATAGAGAGAGGAGGACGCGGAAGACACGTGATACGCGTGAGGAGGCGAGGAGTGGATACTCGGCTATAGAGACAACGGCGTTACTGCCCACGTGCCGTTTAACTCGATCACAGCGGCAATCTGGCCTCGTTTCAACCTCCGGTTACTACGACGCTTCCGCTAACAAATAACATTGTCGTCGACCCTGCGGGGGCGTTCTGATTCGATTTGCGCACCGTGAAAGCGCGCTCCCCGGGAAAGGAGCGACGCGAGAGCGCGAACGCGGGAGGTGACACGCGGCTGTTGGATGAAAGGCCCGGTCGGAAATGCGGCCCGACGTACGTTGCCCCTCTCTCTCTCTCTCTCTCTTTCTCTCGGCGCGCTTCTAATCAGCAATTTCGAGAGGCGCGATTATTTAAAAGCTGTGCTCTACGGTCCCCACGGTCGAGCCGCTTTCTAGTACTCGCGCAAACTACAGGGCGAAGAAGACACCCCCGCAACAATCTCTCTCTTTCTCTCTCGTCGAGAGAGAGATCCCTATCTACGCGGCGTGTTTAAAAATAATTGCCGCGGTAGATCCGACGATAGTCACGGAGTCGCCCTCACCTTGGCGCTTCCTGGCCTCTCGAGTGGCCCTCGTTCTACTGTATAAAGGCAAAGACTCGCCCCCGTGTCGCGGCCCCTCGGCGAGGGCACACGCGGCCTCTTCCGCCACCGGTCGAGTGGCACCTTCCCCTCCCCCATCTCTCAACCACTCTATCACGACGTTTAAAGAAGTAAAGACTAAAGGTCCTTTATACTCGTGTCGAGTGAGCACAGCCTCAAGATGGACCCGCTCGACAGCAGTTGAGGCTGCGCTCGACGACGTCGGCGGGGATAGGAGCGTCCGGTTTGTCGCGCGAAACAAAAAAGAAAAAAACATTGATCCTGGCCCGGGCCCCCAACTGTCATTGTCAAGGTATTCTAATCAAAAATACGAAAAGTTTACATCTTTTGAAAAAAATTTTTTTTAAAGAAAACTTGCATATTTTTTTTACACATTTACTTGTGTGTACATGTCTACAAATGTTGATATGACTAAATGTTCATTAGTTTTTGCACGTTACATAAATTTACAAATACATTTTTCAAGTTGACCGATACGATTCTTCAGAAACCATTGAAACTGTTGGTTTTAACTTCTTTGTACGTGATATTAATATTTTTTAAAAAAAAGTTAAAAACAAAATTTTGAAGACATAAATGTAAACTAGAAAGTGTCTTCTATTAGATTTACATGTATGAATGTACTGAATGTATGTAGTTTTCTTTAAAAAAATTTCTCTTGGGTCAGTTTCTCTAAAAAATACCCCCTTAATCACCGACACGTTGATTAGACAGGATCGACTTGGGAGTTCTAAGAAACATCCCTCTTCCTCCTCGGTGTTTACAGCATTTATATTTATTTCACGTACAACTTGCATATATTATAATCATAATCGACAAACAGTAGTCTCTCATAACGGAAACAATTATTATTAAATGCGATTATAACTAAAGGGGGGGAGCAAAGAGACGCGCCTAGCTGGATAAAGGCGTGAGCCTCCTACACTCAAAAACAAGATTACTATATATCTATATATATATTAGCCTTTGAATATTACAGAATTAGTCTTTGTGTATGTGTATGTGTGTATATGTATTGTTTTACAGGAAATTTTTTTTTACTTTCTAACAGTTCTTAGTATCGTTTCTCCCTTGTGCCCTGAATAAAGATTTCTCTATCGACTTTTCGCAGGGATACCGCGGAAATTTTCAATTTACTAAAAAATACACATCGCTCGCGGATGTATTATTATTGCGCGTTAATATTGTGCACAAGTTCGATCATTAGGTACCTCGTTTATAAGGAGTTTTTTTCAGGCGTTGTGTCCGAACACCCCTCGCTCTTTCCAATTAGGCCATCGTCAATCACGGATAAGAGTATCCGAGGAAGCGCGCGCGCGCGAAACTATCGAATCTCTAAGTATTTTTTAATCGTTAACAATAATCAATAAATTGTAAACGCGCACTACGTATGGCTGAATGCTGCTTACAGGCGTTTTCACGATAAAATATAGAGCATGCGACGATTACGAGGGGCAGGAAAGGGAGAAGAGGGCAATCGTTGACGATGTTCCTGATTACAATTCGACTGACATTAATAACACTGTTTGACAAGAAATACTTGGCTGCGGGAACGAGGGTAATTTTTTCTCACAATTTTTCAAATTATGTCACGTTACAATTTCGGAAAAATTGCGGTTAAAGTTGCAAACAAAAACAATTTTAAGTGCTTATTATTGATAGATGTCAAAATTTATATTAATCAAATATCTCTTTAATCATACCAATTTTTTTTCTAAAATATGAAAATCTCAAAACTCAATTTAGATTACAATCAAAGTTCTCACATCATGCATCGTAGTTGCGCGCGCCAAAATACATTAAAATAGTCGTTTTACACTTTAACTGGAAATTTCTCCAAATTGTAACGTACAGACAAATTCGGCAAACGAAATCAAATTTAGTGTCAAAAAAGGTTGTGTCTGCTTTTTCGTACACTTTTTTCTGTTAAACAGTGTAATTAATGTTTAAAAAGACCGGTTACGTCAACCGAAATGAAAGAGTCGTTGTTCGAAACGAAAACCACGAGTCCTCGCTACGCATGCAGAAATTTAAACATTGTCAAGTAGTAATCCTAATTAAATGCCTTAAGAATTTGCAAGCGATCAGAACATACGCTTCCAACTTTTGGAGTATATTAAATTGCATTTTGTCCGTTTGTCGCGTACACATGCAAGACGCTCATTAATCAGAATCAGACAATTAGTCCCAGTCTTATTAAACGGTTTTCAAACCGTGCTTAAAGAAACGTTCAGCTTGTCTTTATAGAAAACGAAAAAAAAGAACATTTCTTTTTTCTACGAAAAAAATTAAAACCGCTGAAAAAAATAAAGATATATAAAAAGAAAAATGGAATAAAAACTAACGTAAGCTAATCGTAAGGTCGCACGACATACAACTTCAACTGTAACATGTTCATTTCTTCTTTCATTTCATCTTTTTCTAATTCTTAGAACTGGAGGAAGATAAAGACCAAGTTAAATGAAGATATTAAAATTAATCTACATCAGTAGAAATGGATAATAAAGATGAGACGAGGTGAGGTAGTCAAGCAAGGTTGCTGCCTAGTAATCGAAATGTAGTGAGACGCGAAGCCAATGCGCACGAGATACGCACTAGAAATAAGCCCTTATTTAAGACATGAGAACCACTAGTAATCTGATAGTAATCTTGATTTTAAGCAAACCTTCCGTCGACAAGCGCACTGTTATAGAAATCAATATGTTACACACATATTAATTAACTAAAAGAATTAACGTGTTTTCCAAAAGATATATCTGTGAGTTACATTATGGACCAGTCCATAACGAGAGAATAACATTGACGTACGAATGAAACGCCCGTTGTTTAACCTCATAGGCAAATTCGTTGAAACTCTCCGACGAACTCGCGATGCGCAAAGTTAAACTTCATGTATGTACCAGAAATTTTTGAAGAATACTCATCTGAATTTCGATGAAATTGCCAATTTACCTCTAAAGAGACGATCGGATCTTTTACATCGCTCGTAAAGAAATTTCTGTAAAAAAAGATTGCAAGATGTTCTTTTTTCAATAAGAGATTTTCATCTACACGCGACACGTAAAAGCAACAGGTGAGAGTCCAACGTCTCGCGTGATATCGTGAGAATCTACACAAGATATCGTTGACTCTGGTACATACACACAAAGCAAGTTAAAACAATATACGCGCGCGGGCGCACGCGCGCGTTTTCTTTTCCTTCGCTAGCATAACAGTACAAAGAAGTATGAGTAAATATAAAAATCAAATAATATTAATAATGATAATAATAATAATTACAAAGAGAATCGCGCGTTATTAAAGCTTCTAACAATAATAAAAATGAATACCTTCCTTCGAGTCGTAATAAATTAATAATGAGCTTTTTAAAAGCATTCGTACAATTCATCTAACAATGGCGATCGAGGATACGAAGATGAGCGAGTTATGGATCGTGTAATTCGTTTCATCGTCCTCGTCGTAGTTCATCTTCATTCCATCAGCTGCGGTGTGCCGCGCGGCCACCGGTGAGATTCGAGTGAAAGCGGTTTAGTGGAGTCTAGTAAAAAGAGCGTTTGGCAGAATAAACAATATCGTCGTCGAATGCAACGGCATTCGCCTGTGAGTAGTACAAATAAGCCCAAGTTAGCATATATACCTGGGATTATCGAATATAAATTCAATAAAAATATATGAACCATAAAAGTTACGTAATTTGAGATAACGTATTTTCTATTATTACCGTTTAGATCATGTATCATTCGCTCGATGTCCCGCCGTCTTTCTAATTAGTTGCCCTATATTCAAAAAACAAAAGCAGACATGTGCATGGCGTTAAGAACAAGGTTGATAGAAGGTTGGTCATTACAATAAATTCGACAGCCGTCCTACAAATTTGCACTTGTTCTAAGATGCAAGTAGATAATGGATATCGCATTACTTGTCAACTGCTCGAGAACTTATTTATACTACTACTATAGAAAGAGAACAAGCTCGTTCTCTCTCTTCCTTGTCTTAGAAAGACATAATTTTCATCAATGAAGAGAGGGTCTGGAGGCCCTCTGTTTCAACCTGGTTAATAACGCCTGTTCACTGTCGTCTTCCGTTTTCGACGAAACCCCGCGAAAACTCTCCGACCGATACTTGTCCCTCAAAAACGTCCTCCTCTCTTCTTTGTACTTTTCAATTCTCTCCCTGCACTGCGGGTCTCCCAGGTCTAGGCCGCCGAGATTCCTCAGTTGGATCTTGTCTGAAACGCTCGAGCAGATGCCAGAGCTGCTACCGACGTTGGGTGTCGAGCAGTGTTGCGCGTCCTCGGATGTCGGCTTCACCGACAACGAGATATCTCCTGTCATCCGATTGAACTTGGCCTCGTCCAAGGAGCGGCTCAGCGCCGCCCGGGTCGCCCTCGCGTGACGTGCCCGCAAGCATGGTGGCAAGTGTTGCGACTGCTCATCAGACTTGTTTCTCGCGCAATCCAATTCCTGTCTCATCTTGCTCTCCCTGACGATCTCCCTGCCGATCTCCGAGTCGAAGCTCCTCCGCTCTCTGACCGTTTCACTTTCGTATTTTCTTCTCACGGGCGTGGACATGTCTCCCACCACGCCCCCGGACAATCTTTGCAGAGCGAGTTCTTGTAGGATCGCCGCGGTATCTCGAGGTGGAAGAACCGCTGCGTCGTCGACCGCCGTCGGAGATGAGACACTTGTAAACGTCATATTCGATGCATCTAATGTCCGTTCCATCAGCTCGGACGCTCCTTCCGGCGCGTGCGCCACTTCGCAAGGCTCGGCCGCGTTCTCCGAGGGAATTCTCACTTCGATGTTGCCCCGTATCTGACTGACTTGCAAGCTGGCGCACTTGTTGTGACCTTCGTCACCACGTTTGGAAGCGCATTTACTGCGTATCGGTTGCGTATTACTCTGCTGCTGCTGCTGCTTTTGTGAGTTATTGTATCCGAAACTTTGGCACTTCTTCGATAGTCCGTTCATGCAATGGTCGTTGTCACGATCGTTGTCTCGCGTAAGGTTCGTTTCCTGATCCTCCTCAGGTTTATTCGAAAATCGCGGATGATTCGTGGCGTGCAAAGTACGTGTCGCACAATCCCGTTGCTGAGTGCCCGTGTCTCTCGATGACAGACGGCGATAGTTCTCGAAGGTTTCCGTCTCTCCGAAAAGCTCCTTGTCGTCGCGCACTTCGTTCCGATTTGTACCAAATACGTTCGCATTGTCCGCCTCGATGTAACATGCACGGACCTGCTGCTCCCTCGTATTAGACTCTTGACTCGAATCAACATCCGTCGTGCACGACGACAACCGATTGCCGTTCTCCCGATCGCGCATTCGAGACTGGGCGTCATCCATGAGATTATCCTCGTTTACAAGACCGAAACTCGGTTGCGGATCATCAGCCTCCTCTCGCTCGTGACTCGCGTACTTCTTCGTAACATCGGTAATATCCAGTATCATATCCTCGCTTTCGCGCGTCGACATACGACTTCCCGCCGAGTTGTCGACTCCCATGCGGAACGTATTCGCAGTCAGAGGCAACGCGAGCAGTGCTCCGGAGACGTTCTCCGACGCTTGCGGATTCGCGTTTCTCTCCACAAAGGAATCGTTGGGACTAGTCGACTCGCTGATCGATGTGGTAAAGGAATTAGCTGCCGTTCCTCCAACAATCACCCAGTCGCCGGAATCGTTGTTGCTGCTCGTCGCGCGCGGATTTTCCATACTGCTGAATACTTTGTCAGAATCGTCGCATATCACGAATCCGGATTCCTGCAATTCCTGCAGAGTTTGCTCGCATGACATCGGCGAATCGAGATCAGTCATATTGGATGGCAACCTTGGCAAATCGCCCATAGCGGTGGTAAGACTACTCAGCGGATCGGTAGACTCATCACATTCTTTAGCCACCTTTTCCTTTTTTTCATACGAATCAGACGGAATCTCCACGGTATGCAAAGTCAGCGCACTTGTTACATCCTTGCGAGACGTGACGGTGATTCCGCCAGATGCAGTTTCCTCGCATGAAGTTGATAATCTGTTGCATGGCGTCATCTCGGTATCGTTGAAAACCGAGACAACTGCAGTCGATTTAGTCGCAAGGCGATTTTCGGAAGTGCACGGAAGCGACGTGGTCGCATTTCTATCATGTCTATCGTAAGTCATAATCCTCTCGCATAGCGGCTCTATTCTCCTATCTCGGTCCTCTAAATTTGTGGATACTCTGTGACCAGGATCCGACGACTTTTCAGAAGACGAAGACACACTGACTTCCTTATTCGTGCCGCTTGCATCGCGCTCATCGCCAATCTCTAACGGTAAAGTAAAACTTCGGAAACTTATTCTAGGGCTGTTAGCCGGTACCGGCGTCGTGGAGTGAGATGTGCCCTGCAACGTAGCGGGCGTCAGTGGTGTAGAAGCCTCCGATAGCAACGGCAGATAGCCTGGCGTTTGTAATGGAGATGGCGTATCAATACTGTGAATATCCGCGTTTGTTGTCGACACCATAACCTGAAAGATAACCAATGAATTAGATATAAGATACATATAGAAAATAGGCTTAGGCTAATTTTCGTTAATCACCTGATCGGGACTTTGGCTGTCTATGAAACGCAACTCGACGTCGCAATGCAGTCTTTCCTCTAAACGAGATCGTTTTCTCTTGGATCCGCCAGTCGCAGCGGCACATTGATTGCCTTCGGTTCTCTGCCGACGCGGTGACGCCTCTACTGACGCTACACCACTTTCCTCCTCCGAGAGCATCCGCATCTCTCGTTCCTCGAGGTCAAAATTGAGTTGTATCTCCGAGAGATCCAACGGCGAGGACGCGTTGGGCGCATCGGCCAAATGATCAAAATACGAGTCGTGCGAGACGGATCGACTATGACCGCAGGTTCTGATGGGAGGTGGTCCGTTTCCTCCACCTCCTCCTCCCAAGAGAGGGCCCAATCCATCCTCGCCGTCTAAACTGTCAGCGCTTTTGACAGGTCTCAGTCGTCGCAAGGAGTTCAAGGAACTTGGCACTGCTTCCGTCTGAGGTGGCGTGCCGATTTGTCTCGTTTTCCCGACGGCACCTCTGCCGAATAGTGCCCTCCAATTTAGCGAGGGCGATCGTTTCGAGCCGTTTCGCTTGCGCGGCAATTCTATGACGGTATGATAGCGCAGAGGTAAGCCGGCTGGGCCTGCTCCAACTTCTATATAATCGGGTTCACCACGAAGACTTCTATTGCGCGCTTCCTCCAACGTGAGCAGTCGCGCGGATGTGGTGATCGCCAAAGACTTGGGTCTGCCAACAGGGCCGTCTCCAAATATGAGTTCCGCATAGCAGACTAGAAATTCCGTCACGACCGCCTGAACCCCGACGCCCTGAAGCGCGGCCACGCCACCCACCTCCAGCTCCTTGCATCTGAGGAGATTCGGCGCCCAGACAATAGCTACATTGCGCGGCGTCATACCCGTTTCTGTGCCACGCGCGGCTACCCTCACTAAATGACGCATCAGATACTCTAGTGTTCTGCGTACACACAATTTGATTAAAGATTAGAATAAATTATCAATTCAACAGGACGATAGCAGCAAGATGAGAAACGAATAATGAATATTACCTGTAATGTGGTGGTGGTAACTTCCTAACCGCGTCTCTCATACGTCTCAATCTCTCGGCGTCGCTGTTAGCTTGAACTGCGTTAACAAAAGTGGAGTAGAGCTGATACGTGCACAATGGATTCGGCAGCTCTCTAAAATACATCTTCAGTAACGACGCTACGGAGTGGATATCTTGCAGAATGCTCTCATCGGAATGCAACGCTGGTACCCTATCCTCATCGAAGGCGTTCCGCAACTTCTGAATGTTGGACGTTACACCGCTAAGGCGATATATACCATCGACTAGACCATGTTTTTCTATAAATTCCGCGCAGCATGTCAAAACGGTGGGCACTACAAAACGAGTAATCTCTTTCTGATTTCTCCCCTTTCCTTTGTACAGTTTACAGAAAAGTGTGGTAGAATAAAATTTACCATCTCGACCAGAATTTAGAAGATGTTCTCCCAAATCGCAACCAAACACGCGTTCTCGTAGTATACCCGATTGCTTCAGTCTTCGCCTAGAGGGCCGATTTAGAATAAAGGATCTAAAGAAGGCGATTAACTTGCCATGTTTTCGGAGCACGGGCTTTACTGGTAACTTTGACCTGACCGTTGTCGAGACCGTCAGATGTCGGGGTACTTTGTCCCCAATCACGGCGACGCATTCGGCTGGAAAAAATCCAACCGCAAACCCATGTTTTCCGCGCCACCACGTGCTCTCTCCCGGAGGTGGCATGTCTATGACGGATATCATGTCGCCTACCTGTTTGCCACGTAAATCGCTTCGATTAGTTATCGCGCGAGTTCTCATTAGCAAGATTTGCAATTACACTCTTTTAAATAGGAGCATGTTAGCGAGACTTACTTGAAAGGAGATCTCATCTTGCGCCTGAGCGGTGTAAGGTCTCACGGCGTACGCTGCAGCGACTGCTGGAGTATTGATAGGACAAGAATCTGATTCCGGTACAAGAATCCTTCTTCCCCTGTTATCGAGCTGTAACCAATTTAATACCGGACCACAGTTCAGGCCCTCGTGATTCAGCTGCGAGAACCGGTTCAAATAATCCTTCAGTATATCACAGGCATTTTTTGGCCGAACATCTGGAAGCTTCGTTAAGGAGGAAAACTTTCTGTCAAATATGCAACGGTGCAGCTGCTTATCAAACATGACAAAGTTGTCGTAGGATCTCTGTAGCGTCCAGCACGCGTCGCCGGATGTTATTCGTACGGCATAACTCTCCGAGTCGTTGGTATCCTCGTTGACGGATACCTGAAAGTTGAATCGTGTGTGTATCACTTGTCCAGATCTTCGATGTGCGTTTCGTGCATCGTGTTTACCGTACCTCCAATGTACCAAGCTCGACGTGCTCATAGTGAAAATGGGCGCACTCGTCGAGTTTCGGAAAGCGCGCGATACTACTCATGTTGCTGCCGGAACTGACAGGCGCGTCGAAATCGTCCGCCCGGCTACCGCTCGAGCTCTGCAATTTCATTCAGGATTAATACCTCCATAAATTTATGTTAAACTTAATTCTAGGATTTTTATTTATTGCCACGAGTCTGAGGATATCCAGAGTATCTTTATCTTGTATCTTAAGCAAACATTGATATTTTTTTAAACCTATATCTATATCAGTTACCTATACCTACTATCAGTTTGCTTAACTGTATAGATTTTATCTTGGAACATAAATAGAAATAAAATTATAAAGGCTTTAAAGCAAAGGGGTAAATCTTTGCATAGCTAAGCTTGAAAAGTTTCTGCTCAGGTCTCTTAGACTCATGATAGTAACCTGAGACTAATGTGATAAGTTCTTGAGACAGTTTTTAAAACAATATGGAGTTGTACAAATCTGTCGGTAAATTTGGTTGGATGCACTAATGCACAATAACATTCCGTATTCACGATTCAACAATTTTCTGCAAATTCTTCTACTAGAAAAACTAAGAGCGCTGCAATCAAGTATATTTATATATAATTTTTTTCTTGGCTATTGTAATGCTGAAGAGAATAAAGATTATTATGCAATTTTTTCTAATAAGTAATCACACTCATACACATACAAGTACTTTCTGGAGATGTTCAAGTATACATGAGAGTTACTGAAGAATTCTTTATGCTTACAAAAGCAATGAAAACTCTGAAATGCCATGATCCATACATTAAATCGCACACAAGATCGACATAAAGATATGCCTGTTTATTATGTAAACAGGGATTCAACCTTCGGCAAAAATCCTCAGCGCATCCTGTTGTTTGATAAACTATTGGATAAACATTATTATCATTCGAAACATTTGCACCTCATTTTTAGATTAGATCAGCGAACTTGAACAATCACTACCGTGCACTAGCGCAATTCCAACCAAATTTTCACCATCCGACAGCTGACAAAGCCGCTAATTTCTTAGAGTTTAACCTTCGCCTGAGTCTCGATGTCGGTAAGCCGGTGGGCGCGGGGTCTCTCCTGCGTCGTCGACGGCCCGGGCATCTTTTGCAGCCTCTCCGTGGACGAGGACGAAGAGGACGATGATCCAGGCCTATGCTGATCCGATTTGCCGCGCGCCAGGGTGACGGCAGGTCACCTCCTCACGTTCCTCTCGACCGACGAGCCATCGCTTCTTCCTTCTCGCGATTTCTCTGCGCAGACACGACGCGGAACTTGAGCACCGTTTGCGGAAGGATACACGCTCGAACTCCGCAAGGTCCTTTCGCATCCCTCGGAGATAACGCGGTCGCTCTTGGCGTTATCTCTCGGGGCCGAGCGATCGTTTAGGGATTTCCGTAAAACTTCCTCCTTCGAAGATGTCTCGTATGAAAATCGATAGAAATTCGAGTGTCCTCGTGAGGTGCACGGCGCAATTATCGACCGACGTTTCCCTCCCGTCCGTGGCACGTCTTGGAACGTCTACGAATCGTATCGTGCAAGCCAAAGGAAACATCCGTTTTCGGAATGACGAGTCCGCCCGCGACACTTTTTTTCCCTTCCCCCCTCCAACGGCCTCATCGCCAGATGCGCCGCGTGTTGTAAGCGTATCGCGCGTTACGTCGTTACATGCTCGCTGAAAGACTTAGCCGCGGTTTAAGTGGAGAAAAAAAAAAACAAAGCAAAAAGAATCCTAACTACAACTCCATCTCGACAAGCTCGTGAGCGGCGAAAGAGCAAGAGAGAGAAAGAAACATTTCAATATTTACTTAGTTCGTCGTTCCGGACGGGGCGGCGGTCAGTCATCGGTTTCCCCGTCGTCGTCGTCGTCGTCGCCGTCGTGAACTCGCGGCTCGATCCTCCCCGCGGAGACCGTCGGCGCGTTTAACAAGGCGAGTCTATTATCTAAGGCGCGCGCGGAAGTGCCAATAACCCGAAGGCGCGCGGCAGCGGCGGCGGTAGCGGCACCGTTTTGTGCCTCCCGAGTACGTCGCGGAGAGGAGAGGAACGCACTCGCGTGCGCCGTGATTTCTGCTCGACTACGCGACAAACGGCGGAGCGACAAAGTAGCGGATTCACGCACGCGACTCCAAAGCGAAAGAGAGAGAGAGAGAGAGAGAGAGAGAGAGAGAGAGAGAGAGAGAGAGAGAGAGAGAGAGAGAGAGAGAGAGAGCGCACGAGGGGAGGAGGGCCCCGCC
This sequence comes from Monomorium pharaonis, assembly GCF_013373865.1. NCBI lineage: Eukaryota > Metazoa > Arthropoda > Insecta > Hymenoptera > Formicidae > Monomorium > Monomorium pharaonis. The sequence continues at coordinate 21,045,666 of NC_050475.1, read as the reverse complement.
GACGTGTATATTTACATCTCGCGAGCGTTCCGCGACATGCACGGCGGGAGAGATCGCGGGGTCGGGGAGGACGGAAAGAGAGAGAGAGAGAGAGAGAGAGAAGGGTTGATATCGGATCTTTGCGCACCGGTGAAATCGCAAAGAGACTGCAAACAGCTGTCCGTGGTGTAGATCTCCGCAGTCTCCCCCTTCCTCCCGCGCACGCTCACTCGGCTTCTTCACTACTCGCCACTGTGCGACCCGAATCTCCTCGCACAGGGGAAATATAACGGCGCTATTATGTCACGAGCGGTCTCTCTCTATCATTTTTTTCTCTCTCTCTTTCTCTCTCTCGTCCAGCAGGCAAAACGTCCAACGCCTCGTCGCGCACGCTCGGACGAGGGTAAGCAAGCCTCGCGGGAGAGGAAGGAGGACGGGACGCCGAGGGAGAGACGTACCCGTCGCCGCTCCCGATTATGAGAACCCCTGGTCAGCCGGATATCCCGCCGCGTGCCAGAGAGGAACGTACTATGCGCTCCCGTACCGTGTCCGTTTCCATTTGCCTTCGTTTTGCGACGTTCGACGCTTTAGGCTGGTACTCGCGCAGCGGAGGCGGCCCGACGCGACGGCGACGATCTCGTTGCGACCGTCGCGTCTTCACTACTCCGCAGTCCGCATCACCACGTTCCGCTGCAAACGCGAGGCGCGAGCCAGCACGGCTTTGCGGTAGCAGTCGCCGCAAAGTGTTAACCCTCGTTGACCGATCCGTCTCGCGACGAGAGAGACGGAGACGCTACCTTCTTTCCGATATACGCCACAGCCACCCGCCCGCTACCCCGCCGACCAACGTATTCGCCACTACTCCCCGACCTAACCTAACTTTCTTCACGCGAAGCTAACCTAACGTCGATATGCGGCTCGACGCGTCTGTCACAAGTGTCGCCAACATCCATTAAACGAGAATCGTTCTGATGATATACACGTATTATATTGATATTTACGACATTCGAATTACTGTGCTTTATCATATAAAAGTTATTATTGTATTATTACCGCAATATTTGAAATCTTAGATGTATATATGTATGCATTTATGAAATGTCAGGATAATAAATGAAAAATTATATACATAATATATATAATGCTGTACATAACATAGTGTGCATAAATCATGGGTTGGTTAACGCGTAAAATATAAATAATCTACATTTTTTACAAGTCCTCGATGTAAAGAATTATAATACATGTATAATAATCACAAAAATTCATATTTTATTAGATATATCAAAAATTACATCCTGCTTTTTCATATTTGGAATATTACATTTTTTTCATTTTGTCAATATCCTATAATCAGATGTATTAACAGTTATTAATTCGATTTTTCCGTTTGTCATCGAATTTGTAGTTATTTACATTGTATTGTCCACGTGAAAGACCAATGAAGAGACTCGTGCAAACATAACGAAAACAATAATGTAAATAATTCGTATAAACCGGAATACATTATTTTTCTTTCTTTTGTTTATTTTTCTGTTATTGCGTTCTGTCGATTCCGATCGTTTACTTTTCCTTCATCGAATGTAATGTTTGCAGGACAAATTCGCGTTACCGGTGAGCCCTGATGAAGCCAGCGTTTCGACACGAATATGAGTAAAGAAATTGCAGACAGCAGCCACCGTGAACCCGACAAGAACTCAAGATCCTGTCACGTGTTGAGCGTCGCGTTGAGCGAAATAATCAGGCATAGCATAAACGTTGACTTTCGAGATCGCGCCTTCGAAGTGTTGCGGACGGACAGCTCGTCCGGCGCGCAAATAACACTCGCGGCTGATTTAACGTCGATCGTATCGAGTCAACAGAAACGTTCGACTCGGAAGGAACGGGCGGGGACGACAGAAGACGAGGATTGACACTTGAGATGATTAATTGGATTTCAACCGATACTCCATCGGCTATTAATTTATCAAAGTTTTCTCAGAATTTTTGTATATACTTTCATAACTGCAATAATCTTGTAATTTTTATATGAATCAAAGTACTTTTGAAATGTTGAGAAGAAATCTACATCTTTTAAAATTATACTTATACAATACATGAATTCTAAAATCTTTTCTTATTCTGTAATTTCAATCCCTATGAAAATTCTGAGAGGAATTTTCACCAGAGATGTGGCAGGTATAATCACGTTACAAATATGTATGTTTATCTATATAAAGCATTTATTATAAATCAATTCGAATCTAATAATATTATACATATATTTAACAGACTAACTGGCTCGCAAGACAGATTTGCAGATACCGCGACGTTTTTTTATATCAGCGGACGGTAATGAATTTTCTCGGTTCAAGTTGCGAAATCTCAACCCTTCACAGACGGCGCACCTGCGTCGATCGACGCCCCGACCGGTAAGAGGGCGACCGCACGCGCGCGATGACAGTGGCATGTCTCTCTCGGTGCTCTCGTCTCTCCCTTCTTCCTCCAACATCTCGTTAAAGTCATCTGGATCAGTCAACGGATTAGGACGCGATTCGGTCACGCGAACAAAAATCATACCGATGTGTCACGCGGTCACGCGGTGACGGTGACTCGATACGTCGCGAAGCGATTCCCTGCGACCGATCATCGGCGCGGTGGCCGCCACCAGGTGAAACGCCAGAGCCGAGTATCGTCATCAAGCACGGCGGACACCCGGGTCCCCGAGTCTCGATCCTCCCGCGGAACCGCCGACCCGTCGCGAATGACAGAACAGGAGGAACGAGGGGACGAACCTAACCTCCAGGAAAAGCAGCGCATCGCTCCGGTGCGCAAGATCCGTCACCGGTGAGTTTATCTTGCCCGCGTCTTTTTCTGTTTCTCTCTACGTTTCGCGTACACGTGGGAAAGTTCCCGGGTGAAGTCGGAAAGCGCTGACACGCAACTCTCCCGTCGGAAAACGTCGCCGCGGCTCTCGTCGACACGTTGTCGGCGCGACGCCCCGCGTCGCGCGTCACGCGACGCGCGCGCGCGGCCAATCGGCGCCGGCCGAGCGTCGCCTGACACTCGGCTCGACCAATCGCCGTTCCCTTATCCTTCATTTTTTAAAGAGATCATTTCGCGTGAGATCTACTGACCACGCGACAGCACGCGACAGTCACGATTGTGCGATAATCGCGATTCGAAATGCGACTCCGAAGAAGACGCCGGAGACAAGGAAAAGAGGGTGAGAGAAAGGAGGGTGAGGATTCCGACGTACCGAATGCCATCGAGTTGAAGGTCGAATTTCTCGATTGACTCGTGTTACGTCCACTTCCGTTTTCTCCTCGCAATGTATCCCCCCCCCCCCCCTCCAAAAAAACGCAGCGTTAGGCGAAAAATCGAGCACACTGTGTGTCCTGGAGCCATCGACGGACGTTGACCTGGAGAATGTAGAGTTTTCTGCTGCGCGCAACCCTGGTGAAAACTTTTTCTTCCCGGAGTTCTTAGGTTTTTTTTTCTTATACAAATAACCTTTCGGAAGTGCCGAAAAAGTCCACGTTATTCAGAACGCGTTTCTAAAGGTTCTGTAATGTTATTATAAATTCTAATGTTGATTATAAATTCTAATGTCCTTTGTTATTCATTAGAAGCAAAGCCAAAATAGAATTACGAGAAAGCTGACGTCCAGAGTTGTGGAAATAAAATTCGAGATTACGTTATGTTTACACGAATCTTTCATTTGTTCCGTACTAGCAAAATTAAACTGGATAACACAGAAAAAACTAATAAAGTTACAAAATCGTTAATATATCTGTCTTTAATAATTGATATAAAAAAAAAAACAATTTTTCGATGAAATATGAATCTTTTATAATTTACTGATTACATTTACATATAGGATGCGTAAAACGTAATTTACATTGCACGTGGAATGTTTATATTTTACGTGTAAACGCCTAAGTCTGCTAGCATCTTTACAAGCGCGTTCTTGAGTATTTTTTTTAGAAATTTTTATAAATTTGAAATATGAAAAGTTCTTCAAAATGTTATAAAATATACAAAATGTCTTCGAAACCAGAAGATTTTTCTCACGTGGTAGGCGACTCTCAAAGTTTCTGGTTTCTAATCGATGTGAAAATCTTTACACTTTTGCATCTTGCTTGCTTCGATTTTCATTTCATTTTCGCAGATCACTCGTCTGCGTTATACGGATTGCTCTCGAGGAATCATCGATGGATACCTTGCCATGAATGCAAGCGAGCGAATTTACTCGTCGGGTTCGCGGCCCTCGGCCAGAAACGCGCGCTTCGGCCTTCGCCACGTATTAGCGATCGCACATAGATAAGGTAAATGTCCCAGTGACCGAACATGTCCCTACATCCGGACGTTTATTGTTGAGAGTGTGCTTTAAACCTAGATTTTTTTTCAAGAAATTTCTTTTTTTTTTTAGTCTTGAAATTGTTGTGAATTTTCATAGAATTTTATTAGAATTGAGGAAAATTTTTTGGAATTTTAAATTTAAATTCTATTTCTTTTTCTGACAAGATTACTTCTTTTATTATTTTTTATTTTTTGATAGAACAAAATATCGACAATCGATTGGCAGTAAATATGGCAAAACATTCATGTATATTCACACATTCTTGCATGACTTGCGAGTTTTTATTACAAAATCATTGATGAAAAAGACAGTATATTGATTTAAATTGACATTATGTATTCATAAGGTACGCTATTTTATATATAAAAATTAAATACAATTAAAAAAAATTTATTACACAAAATTAGATTGAAGTTCAAATTGTGATAATGTGCAATGTGCTTGCAATGTGATGTGAAACACGTGTGTTTGTTAAAATAATTTCTGTGTTTGTTTCATGAATAATAGGACAAATATTTTGAATTATCCTGCTATCGGTCCATTCAGATACAGGTTTTTATTATTTTTGAAATTAAAAAAAATGTTCTTGTTTTTGTATATTAATAACATTTTATATTTCATATTTCAGTTGATTATATAATGTGTTACTGGGGCATTTACCTTAAATGAATGAACACCGGTGGTTTTGACTGTCGTGGATTCGTCTTGCTCGTGTACACCAGGAAAAAAACGATGAGGTGACACGAAGAACGAATCGACTGGAGAGATCTGAAGAGGCGGTCGCAGAGAAAGGGGACGCGGCGGTGAAATCCGCCCGGTGTGATCTCGACGATCGTGAAGGGTTGAAGATAACGATGCGCTGCCCGAGATTCGATATGAATTGGATGCGATACGCGCGAAAGCTCCGCGCGTATCGGGACGAACGCTCGACGTGATTGTCGCATGATCAGCGACGTTACCGTGACGACCCTTGAACCCGAGCTTCAGTCGTGTTCGGCCCGTGCCGGACACATATGTACCCCGCCACCACTGCCGCCGCCTCCACCGCCGTCACCACTGCGGACAGTGAACATTTGTCACTTGATCCGCTCGGAATCTCCGACGGCGAGTCAGTGCAGCGCGCGCGATTCGGGGCGAATTGTCGTCGTCGTCGTCGTCGTCATCATCGTCCTCCTCAGTCCCCTTTAGTCGCGACTCTTCGACGCGGTGGTGGCGCCGGTTCGCCTCGATTTTACATGACCTGCCGGTCGTAGGGGAAGAGGAAGTGCCAAGGTGGAGAACGTAAATTGCGGGTATGCTACGACGTCTTCTGGACTCCCTGTACGGTACTTTTCTCGAAATTCGTATCGTAAGCCCACCGTGTCTTTGCACCGAGAGAAAAAGGAAATGTTGAGCACCAAATACCTCTTGCGATGTTTTCTTCGATATTTATTAATTATTTTAAAATTTTGATTGTGATGGCAAAATGTGCATTTCCGTAAAATATCTTTTTTTTTATTAATCGATTTCGACTTTCTAGTAGAGATGAAATTTTTGGAGTAAAATATCGTATCTTTACAAACAAATTTTGACTGTTTCCCTCTAATAAAAAGTTTACTTTAATACGACAAAATTTCTTTTACAGCAACTAAGCTTTATTTCATAGGTATATCCTTAAATAAAAGACGCTCGACAGGAATGCATATTTTGTCATCGCGATCAAGTATTTTTAAAATTAATAATTATCACAAAGAAACGTCACGAGAGAAATATATTGGTTCTTAGTATTTCGATTTTTTTCTTTCAGTGGGTGTCTGTATGTATCTCTCTCTTCCTTGAAACTTACATGGGCCGTCACATGTGGTAGCTAACACGGTGGGTGCTTTCGCTTCTCTTCTTTTTTCTTCCTCCTCTTCTTGCTGCACGCGAAGGGAGCAATTTCCCCGCGTCGCCCGCCTGCCGCAGAGCTCCACGTTTCTGCGCGATCCTCTCGATAGGACTCCTCCGGGTGAGTAAGCAAGCCCTTCGACGCCGCTGGCGTCGTCAGTTACAGTCCTTCCGAGGGAGATCACCGCGTTCCAAAGATCACGCATCGTATCGTTTTCCCCGAAACGATCGATCGCACCCCGATCGGCCTTGTACAGCCGCGAATGTGTTTTTGAAGGTAACATCGACGAACGCGCGGAGCGAACGTCTCCCGGTGATTTGGCGGGATCCAGCGAGGGGACTGTTAGTATCTCGAGGTCCGGGAACCGCGCGTACGAGATGTCCGAGGCGCCGGTGAGCTTCGTCGTCGGGGAGCCCGAACACGAGCACGAGTCCGAGCACGAGCCCGATCCTGATAGCCGCGATCCTAGCGAGGTGCTGGAGATCGAGGATATCTTCCCGAGCGAAAGCAGCGATAATGGCAATCTGCAGACGCAGCTCAATGCCACAGGACTGTTCGAGCGCCGTAAGCGGCTCAGGTGATTTTTGTTTCTTTTTTTTTCCTCTCCTTGTCGTCAGACCAGGCGGCCCCGCGGATGGAAGGACTTTCGGTTGTTTCACTCGAGTCTCGCTGGCAGCGCGTTGTCTACACATGTCCCGTCCCGAGGGCACACCGAGGATGGAAAGATGGCTGAAAGAAATTTGCCAACTTGCGCATCTATGATGGAGAGGCTTGCGAAAAGAAATTAAAGAGAGGGAAAGAACAACGATGTATATAGCTGTTCTTCAGCTCCGTGACCTCTCTGACCTCTGCGACCGCCGCGCAACAATGAACGTTTGAATATTCAAAACCTGTGACGTATTGCCAAGAATGCGATTGCATTCTCCAAAAGCATAATTCTTCAGATCTGATCATGTCGACGCGTTTACCTGGCCTTTATTACACGTTATCAGGTCTATTTACAATTTATATAAATTGTAGAAACGTTTCGCGTCGCGCAAATGGTATTATCTACTATCGTTACATTGCAACAAACGTCGCAAATGTGACTCGACCTTACACGGTTATCGCGGGACACTTTTAAAGAACTGATAACAAATAAGAGCTGGCTCTCTTTTGTTTTTCCTCCCTTTCGTTATTTTATTCTCACACGCGCGCACACGCAACATTCTCCACAGCACTGCGAATTACAAGTAACATATAGATAAATGCATTAAATAAAACGTTTATTATCGCGCAATTCTTTTCAGCGTGGTCCCCTCAGCTTCGAGAATCCGAAGACTGAGTGAAAAGTTGTATCGCTCTTACTCGCGACAGTACACGAGAGATTGGAGAGACGGAGAACGGACGGTTACGTAATATGTTTTACGTCGTGTCTCAATTTTAGAGCGTGTCGTAATTCACGCGAGCTTGAAAAATCATTATTTATTTATACATTGACAACGTCCACACGCGCAGGAGCAACGTTAAAATGTGAAGATTTCACAGCGCGATCGCGCGCGAAGAAAAATAACACAGACGAAACTTCGAGCAGGTTAAAGGCCTTTAAATTCCTTTAACATGCAATTGATGACGACTGCTTTTCGCTCGGTGTTGCGAATACGCTTGATAAGCAGATTCTGGGCGCGTCGCACATCGATCGCGTGATCGATCAAATCGATATCAAAAAATGATATCAAAACACGTTATGTAAATGTAATTTTATAATCTTTACGTCGCGGTATTACGGTGATGTTATTATCATTTTGATAAAAATATTGAGAAAAATACGAATACAAGAGATGAGGATACTTTATGTCAAACTATATTGGAATAAGATGTGAAATATCTTGTTTCAAAATACTTTGGCCTTGTCGCGATACTTTTACAGGTACGAAAAAAAAAGATCTATATGAGAATCGTGTTATTGTTTTATTTAACAAAAATGACGATCTTGGAATTATGGCAATTTTAACTTTTTAAAATAAGAATTTTTATCGATCGTAAAATCTGTCTTTTTTCGATTTAATTAATTTTTTTCGTATTTATTTCCAAAATATCAACAATAATGAGAATATTTTTGATAATTAGACAAAACTAAATGAAACATTTTACACGCGATGATAGATTAATGGAATAAATTAAATATAAAGAAAAACGTAATTACTTGATTTGTTACTATTTTTTTCGTTTTTTTTTTTTAAACGTTAATTATCGAGTTTTAATAATAAATACAACATTATGTAGAAAAAGTAGAAAGGCCTCGTATGCGCTTCTCTCTCTTCTCAAGTATCGCGTGCAAACAAGGTAGGGGAATTTACGTGTGCCGAGGAAGGAAAGCCGTTTGGATAATCGGTAAGAAACTCGCCAGTGAACGCTCGTCTTCCTTGACCGCTAATGGTGAGAAGCCGTCACGAAAAGTTTACTCGTTCGATTCTCCATAGAAAGCTGACTCCTGCAATGGAAAACAGCTTTTAAACATTGTTGCACGTGCGACTCGAAATTTATTGCATACATTTATTCTTCTTAATTCATACATGTACATAATGACGTAAAATTGACGGACGGTTGCGAAAGCTAATGTCCCGTATTTTTGGGAAATCGCTATTAAAAAAAATAATATTATCATCATTCGACGGTCGTTGCAACGCTATTTGAGAAAAGAGCCTGTATTTCATTATCTATCTGAATATTTCGTGGCTGTTATTGAAACGAGATAACTTGTTTATTTTTTACATTATTACTTTTTTCACATTATGATTACCGTTTCCTATATTTTCAAGAGATTTTATATTTCTCTACTACTTTTTTAGTTGTCTACTACTTTTTAGTCTACTACGTTTTTAGTGTTTTCTTTGCGATAATGCGGTTGTGATAATTATCATAACAAATGCTGAATGTTTGATTGCCGGATTTAAGTTATTTATGCATTTTGATTATAGCGGATAACATCTTCAAGGCCTTTGCATTATCTGAACAAAATATAATTGGGCATTAATAAATAAAAAAACAATACTAATTGTGTATAAAGCAATTCAATTGTCCTGAGTCACGCAATCGCGCACACGTTTTTCGTTTACCTAACATTCTGGATTCGAATATTTCCAATTTATCCGGGAGAGTGATGAGGCGGTTAAAGAGATTCATTTTGGCGGAAAATACAGAAATGGATCAGAGTTCTGACAATTTGTCAACTTGTGCCACTAACACGAGCATGGCGAAAAACAGCGTGGAATGCACCAATGCCAAAGAGAAGAATATGGACGAGACGCGAGCGAAACATCCATCGGTTTCAAGATTAACGTAAATTTTTATGCTAATATGTTTGGTAATTTATAAAAAGCGATTTATAAAAAGAAAAAGGAAAAATAGGATAGGACAAGTTATCGTTTATAATATTTATAATACATAACGAATTTTATTAATTATAGACTTGTTCGATAACTCGCCATTATGTAGTGATGCTAATACACAGAAAAAAAGTATAACTAATAACATATGTGATTGCGGGCTGCCAACTACATAAAATACTCAATACAATAATATTTACTGTTAATGCAAGTACAATGTTGATAGTGCAATAGCATATATTATTGTATTGAGTATATCTGTAGTTGGCAATCTGCAACAACATATCTTATTGGATATATTACTTTTTTTTTTAGTGTATGCTAATGCATAATAATAGAATATTGTCATATGAATATATGGGACAATACTTCAGCATTTTTTAATCACTTTAATATTAAATAAATGTGTCCTTTATTCTTTAGATGTCAGGAAGGTACGTTATTCAGTAAATTAGGCTTGAAAATTATAGAATTTTGAGATTTTATGTAGATTGCGGTAAGTAGATGAGATCACACAGTGAAATAAGCCGAAAACCGCAAGTATCATAATATTGCGGATGAAAGTGCTAAATTGCGCATGCTTTTTTAAACAGCGTTTGGCATAAATACTTTACTCTTTGTACGTATTTTTTTACGGGCGAGTTGATGTGAAATGTTTTTGCTCGCAACGAATTCAAAATATTTCAGTCAATATTTATATGTGAAGCGTAATTTAAAATATGTATTATTGAATATGATATAAATAAATACTCATAAACACGTGTATATAATTTGGCAGGCCTAGCATGTCGCAGGGCACGGTGATGATCCAGATGCAAAGTCGGCTACATGAGAAGGACTTTACCGTTGCAACTCCCGAAGAGTTTGTCCATCGCTTCGGAGGCACCAGAGTTATCAACAAGGTAAGCACTTGTTTCAAGTGTTTAGAGTTTCTCAGAGAAAACTATCAAGGTTGACATTGTGCTACAGGATCTTTATGTTACGGATCATTGTTTTAGGTGCTGATCGCCAATAATGGTATCGCGGCAGTTAAATGTATGCGATCGATTCGACGCTGGTCATACGAGATGTTTAAAAACGAGAGAGCTGTGCGTTTCGTGGTGATGGTCACGCCGGAAGATTTAAAGGCGAACGCGGAATACATCAAAATGGCAGACCAGTATGTGCCTGTACCGGGCGGCACTAACAACAACAATTACGCTAACGTGGAACTGATCGTCGATATCGCGATACGTACTCAAGTCCAAGCAGTTTGGGCTGGCTGGGGTCACGCCTCGGAAAATCCTAAACTTCCGGAATTACTTCACAAAAATAACATCTGTTTCATTGGTACAAATTACATAAAAAAATTAATGTGTTAAGAAAGATTCTAATATTCGTACATTCGCGTACTTTGTTTCTGGTACGCTTTTACATTCTTATGTTCCTATACTTTTCGACAGGACCGTCCGAGAAAGCTATGTGGGCTTTGGGTGACAAGATCGCATCCAGTATAGTTGCTCAAACCGCGGATGTACCGACGCTTCCTTGGTCAGGCTCGGAACTAACAGCACAATACAGCGGAAAGAAGATCAAAATATCGTCGGAACTTTTCAAAAAAGGATGCGTCGCCACTGTGGAAGAGTGTTTAGCAGCGGCTAACAAGATCGGTTTTCCGGTTATGGTGAAGGCGAGTGAAGGCGGTGGCGGTAAAGGAATCAGGAAAGTTGAAAACGCCGAGGAATTACCCGCTTTGTTTAGGTAAGTTTCCAAAGTTTCGCCCCGAAAAGAAAATTTCTGCTGTGTAAAGCCGTGTAATCCATTTTTATCGCAAGAATTTCTAATATTTAGACAAGTGCAGATTGAAATACCCGGCTCACCGATATTTATTATGAAACTGGCCAAATGCGCTCGGCACTTGGAAGTGCAATTACTAGCTGATAATTACGGTAATGCAATATCATTGTTCGGGCGTGATTGTTCTATTCAGAGGAGACATCAAAAAATTATCGAGGAGGCACCTGCTGTGATCGCTAGGCCGGAGGTTTTCGAAGAGATGGAAAAAGTGAATATTACAGTAATTATATTCTCTCGACAATGTGTTCTTGTTATTTATTCTATTAATTGTCTACTATCGAATGACAGGCTGCTGTGAGATTAGCAAAAATGGTAGGATACGTTAGCGCGGGTACCGTTGAATATCTGTACGACACAGCGGGCAGGTATTATTTCTTGGAATTGAATCCTCGTCTTCAAGTGGAACATCCTTGTACCGAGATGGTATCGGATGTGAATCTACCGGCCGCCCAACTACAAATAGCAATGGGCTTACAATTACATCATATCAAAGATATACGTCTTTTGTACGGTGAGAGTCCTTGGGGCGACAGCCCGATCGATTTCGATCAACCTCGTCATAAGCCTCAACCATGGGGTCACGTTATCGCGGCTAGAATTACCAGTGAAAATCCTGACGAAGGTGAGAGGTTGTTTTTTATGTCGCGAATAATCTAAGCTTACTAATCTAAGCTTACTAGAATAATCTAAGCTTACTAGAAATTATATAATTCGCTTGGATTTTAGGTTTCAAGCCGAGTTCCGGCACAGTGCAGGAGTTGAATTTCCGATCATCTAAGAACGTATGGGGCTACTTCTCAGTCGGAGCATCGGGAGGACTCCACGAGTTCGCGGATTCTCAATTTGGTCATTGTTTTTCGTGGGGCGAAGATCGCAATCAAGCTAGAGAGAATTTAGTCGTGGCCTTAAAAGAATTGAGTATCAGAGGCGATTTTAGGACAACGGTCGAATATCTTATCACTTTGCTGGAGACCGAATCCTTCCAACAGAATAATATAGATACCGCATGGCTCGATTTGTTGATCGCCGAACGTGTCCGAAGCGACAAACCGGACGTCTTGTTGGCCGTCACCTGCGGAGCGCTTCATATCGCCGATAGAACAATCACAGCCGCTTTTACTGGTTTTCAAACTGCCTTGGAGAAAGGTCAGATACAGGCCGGTAACGATTTGGATAATGTTGTCGACGTAAGTTGGTGTTAATTCATATTTGAATGATACTGCATAACAAAATTTTTTCGAAGAATTATTAATTTTGCGGCACTAATTTTATATTTTTTTCTTTTCACACATTATATATTGCAGGTTGAACTTATTAATGACGGATACAAATATAAAGTGCAAGCTGCCAAATCTGGCCCCAATACCTATTTCCTCGTGATGAATGGTTCTCATAAAGAAATCGAGGTCCATCGCATGTCGGACGGAGGACTGCTGCTTTCGTTGGACGGTGCCAGCTTTACAACTTATATGCGTGAAGAAGTAGATCGTTACAGGATTATTATCGGAAACCAGACGTGCATTTTCGAGAAAGACAACGATCCATCCTTACTGAGATCACCGTCGGCCGGTAAATTAATTAACTTTTTAGTCGAGGATGGCGGTCATGTTGGCTGTGGTCAGGCGTACGCCGAAATCGAAGTGATGAAGATGGTCATGACCGTCACCGCTAGCGAGGCAGGAAGCGTTTTTTATGTAAAGAGACCTGGTGCTATATTAGAAGCCGGTACACTGATCGCTCATCTCGAATTAGATGATCCGTCATTGGTGACGAAAGCGCAAGAATACACAGGACAATTTCCCGCAGCAGCGGCGTCAGCTATACCAGAAAAACTGAATCATCTTCATGCCAAGTATCGAAATGCTTTGGAAAATACATTAGCTGGCTACTGTTTACCTGATCCATTTCATTTGCCGCGTCTACGCGAGCTAATCGAAAAGTTCATGTTTTCGTTACGCGATCCTAACTTACCGTTGTTGGAACTACAAGAGGTGATCGCGACGATATCCGGTAGGATTCCCGTCTCGGTGGAGAAAAAGATTCGCAAATTGATGTCTCTGTACGAACGAAATATCACGTCGATCCTAGCTCAATTTCCCAGTCAGCAGATCGCCGCTGTAATCGACGGTCACGCAGCAACCTTATCCAAGAGGGCCGATCGAGACGTATTCTTCCTAACCACTCAAGCCATCGTGCAATTGGTACAGAGATACCGGAACGGTATACGTGGCAGAATGAAGACCGCCGTGCACGAGCTTCTCCGGCAATATTACATGGTTGAGAGTCAATTCCAACAGGGCCACTACGATAAATGCGTCTCCGCGTTGATAGAAAAATACAAGGACGATGTAACTACTGTGACCGGCATGATCTTCAGTCACAATCAAGTGACAAAGAAAAACGTCCTAATTACTATGTTGATTGACCATCTGTGGGCCAACGAACCCGGCCTTACGGATGAACTTTCGAACACACTGACAGAATTAACCAGTTTGAATCGCACGGAGCACAGCCGCGTCGCGTTGAGAGCCAGACAGGTGTTGATTGCTGCTCATCAACCTGCGTATGAGCTCAGGCACAACCAAATGGAATCGATATTCCTTTCTGCCGTGGATATGTACGGACACGACTTCCATCCGGAAAATCTGCAGAAGCTCATTCTCTCCGAAACATCTATCTTCGATATACTTCACGATTTCTTTTATCATTCCAATCGCGCGGTGTGCAATGCGGCCTTGGAGGTCTACGTGCGACGAGCTTACATCAGTTATGAGCTGACGTGTTTGCAACACCTGGAGTTGTCCGGCGAAATCCCGTTGGTGTATTTCCAATTCGTTTTACCTAGCAATCATCCGAATCGTCAGAATCAGTCTCTAGTGGATCACAGGGCCGGTGCGATGGCGGCCTTCGAGGATCTCAATCAGTTCAGCCAGTACACGGATGAAATTTTGGACTTGCTCGAGGATCAATCAAGCCCTACGCCGATAGTATCCGCGAAACTGCTGGAAGCCGTGGAATCCGGTGGTAGCGAATCGCGGCACAGCACGTCGATCAACGTCTCTTTGAGCATGATTGAAACGACGACCGCGGCAACGGCGGCGACTGCCAACGACAAATTCGCCGAGCCGGTTCACATCCTTAGTATTGCAGTCAAGGAGAACGGCAGCGAGGACGACGCCACCTTGGCTAGAATGTTCGGGGATTGGTGCGCAAACAACAAGGACGAACTGATATCCCGTGGCATCCGCAGAGTAACGTTCGCGGCCCTCAAGAAGAGGCAATTTCCTAAGTTCTTTACCTTCCGTCAGCGAGAGGGCTTCGTCGAAGACAGAATCTATCGGCATCTCGAGCCCGGCTGTGCCTTCCAATTGGAATTGAATCGCATGCGAACGTACGATCTCGAGGCCCTTCCAACGTCTAATCAGAAGATGCATCTGTACCTCGGACAGGCCAAGGTTGCCAAAGGCCAGCAAGTTACCGATTATCGCTTCTTTATCCGCTCGATTATACGACACTCGGATCTCATCACGAAGGAGGCCAGTTTTGATTATCTTCATAACGAGGGCGAACGTGTTCTGCTCGAGGCCATGGACGAGCTGGAAGTCGCGTTCTCGCATCCTCTTGCTAAACGTACCGAATGCAATCATATTTTCTTGAACTTTATACCTACGGTCATCATGGATCCCAGTAGAATAGAGGAAAGCGTGACGAGCATGGTGCTGCGATACGGTCCGAGATTATGGAAGTTGCACGTCCGACAGGCGGAGATAAAAATGACAATACGACCCGCGCCGGGGAAACCGACTTCCAACGTGCGTCTCTGTATCGCCAACGACAGCGGATACAGCATCGACTTACATCTCTATACGGAGGCCACCGATCCCAAGACTGGTATCATTCGCTTCGAGTCTTATCCACCTACCGCGACAAGCGCGACCAATTGGAGACCGGGTCCTATGCACGGATTGCCGATTTCCACGCCGTATTTAACCAAAGATTACCTTCAAGCGAAAAGATTCCAGGCACAGAGCGCTGGTACGACTTACGTCTACGATTTGCCGGATATGTTCCGGCAACAGCTCGAAAAAATATGGCAGAAGTACGTCGAGGAAAGACCGCCGAGTGAGGGTCAAAGTCCAA
Organism: Monomorium pharaonis; assembly: GCF_013373865.1. Classification (NCBI taxonomy): domain Eukaryota; kingdom Metazoa; phylum Arthropoda; class Insecta; order Hymenoptera; family Formicidae; genus Monomorium; species Monomorium pharaonis. Next base: position 21,030,134 of record NC_050475.1, on the reverse strand, counting down.
TCGCGATTCCTAATCCGGTGATGGACGTGGTGGAATTGGTGTTGGAAGGAGAACAGCTGGTCGAGCAGAAGCGGCTGCCAGGCGAGAACGACGTCGGCATGGTCGCGTGGCGATTAACCTTGTATACCCCGGAATATCCATTCGGCAGAGACATTATACTCATTGCTAATGATTTAACGTACTTGATAGGCTCGTTCGGGACACGCGAGGATCTCGTGTTTTGCAGAGCTTCCGAGAGAGCGAGACAACTCAAGGTTCCGCGCATATACTTTGCCGCCAATTCCGGAGCGCGTATCGGCCTGGCCGAGGAGGTGAAGGCTCTCTTTAGGATCTCGTGGGAAGACGAGGATGAGCCGGAGAAGGGCTTCAAATATATATATCTTACGCCGGACGATTACGCGCGCTTGGCTCCCCTCAACTCGGTGAAGGCCTCATTAATCGAGGATCCCGCGGGGGAGTCGCGTTACAAAATTACGGACATTATTGGCAAGGACGACGATTTGGGGGTGGAGAATTTAAAGTACGCCGGTCTAATCGCGGGGGAAACGTCGAGAGCCTACGACGAGTTGATTACGATCTCTATAGCGTCTTGCCGCGCAATCGGCATCGGGACCTATTTGCTACGTCTTGGCCAAAGGGTGATCCAGATTGAAAATTCACATCTCATTTTGACCGGTTATAGAGCGTTAAACGCGGTGCTAGGTCGTGAGGTTTACGCCAGCAACAATCAGCTGGGTGGTACGCAGATTATGCACAATAACGGAGTATCTCATGCGACCGACGCTCGCGATTTAGACGGAGTGGCGACCGCGTTAAAATGGCTAAGTTACTTCCCTAAAAATAAAGGAGCCCCGTTACCAATACTGTCACCTATCATAGATCCGATCGACCGGGAGATCGGTTACGTGCCGACGAAGGCGGCTTATGACCCGAGATGGATGCTGGAAGGTAGAACTTGTCCCGAATCGAACGTCTGGGAGAGCGGCTTCTTCGATCGAGGCTCGTGGCACGTGAGTTCCACTGAGGCAGTCTTTTCTAATCCTTTCTTTTTTTTGCTCTTACACTTCTTACAGACGGTACATTGTATTGTTAACTTGCTTTTCTCTTACGGAATAGGAAATAATGAGGCCATGGGCGCAAACGGTGGTGACAGGACGAGCTAGGCTTGGTGGTATACCATGCGGTGTTATCGCTGTTGAAACGAGAACTGTCGAGCTGCATCTACCGGCTGACCCTGCCAATTTGGATTCGGAAGCTAAGACGATATCTCAAGCGGGACAAGTTTGGTTTCCGGACAGCGCGTACAAGACTGCGCAAGCTATTCAAGATTTCGGAAGGGAAGAACTGCCGTTATTCATCTTTGCTAATTGGCGAGGCTTCTCCGGTGGCATGAAAGGTAAGCTCAGTCTTCACTCGATTAACCATTACCCCAATTTTATTAATAACTTCACTCATTCTGCTTACAGACATGTACGAGCAGATCGTCAAGTTCGGCGCATACATCGTGGACGGATTGCGACAATATTGCAGGCCGGTTATAGTTTATATTCCACCGAACGGAGAACTTAGGGGTGGCGCTTGGGCAGTCGTTGATCCTACGATAAATCCTCGTTTTATGGAGATGTTTGCTGAAAATACCAGTAGGGGTGGCGTTTTAGAGCCCGGTGGTATTATAGAAATCAAATTTCGTAACAAGGACATTGTGAAGACTATGCACAGAAACGATTACGTTATACTGAAGTTAAAAGTAAGCAATTTCATTTCTTTATATAAAATTCCTCGATACGTTTATGTAATTCGTGTGTATCTCTAGGAAAAATTGTCGACCGTAAACACGACGGAGGAACGAACCGAAATCGAAGCACAGATTCGCAAACGCGAGCAGATTTTAGAACCAATGTATCGTCAGGTTGCCATTCATTTCGCCGATTTGCACGACACGCCGGAGAGAATGTTTGAAAAAAATACGATTCACGAGATAATACCATGGAAAAAGGCGCGGCGGCTGTTTTACTGGCGGTTGCGAAGACGGCTCTTCGAGGAGGAAATCAAAACTGAGATCCTGTCGACACAGCCTAGTCTGGACGTCAGACAAGTGGAAGCGATGCTTCGACGCTGGTTCATCGAAGACAAGGGAGCAACGGAGTCATACTTGTGGGATCAAGACGAGGCTGCGGCCTGCTGGCTGGAGGCGCAACGTAAAACCGACGATAGTGTTGTATCGCGTAATATAACGTGCGTGAAGAGAGATGCGATGGTAACGCGTATCAAGGAAGCTCTGGAAATCTGTCCGGAAATAAGATTGGACGCGGTGCTGGAGATTGCGCACAGATTGCAGTCGTCCGAGCGAGCGGAGTTGCAAAGAACTTTAACACAATTAGAGACAACGGGACAGGAACACCACAAGGACTCGAGCGTGTCGTCCTAAGCGCATTTCGCGTAAGCGTACCTGCTTCCATGCTACGTATTCATTCCAACTTATTAATATTTAAGTGCGCATCAATAGTACAATTCATCATCAAAGATGTATAATTATTCATATCGATCTAAATATTTGTCTTGGTATAAAGGGGTAATAATTGAGTAGATGATATTTTGAATAGTGTTTCGTAAGATCAAAATCTTTCAAGTTTTGACTAGAATCTGGACACGACCATGATCTTTTTTGTCACTAAACGTCTCGATGATTTAGGTTTTAATTAGTTTTATTAAAAAATTGATGGTTAAAGGAATTTTTAATAGAAATGCACTAGCATAGTGTCCGATTCGCTTGTTAAACGATCCTCTCATAATCCGTTTGATACAAATTGTTTCATATATTCGAAAATATAGAAAATAGAGAAAAAGAAAGGCATGTCACTATCGTTTCGTAACTGTGACGAGCTTATAGATAATATACAGTTGGGAATACAAAGAGATTTATACCAAAAATATTGCATATTCCTTCAGTTACAAATTTCTTGAAATTCTAAAATATTTCTTTTGTAAAAAATTTGCAGAGAAAAATTTATGATGTTAAATTTTCACATCTTTGTATTGGATTGTAAATCTGAAAGTTTGTATTAAAAGTAAATTAATATTGCTGTGTGTGTTAATCTAAATTCAAGAACTAAGTATTTACTTATAAGTTTTATATTGACATAATAGCTTTTAATTTTTAATATTTTTGATAAATCTTTGATCGACATTTTAGTAAGACACTTCGGGACTTTCTGTATCTGAAGAAACATGCATTCTTAAAAGTGCGGTATTCTGTATATAATTATATACATACAAAATATATAAAATGTATATTTATTTTTCGAAAGAAAACATTGTAGGAGACTTTGATATTGTGAAATAACATGCTCGCGCAACTGCCGCATTTAAATAACATTATCTCACGACAAACGCGAAAATGTTTACATTTTATAAGTATAATATTAATATATTAATTTCTCTATGTTAATTTCTCTTCTCTACGGTTTGCGGAAGATACATATTTTGTTTTTCAAACATTATCACATTCTTTATTAAAAGTGCCGTTGGGGCACTGTAATTAAAATTTATTTATTATAACAGACAACCTATGGAATCGCATATATTTACTCACTTATTTTAGCTAATCAACGTCACGTCCATTCTTTGGTGCAGACAATACCCACGTTTCTATCGCGAGAAATACGCACACACACTCTCTTCTAAAACTTTTGTATATTTTATATAATCTTTTTGTAAAATTACTATTCTATCATGTAGACTGTATATCACGTACATTCGAGAAAAAATACCTAAAAAAAATAGTAAAATTTCACATAATTCTCAAACCTACATAGAAAATTATCCTTAAAAAACTGGTATTTGACTCCGATGTACGTCCGTTAAATCATCATCTAGAGTAAGCAGTACCATAAACGAAAAGAACATTGCTAATGCCGAAAGAAAGTGCCAGATGTCATGAGAATCAAAGAAGTTCAATAATGCGCAGGGTTTATTATACAGACGAGATTGGGCTGGTGTAAGAGCCCAAGAAATAGTTTTATGTACGAAGAAGTACAGGGCTGCTCCCCAAAACAGCATGGCTAAAAGGATATAAATCGTGGGTGTGAGAAGAATTTTTTCCCTGTGGCAAAGCTGGAAGCAAAATTTTCATATTGATACAAATTGAAATAGTTTTTTCTGATTTCTTACAGTCGAAAAAAAGAGAAAAGAGAGAAAATATATACGTACCTTCATCATTATATAAAAGAATGTATATAAAATTAAATTAGACATTAATATAGCTAGTAAAAATGTAGCAAAGTTGCCTTGCTGATACACATTTCCGAATACCGCAAGTCCAACATTACACAAATTTGCTAGTACGAGCATTATGAATCTCGCAGGATAAAACGGCCGGAGTAGATGCCATATACCGCAACGTGCCTCGTGCTTGAATCTCTGTAAGCGCGTATCATTAGCGAATGTTTTGTGCGACGATACGTAATATTACGTAAAAGTACATACCTGTATTACCCTTCTGAAAACGCCTCTGTTGAATTTACATCGTCCCATGTAATATATTTGTACAGTCAAAAAAAAGCATATTAGTAAATGCAGGATGGAAAATATTATTATAAACGTCTTAGAACCATTCAGAACCCCGATCAATCCTGCAAATATTATAACGGCTAACATTCCGAATGTCACCGGCGCCCTGGCGTTTATATCGGGGTGACGATTTTGGTAAATCTTGATCATACAGAGCACTGCGATTACATACATGAAGCTGGTGTCTAGATAACCGGTAAAAAAATCAATTGATAATGTATAAGAAGACGGTGTATTTTGCAATTAATGCCGCTTACCAAATTGAAAATTGCTACGGCTAGGGCATACGTGATAACTTGCCGACAGTATACCTTCCATTATTAGTGCAGTACCCATTGCATAGAATAGACCGTAATGTTGCGGTATGCCGTAACATTTAGTTTTCTCCGTATCTGGCTCGTTGTACTCCCGAGAATAAGTTAGAAATATGAACAGCAGACCCAGCATAATGTATCCGAAATTCGAAAACACGTGATTGAAGTCGGATAACAAACCCAGCGGATGGGCACATAAGAAATTGTAATAGCACATGTCTTGATTTCCAGTCGTATAAAGTACGCGTTGGTACGTCACCGCCAATTGTACGACCGGTAGCGTATAAAATATCGCGACGGTTGCTAAATAATACAAATATAAACGAGATTTATGTCGTAATATTCTTGGCTCCTTACGAGCGAGATCACAAACCGAAAGAATGACCTTCGTTCGTATCACGTCTTTATCGGAGAGAGCGTCCTCCATTAAATCTATATCATCCTCATCTAGGGATGAATCTTCCTCCACGGAATCCCACTGTTTCGGACTACTACTCTGTCAAAATATTTCATTATTACAAACATACTTTACAAAAGATAAAATATGCGTGATAAATGTATACATAAAGTTTGATTTTTGTAGATATTTATTAGTTACCTCTCCCACCATTGACGGACTCGGCATATGCTCGTCTAAATCTTGGCTTTGTTCGTTTATTGGCTCTTGCATCGCGAGTTTTTTGCTCTCTTTGATATTAAATATTATTACAGCTATTATATAAGAGATACAAAAGCCTAATACGATTGCCGCTGCTGATGCCGATGCAACGACATAATCCCGCTTGGTAATAGTAGGATTTATGATTAATTTAACATTTTTAGTACGAAGAGGCTCACTACTGGGTAATCCACTGCAGTCGGTGTCCTCCCCTTTGATAACAAGTACAACGAAGAATCCTAATGGATAAGCTTCTCTCTGAAATAAGTATAGTAATAGTTTTATATAGTTTATTTATTTAATAAAAAAATATTCTTTTCAGACATGTAGTATTTTTTCCTTTATAATTTTTTTTACATATATAAGTTTGTAACTTGGGAAAAATTAGTAAATTGAAATTTTTTAAATAATTGTAAACTCGTTCCTGAAATGTTCAGTATTTTATATATATATATATATATATATATATATATATATATATATAATACATCTATTATTCTATGAAAAATTATAGTACAGCATTACTTACTGGTACTGTGATACCTCCTCTTCTACTCACAGTCTGCCAGTGCCCGGAAAACTCGATGTTTCGTTCCAAGTCAAATACAGGACACTGAGAGGAAGAAAGATAGAGATTCAATATTATTATAAATATTAATTTTATGAAGTGCATCTTCAATGTATTTTAGACTTACAGATGTATTTTGTATAGATACAGTCATACAGATGTCATTATCTGATTCAACACGAACGAGGACTGAGGAATTCTCCTCCTTTGAGAAGATGTAGCCATAATATATAGGCTCAGATGGGGAAATTTGTACTTCCACCTCTTTTCCGGAACTATAAAGGATTAATAATTTAGCAACAAAATTTACAATACGTTTTTTAACATGTTACATCTGTATGGCAATACATACCTTAAATAAAAGTCTGTAACTTTGATTACATTGAGGTCAAAGGAGATATTTTCATGACTGGCTGTGGAGATACCAACGACAATATACTCTTCATCATCTTGTGCATATCGATAATATTTCGTAGAGCACAGAGTACGACTAGTTTTATTATATATCACAGTGTCTAAGTCTGCGCTGTTGACAAGCAAAGGTATTTGCCAAGACAGAATGCCTGTTGTTTGACGCACCACTATTATCAATGGAAAACTATGAGTCGCATTGCTTTCTATCTTAATTCTTGCAGTTTCCAGGGACATCTTTAAATATATGATATCATAAATATTTAACAAAATGTATGTTATTTAATAAGTAGAGTAAACATCCTTGTGAATGATTTAGTTTTATCAGAACTTACATTGCTAGCAGGATACAAAAACACATATTCAACCATAGCATTTATGGTTTTTTTATAAGTATTATTTGGCCCATATTCAGCCTGAATAACAATTGGAGAGAAAGATGGAGTTGAGAAAGATGAAGCCACATTCTTTGCAGCATCCAAAAGCAATAATGTGACAATCAATCTCAAAATGTTTCGCGTTTCCATTGATCTTGCTAAAAGAGACAAAATAATCTGAACAAATCCAGTAAAATATATAGAAAAATATATATAGGTAATACTGATGTAACTTAACGTTCGTATCGATATTGAAATAGTGATAAACTAAAAGATATTGCGATACTGATAAATTACAGAATATTGAAATAAAGATAAGCTGTAAGATAAGCATATACATGCTATTATTTTTACACCAACATTTTTTAAATTAATATAAAACAGGTAACGATTTGCATTCTTCACTGTAAACAGTACTGTTTTTATTATTGCTCATCGCACATATGCAAAACCTAATTAATTTATGATAGACACTTACCAAGATTCATTCTTTGTTTATATATATCGATTTTTTGATTATTTCATTCCAATAAAGCGTCACGCATCAAAGCACCTTCTAATTTTATACTTTTTTAATTATTTATAAACTTTCGTCTTGTCAGAAATGCGACAACAAAACGTTCTGACTTGTTTGTCAAATGCATCGTCTCACGCAACTGTTACAATCGCAATTCACATATGATGGTGATGTTGAAGTCGTCTGTATTATCGATCGAACGCACAGTTCATATTATGGCACAGTACGCACAGTGTCATTAGAATTAAAATCTATATAAAATAATATATAAATTAAAACATCAAGCTTAGTGAAAGATGAAGCATTTCCTGACGAAGCTGTAGCTACCGAGCTTGATTCAGGTATTTTTATTTTATTACTTGTATTGTCTCTTACATAAAAAAGATTAGTGTAAATTTAAATTTACAGCAAAATCCTTATTAATTAATTTATTTCTTTAGGTGATATAAATAATTTAAAGTATACATTCAAATGGAAAAAGTATCTATCCATATTTGAAAAATGTATAAGAATAAATATTAAATTTTAATTCAGTAAGGGCCGGTTGTTCCAACTTCTTGGTAAACTTTATCTACCAGGTAAGCCTGTGTCTATTTTCATTTCTTTTCTTAAATAAATAAAGACAAACATATTTATCTGATAGGTAAGTTTACCAAGAAGTTGGAACAACCGACCCTCAAAAGGATTTTAAAAAATTTTATAAAATTTAATTTTCATCACAGAGAGAAACCTGAGAGCGGCCATCGTGGCCTTTTTCGTGGCGACCTGGTGCGACCGATATTTAACTATAGTGACCTGTTCTGTTTAGCTGCACTGCTGCCCTGGTGCAATAAGTTAACATGAGAAAAAATATATTTAGGTTTGTTTTTTATTCCTGCACTGCTGCACTAGTGCAATAAGTTAGAATGAGAAAAACTATATTTGTCTCATTTTAACTTGTTGCACCAGTGCATTAGTGCAGCTAAAAAGAACAGGCCAATTCCCTCATTCAACAGCTATATCGAAAGGCGAGCCGAATGGAGCCGAGGGTAATGATCGTGCGCGCCACACCGCGTTACCGGGCAGCAGCAGCAGCGCGAGACAAGCGCCTTTCACACGTCGTTGCCGTTCGCATCGTTGCTCGCGCTCGCCAGTCGTCGCTAGTTGAGCGCGAGGTGCGTAAGGTAAATAATGGCGGAGCTGTGCGTGCATTGTTGTTACGTGTAGGCGATAATGGTTATTTGTATCTTGGCACGTAAGCGTACGAGGTATCGGTCCAGTTGGAAAAGATGCACCAGTTGAGAAACGTTCCCGCCGCGTCGCAAATGTGAGAGCGACGCCCGCGAGGCGCGAGGACGCGCGAGGGACGGAGCCCTCGAAAGAGAGAGAGAGAGAGAGAGAGAGAGAAAGGGAGAGAGAGCGAGTCTCGCGGTTGTGTGTCGTAATTGTGGAACAAACAGCACACCCGCCGCGAAGTTTTCCCGAGACGAGAGACGACGACGTTACGCGCCACCCCCGTGGTTCCGCATCTCGAATGAGGGCGAGATGAGCCGCGGATGGTTCGTCGCGCGACATGAACCGGTCAGAAGGTATTTTTGATAACGCCGCCCCCGTCACCCCCTGTGATGTGAGAAGATCCTGACGTACGTGGTGCTCGCCCACGACGTACGACGTGCGCGCGTGTTTACTTGTGCCTGTACGGAGATCTGTTCCCCCCCTCCTCCCCGTTTCTTCACGTCGTTCTTCATCATGGTGCACGGCAACATACCGAACGCATACAAATATAACTTCTGGGCGGAGAGGCCCGGGGACGCGCACGAGGTGGTGGAACTCACGTGCCTGATGCCAAATGGTGTTGTCATACCGTTTGAGATCAATCGCAATATTACCTTAGATCAGATCAAGGAGGTGAGTATGTGCACCCAGGGGGTGGAACGATATTATCTTTCTTTCCCCTTCCTGATTTACAATGTAGCAAGTTTTTCGCTTCAAATTTTGAAGCTGCGACACCCATTTGCTGTAAGCTGTACCAATTTGTGCTAAACTGTACAGTTGACATTTGGCCAGCTTGCTTAAGGGGATGCTAAAGCTGTCCTGTTTTATCAATTATTTTGCTTATTTTTAATTCACTAATCTTTTAATTGTATTTACAGAATTAAAAATTCTTTTTTCACAATTAAAGTACAGATGGTAACATAATACGCACGTAAGAATTTTATACAAAAATGAAAAAAAAAATTTAATATAATTTACAGATTAAAATTTTTTTTCGTTTTTTATATAAAATTCTTACGTGCGTATTATGTTACCGTCTGTACTTTAATTGTGGAAAAGGATTTTTTAATTCTGTAAATACAATTAAAAGATTAGAGTGAATTGAAAATAAAACAATCAGTAAAACAGAACAGCTTTAGGATCCTCTTAATGTTTAGGGATTAGCCTTGAAGCAACATTGAAAAAATGCTTTTTGCCTGAGAAAAATATCATGGGTCAGAGCAAAAAGGCTAAAGACTTATTTATTACATCTATTGCATATTGAAATTTAACATAAAAAAGACTTTGACTGTACCACTGGAATGCATATTTACGATGGTCACATAGCAGATATTTGTGCTCAGATGTAAAAAAAATATAATTGCATTCTCAGGGCCAGTTTTTCCAATTTCTTGATAAACTTACCTATCAAGTAAGGATGTGTCTATCTTTATTTTTTCTAAATAAATAAAGATAGGTAAGTTTACCAAGAAGTTGGAACAACCGACCTTTAATCTTTTTCCTAACAACCTGAATAATTAATGTCCAATCAAATTTCGTCCATAAAAGTTTTTTGTATCTTAAAGAATTCTTAAATTCATCCTCTTCTAAAACATTTTGTAGGATGAGAGACTTTTGTGCAGTCAGGTAGAGTGATCAGAATTATCAATTTCTCTATAAACAATATTGAATTTATTTTTATGTTGGATAGCAGTGACCCAAGGTTGTAGGTAATGTTTTTTTTTTGTGAAAAATAAAAGTTTTGTAAAAATTATAATAGTATTCTAAATTAATGTTTAAATTTTTAATGGGTTAATATCTCCGTGTGTACAAAATTGTTTGTCATACATTATGTTCCAAATTGTACAGTTAAAGGATTGCTATGTAATTGTGCAAAAAATACAAACTTGTGGATACTTGACAGGATCTGTGGGATGAGGCTACTAAATATCCTCTTCACGGAACACTGAAAGACGCTCCATCATATGTATTTTCGTATATAAACTCAAACGCAGAGGTAGAAGAGGTAGAGGATGAAACAAGACGTCTGTGTGATATAACGCCCTTTTGTTCGATATTAAAAGTTATAGAACGTGAGAGTATAAAAAGTGATAAAAATTTAGACTCGATAATTGGTCGCTTAATTGGTAAAGGGTTGCACGAGTTTGCTGCCCTGAAGAATTCCGAGGTGAACGATTTCAGATGGAAGATGCGACTTTTAGGGGATGAGGTGGCGTTAAGTAGACAAAAGAGGTGCTGGACGGAAAAAGTGCATTATCAGTTTCCTTCGAGGATATCGCCTATCGTACCTAAGAATATCGAGTCCCGTTTGAAAGACGGAAATATCGTTTTAGTTACTAAATTCGAAAATTCGGAGGTAAAGCCAAAATCATTTTTTTTCCTAAAGGAAGATATATCGTTTCGAACAAATTTTCACAAAAATTGATATTGTTGCAGGTATCGTTTACCTTTCAAATAGCTCACACTATTACGCCTCCCAAACTGCTCGAGGCAATCCTGATCAAGAGGACAAATACTCTTAAGACTCGCGGCGAACCAAACGACTTTACGCTTAAAGTTTGCGGAAAGGAAGAGTATTTGATGGGCGATAATATTCCTCTTATACATTTTGGTTATATTCAAGATTGCCTGGCGAAAGACGTTACACCTGTGCTGGTTACGCTCAGCAAACAGAGCGTGCCTGTGGACCAAGATAACGTCTTTGACAATCCGGACGTGGATACGTTGCAACGCACGAAGCCATCGTCCTCTACGTTAACGTTACGTAAAAAGGGCAAGCATATCTCGGCATGGAAAATTGAAGAACCTTTCTTTTTCACTGTAAACGGAATTTCTCGACTTAACTGCGATGCCACACATCGTACTGTAGAGGTATATATTAATTTTTGTTATTTCTTTGAAATAAGATTGCTCATGATTTACATAAAATAAAATTTATTTTTGTTTCTTATTTCTTTTGCATATATAGATTGGACTGCAAGCTGGCCTCTTCCATGGTGGTAAATCCTTATGTGAAAGTCAGAAAACCAAAGAAGTTATTGTAAGTGCCGACGGTAGTTGTGAATGGGAAGAAACTCTCAAATTCGACATTAAAGTCAGAGATATACCGCGGATGGCACGGCTGTGTTTTGTATTATACGAGATCAGTAAAACTGCAAAGGGTTTAAAGAGCAGGAAGCTGATTAGGGATTCGAAACAGGAATTCTTCATAAATCCTCTGTGTTGGACGAATACGACGGTATATGACTTCAAATCACAGTTAAAAACGGGTGCTATGACATTATATACGTGGACGTATGCGGAGGATATACAAAATGATGATTTACTTCACCCTCTTGGGACAGTGGTCTCCAATCCACATATTGACAGGGCGGCTGCTCTAATGTTAACGTTTCCAAAGTAATTTATTTGCTTTTGAATTTACAGAGTGGCAATAATAGTTGCACGTTGCATTATGCATTACATTTGCTTATTATTTTTGCAGTTATGGAAAAGATCAATATGTTCTATATCCTACGCCAGAGAAAATGGTAGAATATGCCCAAACATTGCGAGAACAATCTAACGAGTGCTTGGCTAAAGACGAAGTTAATCTGGAAGAGTCCGATATTAGTCAACAATTAGAACAACTGAGATTACTAGCCGACAGAGATCCGCTGCACGAATTACACGAACAGGAGAAGAAGACAATGTGGACGTTGAGGCATCACTGTCTTCGCGAGATTCCGACGCTTCTAGCTAAACTGTTACAGTGTGTCGAATGGAACGATCATAGGTAAGACATTAATTGATCGATTGTTTATAGAGTTCTAATAAAAACGACAAAACAAATGTTAATATCGTGTGAACATTTGTAGAGAAGTTGCGGAGGCCACGGCACTTGTACAACAATGGCCGAAATTGCCAGTAGAGAAAGCGTTGGAGTTGTTAGACTATGCCTACGCTGATCAAAACGTCAGAAATTTCGCCGTTCGTTGTTTAAGAGATGTTAGCGATGAGGATCTCAGTCTGTACTTGTTGCAGCTGGCTCAAGTCTTAAAACATGAGAATTATTTAGCATGTCCTCTGACAGAGTTTCTTTTAAACCGAGCACTTAATAATCAAAGGATAGGACACTTTTTATTTTGGCATCTGAGGTCAGTTTAATAAGAACATTTTATATACAATATTGTGTGCAAGCGCGTGCTTATTTATTATGAATTAAAATGTTTTTTTCTATAATATATATTAGTTTATTCGTCTATACAAAATGAATTATGATTACTTTATATTCTTTTAATGAAAACTGAATGTTGTTTAGTGATTTAATCAAGAATACGCATTTATATATTAAGAGATATAACAATAGACTGCTTTTATATAAAGTCTCATGAATATTTTTATCTCTTATATTTTATAATTTATTCATCGCTTGTTTCTTACAAATTATATTAGGTCAGAAATGAAGGTTGGCTCGGTGTCTGTTCGTTTTGGTCTTATACTGGAAGCATATTGCAGAGGAAGCGAACAGCATATGCTATCGTTATCTAAGCAGCTGACCTTTTTGGAAAAAGTGAAGACTGCCTCGGAGCATGCGAAGCAGAAAAAGGATCGTAAGGCGGCCCTTCAGGGCTTTCAAGAGATTATTCAGGAACAGCATTGCCAGGAGGCGATAGCCGACGTCCTTAATCCTCTTGACCCGAGTTACAGATGGAATCGCATCAAGTGAGCTCACCATTTCCGTCTTTCTCTCGTAAAATTTCTCATCTGTTTTTTATTTTGTCTTATTTTTTTTCCCCCCATTAGAATCGAAAAATGCCGAGTCATGGATAGCAAGATGCGCCCACTCTGGTTAGTTTTCGAGAACAGCGATTCTTTTGGCGACGACATTTACTTAATACTCAAGCACGGAGATGACTTGAGACAAGACATGTTGACACTTCAGATGATACGCATTATGGATAAGCTCTGGAAGAATGAGGGCTTGGATTTACGTATGAATCCGTATGGTTGCATATCCACGGAGAACAAAGTCGGAATGATAGAGGTAGTGCTAAACGCGGAGACAATCGCAAATATTCAGAAGGAAAAAGGCACGTTTTCCGCAACGGCCGCCTTCAGGTGAATAACGCGTTATCGATATAATTCGACAATTATATGTATTTCGCGGATTAACATTTTTATAACTTCCCTGTCTGTATTTACAGAAGAGGTTCCTTGTTAGCTTGGTTAAAGGATCACAATCACACAGAGGCGGCGTTGAATAAAGCGATCGAAGAGTTTACCTTGAGTTGCGCGGGTTACTGCGTGGCGACGTACGTTCTCGGGATAGCCGACCGACATTCTGACAATATAATGGTTAAAAAGACTGGACAACTATTTCACGTCGATTTCGGTCACATTCTGGGTCACTTTAAGGAAAAATTCGGATTCAGACGCGAACGGGTGCCCTTCGTGCTGACCAATGACTTCGTGCATGTCATAAACAAAGGTCAAACGAAGAAAGGACACGCCGCCGAGTTTCAAAGATTTCAGAGTCATTGCGAGCAAGCATTTTTAATTCTACGCCAACACGGTGGACTTATACTGTCTTTGTTCGCCATGATGATATCTACCGGACTACCTGAACTCTCGTCAGAGAAAGATCTGAATTACCTTAGAGATACCTTGGTACAGTTGGCTACGTTAATATATGCTACGATTAAGATGATATAATAGGTATAGTCAAGTAATATACTTAAATACGTTTTACAGGTTCTAGAAATGTCCGAAAACGAAGCACAAAAGCATTTTAGAAGCAAATTTGACGAAGCCCTCTGCAATTCGTGGAAAACGTCGTTGAATTGGGCGTCGCATAATATGTCCAAGAACAATAAGACGACGTGAATAGCAACAATCTCTGATAGCGTGAGAAATTCTACGCATCCAGGAACACTGTCATAACGTCGTCGAACGTTGCGTCGCGTTACAAAATGTGATGTTAACATATACGCTGTGACATATTTGACGAGTACGTCGTTGAGTTACTTGTCTGAGACTGAAAGATTGATAAGAAAAAAGGAAACTGAAGCTGCCGTTTTTCGACGGATGTTGTGTCGTCAAGATAGGAAATCCACGACCGTAACCAGTATTGAAGACTGTATAAAGCGATCGTTGCCGTTAGTATGTTGCCGTTAGTCAATGGACTTGTATTGTCGAGAGGTGATGTAGTAAAATGATTTCTCGAAATTCGGATACATTCGTACAGTTTTAGAGCTCTACTTTGTGTAGCACAAGCAGTTTTGGTGCCTACGTTCCATCTTAACTACGAACGTACGGTACATATCAATTGAATCACAAGAACGCCCTTCTAAGTTCTTCTCGATTAAAAGACACGATTTAAGACTTTTTGAATTTCATTAATAGATTTTAAAATTGTTAAATTGGTCTCTTGAAAGACTATTTTTTGTTAGACAATTTAACGTCGTTAAGTTATCATTCTAAAATTATTTATCACAGTAAGCCTGTGATGGTTCACGAATGTTATTTGCAACAACAAACCGCTAAATATCTCATTGCCGTCTCGTTAACATAAAGAAATTTGATTTTAACTTTATACGTAATAAAATAGTCATTTGCTCTGCAATTTATCGCTAATGTAATAACGAAAATTTGCGTTGCAACGTTTAATTTGATAAAAGCGAAAAGTGATCGTTTAGATAACGGCTGATGCGGTTCATTCTACTTCATTGGCAATGCCAGTGTGATAACCTAAAGCAATATCTATTTTGCGAAATTGTCCACAACAGTAAAAGTATCCTGACCAAACGATCGACTTTGGACGATCTTAATCGAAATAATTAAGTGTACTTACAATTCGATGGCCATTGCGATTGTATGTACATACGACAAATCAAATTTTACGGTACAAATAATTATACTACGATTGCAATTTCCAAAATCGGCTTCAATTTCCACTGAATGTCTACTATTTTTTTCTTTCGTTTTGACTATGAATCGAAATTGCAATCACTATAATTATTCGTTCATCAGTTCTTTTATTTTTTTTTATTTATAATCATTTGTATAAAATTTGATTTATTCGCACGTACAATACCGCATCTCAGACTCTGGCCATCGAATTGTGACTATAGCTGTATGTTAACGAGTCAAATTTGAAATAAAATCGAACATTTCGTTTAAACACGATTGTGCGACTTGCGAATTAATTGTCGATTTGCGCTCTGCCGACAGAAGGTATTTTTCGTACGATGATTTTCTTACATATACATTCGAAAGTTTATATCTCGTTTAACAGAAAGACGATGTATTTTGTACTGTGGTGACTGGTTAAAATTTCTTAATTATCATCACCCGTGATATCGTGTTTTGAAGTACATATACGCGAAAAAATAACGAAAAAAAAAACCACTACGAGAGATATATATTTTGATAAATATACTGCAATATATTATTATTATTATTATTATTACCCACATAGCGATAGTTAAATCAATAGGGCCATTCATACTTCAGCGCTGTCCTACGTAAATAGACCGCTACGCTTTCTAAAACGGCTCTAAAACGCACGACCGTACGCGCGCTCCTCATAATGTAAGATAAGATAATGATCTCTAATACACTAGGAAGAAATAAATAATGTTGCAGATTGCGTCAATGCTGCATATCCATATCATCATCCTCTTCTCTTACTAGCGCATTACATTTACATTTTCGAGAGACAAACGAGGAAGGAAAAAGGAACTTCATACATACAGCACTACATAGTTACACTATAATACACGTATGTACATCTCGAAGCCATCCTGATTTTGATTTCTTTGTAGACGGATTTGCGCGGGTCTCAACAGAGCGTAGATAGGGCGAGGTAAATATGCAACCGATGGAGAGGGGCACACGTTCCTTCGACCAATCTCCATGCGCGTATACCGTGTACGCATGTTCTTTCACATTGTACGCAGGTGTTCACGTATCCGTGATACCGCAATCCGCCGGGGAAAAGAAGCCGGTCTGTTCGTCGAACGTATTTTTCGCTACACACTATCTCGGGCAATAATCTGCCTTTTTTTTGTCTCACAGTTCTAGAACATGTTATTTTATACGAAACGTGCATAGATTTTCTGTACTGGTCAGTGTCTGTTGTAAATAAAAAAAAAAGAACTTTTGAAGTCTGAATTTCTTTAATTGCGATTACTTTTCGATTAATTGCGAAGAATTATAATAGGTGTTATTCTTGAAGGCGAATTCTTAAAAGTATGAGGAATCATTTTGCTTGTTATTATTAGAGATTGTATTTTAATTAGTGTATCTGTCGGTGCATCGAAGAAACGAGCGAAGTATAAGAAAATGACGGCTACGGAGGAAACGGAACCGTTGATATCGACGTCATTGGTATCTTCTCTCAGTAAGACCCAAAGAGTCACTTATCACACAATTTCATTCGTAAGTACAAACAAGATACTCCTATGACACAATTGTCTCGTTCTTTCAATGCCGTATATCGAGCGACCCTGTGACAAAGTAATTTTTAGTTGAAACGCTCTCGTACATTTTTTTTTTTCGAACTTATTTTACGTTTTCATATACACGCCTGTGATGGTTATCTTGAACTCAGCACAGTATTCTCAGCCATATATCTATGGCTTCGTCAGGTTCGATTATCTGATGGATGACATAATTTCGTATTTTTCTTTTTTTAAAGGAGATTCAAGGCAAGAGATTTGTTTGACGAAATCGAATACGAAATTTGCGAGTTTAGTTCAAGTTATTTATTTTTTAAAAATATTTTTAGACATGTTTGTAGCAAGTATAGCAAAATATTCTTTTGATATCTAGCTACACTACTTTAAGCGAGATGCGGATTTATTACTAGCTATCATATATCTTTCTTTTGTCAGTTACATTGTTACTCCGCATAAATTATATTAAACTTGGAGACTTGTATCTCCTCTAGTAAAAATTTTTCAGATTTTTATACAAATTTTGGAATATTTCAGAATTCCCATGTATAAATTCTAGGAAAAAATATAGATTTTTCTTAGTATTTCTAAAAAAATATTTCAATTCAATATAAATTTCTGAGAAAATTTTTCATCGGGTCTTAAGAAAGAAAAATTTATTTCGAAATTGGTTAAAGAGAAATGATATCTAAAAAAACATCTGACAGCTCTAAAATACTTTACATATAATGGAAGACACTAATATAAATATATTCGTTATAATACATTAATCTATATTGAAATAAAGTCGAAACAGAGACTATGTCTATAATTGCCGTTATAGGAAGATAACGAAAGGAATGCGTTGCACGGAGAAAATCCGGAAAATTCTTTTGATCTTAAACCGATTTCAAGCGCATCGACAATCGCAGATTTCAACAAAAGTTTCGACAACAACATTACGTATACGTGGAGCGACGTCAACGTGTATTACAGCGTGAAAAATGACAAAATTTGGGATCGGTTGATGTTCAGGACCAGAAAATTCGTAGCACAGAAACATATATTAAAAGATGGTAAGAAGAAAGACAACTTCTCACTTTTTTAAATTATTTATAACAGTTTTACGAAAAATCCCTGGCAAAAGTTTCTCTTAAAATTTTTCATATTATTTTTTAGAATTTCTGTCTAGTTTTCTATAATTTTCTACAAAATTTCTCAGATTTTTTTATACAAATGAGAATACTTTTCAAAAATACTACGCAATAATTAACAGAATACTAGTCTTAATATTTTTTAGAATTCCTTTATACATATGCAAATTCTGAAATAATCTAAGTTTTAAATTTCTCATTTTCTTATTTATGAGTGAAACTTATAACATCTAAAGAAGTTTAAAACATTTTTTAGAAATTACCTAGAAATAAATTTAAAATATGAAAAATTCTCAAAAATGTAAATGATAAGAATTTCTTTCATCGGAGATTTTATTTTAGTTCTTACCGTATTTCGGAATGAATCATTCTAGTGTGCGGAGTGGCTTATCCTGGTGAATTGCTCGTAATCATGGGTGCGTCAGGCGCAGGCAAGACAACTCTATTGAACGCATTGACGTTCCGTTCGACACGTAGACTATCTGCGTCCGGTTTGATGGCTGCCAACGGCCACAGGATATCGTCAGGCGTTCTCACCTCCAGGATGGCATATGTTCAACAAAACGATCTGTTCATTGGCACGCTGACCGTGACGGAACATCTAATGTTCCAGGCGGCAGTGCGGATGGATCGGCAAATCCCTCGTCTCCAGAGAATTAAACGAGTTAATGAGGTCATTGACGAGGTAGTTTGATATTGTTGTCGTGAATATATCACCAGACATTTCCTAGAATAGGCGTGCAAGCGAGAAAAATGATATTTCCCTAATTGCTTTGATTATATAACTATTCACTTTAACTTAATTTAGTTTTAAAAAAGTTAACATATCCAATCTTGGTGTCTAATAGACTGTATCTTCTTTTGAGAGCAGTTTGCCCTTTCGAATTGTCGAAATACTAAAATTGGAGTACCCGGCAGAGTGAAGGGTCTCTCGGGGGGTGAGATGAAGAGACTGTCGCTCGCCTCCGAGGTACTGACCGACCCTCCGTTGATGTTTTGCGACGAACCCACGTCGGGCTTGGATTCCTTCATGGCTCATCAGGTTGTCTCCATTCTCAAAGCGTTGGCAGGTAAGTTTGGGCCGATAAAGATTTTTTTTACGAATAAAACCATTTTATATCCAACGTTCAAAGAATTAAATAAATAAACGATTCGACAGCATGTGGTAAAACAATCGTCGCCACTTTACATCAACCCTCTTCGGAGGTGTTCGCTCTGTTTGACAAGATTCTGCTGATGGCTGAGGGAAGGGTCGCTTTCATGGGTACAACCGCGCAAGCTTGCGCCTTCTTTAAGACGTAAGTTCAGTTGAAAGATTCCTCTTCAAATTCGTTTTAAATCCGCAATTTTTATCGCGCAGCCTCGGTGCCGTCTGTCCCAGCAACCACAACCCCGCCGATTTCTTCGTGCAAGTGTTGGCCGTAGTGCCGGGACGCGAGTTAACTTGCAGATACGCGATCGAAACAACGTGTGACGCTTTCCGGAAAAGCGAAGACGGTGTGAATCTCGCCCGGCAGGCCGAGACCGTCCATGGCGAGTTCGAGGATACCCTCAAACGGTCCAGATACTCCAAGGATTCCGATCGATCGCTTTACAAGGCGAATTGGTGCGAACAGTTTCGCGCGGTTCTATGGCGATCCTGGTTGTCGGTGATCAGAGAACCGATCCTTATTAAAGTCCGCTTTCTACAGATTATCGTACGTCTCCCTGCAATGTTGATCTATTTGCACAAAACACACATACATAAAATTTAAAAAAAATTTGGTGAAAACTTTTTAAAATAATTATATGAATTGGAACTTTCTCAGAAATACTGAAAAAATTTACATCTTTTCTCAGAATTTTTCATATATATGAATTCTGAAATATTCTGAGATTCGTATAAAAAATCTGAGAAATTTCTAAAAAGTTATAAAATTATTACACGTAGAAATTCTGAAATTTATATAAAAATTCTGTATAAATATATGAAAAATTTTACAATTCCGAAAAAAATTTTTCTCAGAGTTTTAACTAAAAAATATTTTAGCTGTATTATGTACAATTAGTGTGTATAATTCTTATATTTATTATTACACATTATTTGTGCAATATTTGTGCAATATAAGGACAAAACTTGAATTTTCTATCGCAGATGGTTGCGCTATTAATCGGCGTCATTTACTTTGGCCAGCGAATAGATCAGGATGGCGTGATGAACATCAATGGTGCCTTATTCATCTTCCTTACCAGTATGACCTTCCAGAATGTCTTCGCAGTCGTTAACGTGAGACTTTAAGACGTAACGCATAAACGAGCCACACCTCTAATTTTACCCTAATGAAATAAGTACTATAAACTCTTTCCTTTAAATTTTTCAAATTATAGAATGATAAAATAAGGAATGTTAAAAATCTTAAAACATTTCAAAATTCACTTATTCTAGAAAAAATTTCTTACTCCTAAAAAATGTTTCAATTGGTATTAAAAAATTTTTTCTAAAATGTCACAAATTATACAGAAATTTTGAAATTCTGAAATTTATATAGAAATTCTGAAAAATCTAAACAATTCTAAGACAAAACATGCAATTCTGATAATTATCAGAAATCATCAAGTTGAAACATGTGTGTATTATATACAGGTGTTCTGCGCCGAGTTGCCAATATTCCTTCGTGAGCACAAAAACGGTATGTATCGCACCGATGTCTACTTCATCTGCAAAACGCTGGCGGAAGCTCCAATATTTTTGGCGATGCCGCTGATCTTCACCGCTATCGTTTATCCTATGATCGGCCTTTACCCAAACGTAAAGCACTTCTTCGTCGCTGCTGCCGTGGTAGATCTCGTAGCCAACGTGTCGATTTCATTTGGTAATCGACAGCTTGCGGAAACATTTGCATCGTATCTTTTTTTTTTCAAATAATCGCTCAGCGTTTTATTTTTTTTTACAGGCTATTTGATATCCTGCGTTAGCAGCAATGTATCTACGGCTCTTTCCGTCGGTCCTCCAATTTTAATACCGTTCCTGCTTTTTGGTGGTTTTTTCCTAAACACAGTGTGAGTATCTCAAACCGTTTCGAACAGTAATGCCTAAAGTACCGATTGGAATATTTGACTTTTTGCGTTTAATAGGTCCGTACCGTCCTACTTGGTATGGTTCTCATATTTATCTTGGTTCCGTTATGGCAACGAGGCACTTTTGATCAACCAGTGGTCAGAGATCGATTCGATAGCGTGTACCAGAAGCAACGTGACCTGTCCAAAGTCAGGGCGCATGGTTCTCCAAACTTTCAACTTCAAAGAGAAGGACCTCTGGACGGACATCCTCTGCTTGTTCGCGCTCATAGTCGCGTATCGCTTTCTGGCGTTTCTCGCGCTACTATCAAAAACTCGCCGATCAAAGTAGCTAATGTCTTTGTTCTGTAGATGTCTATCATAAACCAATGATTTACTGTAATACTGTAGGTTCCTTTAATAAAATAAGTTTTAATAAAATTCTCATGTGTTACACCTGGAAAGTCCCACCAATGTTTCATCTACCTACACATTATCTACTTACTTTATATATCTAGTAAATTGAAAAGAAGATTTATAAATGTAATGCGCTCAGAGAAAGATGTTTTTTGGACTGTGAGCACTCGGAGAGTAAGAATTACTACTTTTATTTCGATCATGTAGATCACTCTCTTTATTGCGCTGTCTAAAAGGCTTAATAATTCGAATAAATATAATTCATTAAAAATTTTAATAAATGTATTAAAATAAAAATAAATATAATTTATATTATAAGTTGAGGAGATCGATACTGACGTGCGAGGACCGCAAAAGGTTCACGTAATAGGAACTTGGAAAAAAGTGTGTCTCGACGAAACAACGCGGTGCCGCTACAACCACCTACGTGCCAATGTTTCCTGTGTATCGGGGCTGACCACTCTTTCGTTCGCATCTAGGTATTATTACAAACCGGTTGCCATACATACCGTGCGACCGCATGTATGTACGATACCGAGGATACGATAAACAATCTCGGGAGATCTTCGAGTGTGTCATAGGAAAAAAAAACTAGGGCACCGCGCGCGATCTAGATTGATACACTACTCGCTTCGATCTCGCGATCAAAGATCAGGCAGATTGCTATTCGGCTGAAAGCGAGATATGAGATATGAAGACAAGGAAAATCACCAATACTGGCATATTATTTTGTTTTCCGATAGTGTTTCGTAAGCAAAAGTATTTCTTAGTTAAAAATAAAACTTTGGAAACGTAAATGGTATCCAAAACTGACATTTTTCTTTTTTTTTAACATCAATCATTGGCACAAAGTCATTTACAAATTAATGCACACGCTAAGTACTAGAATACAGTGCAACGTTTAGTTTTCGACAAATAAGAAAGTGTCATTCTAGGAGACCTATGCCAATATTGGCGACCTTCCTCTACTGATGTCGATCGTTGAAAAAGCAACGTACAATAACTCCAATGGCGAAATAAGATCGGCCTGAACTGGCCACTCGTCTGTCTCGCTTGACGTACGTATAGGGTTTCGGTTTTCGATTACCGCGAGTCCCCCCGAGTCACGAACGTTTACTACGACAAGGAGGGTATTTTTCGGAAGCGGGAAAAACTTTCGGAGTGGGTGTCACGCATCTGCGAATGAGCTATCGATTCGCAAGCATCGAATTACTGCTCGAACAGTTGTAAGCGAGTGCCGTATTATTCGTCTTAATCTCACGGTATATCAAAGAGACTTGACGCCGTTTCTGCAAAAATTGAAATTGCGATAGTTATGCATTTTAAAAGTTTATAGTTCAATAGGATTCGTCATTAATTAACATTTGATATATTAAAAGAGAAAGGTAAAAATTGAAAATCTTCCGTGGAAAGATAGAACATTCGCAACTGTACACGAGCTTTTTTCGCGATCGATAAACTTGGACAAGTCTGTCCGTATATTGGTGCTTACACTGTGCGAGTGCGTGCGTAATATTCGATTACAAAGAAAGACAAAGAAGGGTAGCGAGCAGAGCCGAAGTGCATCAGGTGTGTCGAGTGGTGGTAAAGTTACGCGGCGAGAAGCAAACGCGACGCCTGCGAGGGCCGTACTTTTAGTGTCAATCTTTGTTACACGACACGTCTCATTGGTTTTTCATCCTACGGACACGTGGACGGGTAGTTTCCAAGGTTCCGGATCATCGGCGGACTTCCTCCTCGGATTTCCTTTTTATTGTTATCGGGATAACGGTATTGTATTTACGTCACGTCGTCTCGTGTCGCGAGAATATAGCATAGTAGAAAAATCAGTTTCGTAGACAGAAGCTTAATTAAATCCTTAATTAAAGTCTTATGTTATTAAATTTCCAAGATATTTCATTAATTTTCAATAAAGTGTTTTATTTATTTTCAATAAAATACCTTAACAAAGGATTATATTGTCCTTTTCAAAATAAAATTCTTTCGTACTTATATTTCAGCTGTTAAAAGCATTTCAAACTTTTTAGTAAAATATCAGTAAAAGCGATAATAAAGCGAAACAGACGGAATAGATATTTATAGACAATAAACATTCATGCATTACAGTGAAGAGATAAGAAACTAGATGTGTACAGTGTTGCAATTTTAAGATTGTCAGTTTGATACTTAATTGTCGGAAACTCAAATCTGTTATCGTGTTAGAAGGTCGCTTTTGCAATTACCGTAAGATAAAGACGTTGCTTCTAAGGAAACTATTTTTCTTTAAAAAAAAATTGAGAAAGAATACAGAATAACTTTGTACACGCGATTTATGTTCTCTTATTAAGTCTGACATGGATGTTAAGCTTGATGCATCACGACGTGGAATGCATCACGAAGGTACGATGCTTTCTTGGCAAAACTTATCCGTTTACGCGGTGGATCAGAACCAACGCACTATAAGCAAGCAGCTCATCAATAACGGTATTTATGTACAACACATTATTTTGCATGTGATAAAATAATGATATCTGCCGCCTTTTTAGTCCGAGGTGTGGTACGGCCTGGTGAAATCACCGCAATCTTAGGCGGCAGGTGAATTATCAATTTTTGTTTAATAATAATAATAATATGATGAAGTCTTAGATAAAAATTATAATCTGTAATTATGTAGGTATATTTAGAAAAAGTATTGACCTTCTGTAAAATATTAATGACTGTTTTGCGCAATTAATTTTTGAAATAATTGTATAATTTTATAACTAAAACATATTTCATATATATATATATTTAGAAATTTGAAAATGCTTATGTATAATTGAAATTATTTGCCGTTTTCATAGCGGTGCTGGAAAAAGCTCGTTGATGACAGCATTGGCGTTTCGCGCGGAAGGTAAGTAGAATTCTCGTAAAATTGAATATTCGAGGAAGAAAAAAATATTCAAACCTTGTTTTTCTTTTCTGGCAGCCGGCGTCGTGGTGCATGGTGATGTTCGCGTCAATGGTGTATCAGCCAGTTCGTCGTACATGAGACGTCACAGCGGCTTCATGCATCAGGAAGACATGTTCATCGAGACGATGACGGTGCTTGAGCACATCTGGTTCATGGTAAGATAACTCCATTCCTTGAGTTTTTCCAAACGTTTTACGCTCGCTACGAACTTCAATTTTTATCAGGCTAGAATGAAATTGGACGGGAGGATCCGGTCCTTGGACATTCGTCTCAAAATCGATCAGTTGCTCAGAGACGTCGGTCTGATCGAGAGACGTGACGCTCGTATCGGCGGCGGTGACGATGACAAAGTCTTATCGGGCGGAGAAAAGAAGAGGCTGACTTTCGCCACTGAGGTGCGTGTTCGCGTGTTGTCCAAGTCCAAGGGTCTTCGTGTAAATTTCTGAAGGTTTTCCTTCCAGCTATTGACAGATCCAGAAATTCTGTTCTTGGACGAGCCAACAACGGGGCAGGACGCGCATTCGGCCAGTGTCCTCGTGTCGCACATGACGTCTTTCGCGTTGAGGAATCGTACCGTTTTGTGCACCATACACCAGCCGAGTTCCACTATCTTCGATAGCTTCCATCGTATAATCCTTTTAGCCGGCGGTAGAGTGGCGTTTGCTGGTACCAGTACGCAAGCAATACAATTTTTCTCCAGGTACAATTCATTGCTCGGACATGAAACAGACGAGAAATCGTTATTAAATCATTTAATTGCTAGAATTAAAGAAAACTTTTGGCAACATTACTTATGATACCCGAATGTTCTTCATAATTATTTTGAAGTACAAAATTATTTTCAGATTTACATCTAGTTAAATTTTTAAATGCTCAGCGCACAAATCCTTTTTTCCATGTGATTAATTTTCACAATACTTATTCTTATCTTGTATAATTCTTTCTTCTTTACAATTTATCTTACTTTATTTCTCAATTTATAAATGATTCCATACGATTATCGCCTTTTCACGTTTCAATTAATTGCTCTGAAAGGATGCCATTCTAGAACACATTAAATTGAAACGCTCCCTATCGTTGTCGCCCCTAGTCAAGGCTACGAGTGCCCGTGGAATTATAATCCGGCCGATTTCCTGGTGACGACTTTAGCGATCGCACCCAGTGGCGCGGATGGTAGCGGAAGAGTCGCGCAGAAGATATGCGATGCGTTTTTCACGAGCGAAGCCTGCAACGAGATCGATGCTGTATTGCAGCAGGAACTGGATGCCGCACGTTCGGAGATTCCCGTAAGCAGATTGTTGCAAAAACTGATTGTTTCGCGATTGATCAAAAGAAATTATGCGGGAATGCGTCTTCTTGTTTTAGGGAAATAATCGCGAGTCGCGCGCTTTGTAAGTACCATGCAAAAGAATCACAGTTAACAAGTTTGATTATGTCTAGGAAAGTATCTAGGAAAACTCGATAATTTAATTAAATTTCTATTCTCTTCAGCGTGGAACCGCGTTGCTGGTTGCAACTCTACTGGCTAATCCATCGCGGATTCTTGCAAGTTGTGCGAGATCCCTCGGTTCAATTGATCAGAGTACTGCAGAAAGTGGTAATTGATAGGACGTATCAGGTCCCATGTTCCTTCGTATTTCAAGAGAAAACAGGAAATAAAAATTACTGAATTATAGTCGAAAATACCTCAGAATAAATGCACGAAAGTTAATAGCTCGTTCGTTTGCAGAGCATCGCGACGACCGCCGGCCTGTGTTTCGTAGGCGCCGTCAACCTCAATCAATTAGGCATTCAGGCAGTGGATGGTGTCATATACCTCCTGGTGTGCGAAAACACGTTCTTCCCCATGTACGCGACCTTGGCGCTGATCCCGCAGGAGCTGCCGCTTCTTCTTCGAGAATACAAGGAGGGCATGTACTCCGTCCATCTTTACTACCTGGCGCGAATGATATCGCTGGTGAGCTCAATTTCCTGATCAATTTGGCATGCATCGGTTTGTGGTAACGTTAAAATTGTTTTCAGGTACCCGGACTACTGGTGGAACCAATCTTGTTCACCGTGATAATGTATTGGCTGGCGGGTTTACGTCCCGCGATGGATGCTCTCGGCCTGACCATCCTGGTGGTTATATTTACGATGAACGTATCTACCGCTTGCGGTAAGCCTTTCCATCTGTTTCAAGTAGCATTTTCAACGACAGACTATCTCTGTTTACAAGAACTCTTTCGTCTTTCAGGATGTTTCTTCTCTGCTGTTTACCAGAGTGTGCCACTGGCAATGGCATATCTGGTGCCCTTTGATTATGCTCTTATGATTACTATGGGACCTTTCCTTAAACTTGGGTATTACCTCATTTCTACATTCCCGTAAACAGTTTTGGAATTATTACAAACATTTGGATTTCATAAATACATTTCTAAATATACTGGATCCATGTATAATGCGGAAAAATTGTGGCAACGCTCATGTAATATGATGAATCATATAATGAAGTGTTAATAACGAAACACAACTATTCTATTAGCTCGTTTACATACAGTTAATATTTAAAAGACGATGTCGAAATGATTGGAACTTAATATTTATGAATAGATTTAAAAAAAAACTTTGTGTCTTGAAAATAATTAAAGTAAAAAATTATTTTCAATTAATTAAATCATATAAAGTTAACTAAGTTAAAAGTTAATAAGATTTAATTTTATTATTTACTTTTTTTTACTTTTCTCAATAGTCTCTGTATTCTAGTTTTTTTAAATTACAATTTTATATTGCTTTTTTAACTCCCTTAATGCAGCTCATTACCCTTATACTTACGATGGATAAGATACTTCTCTTGGCTGCTGCACTCCACGGAAGCTCTCACCATTATCCAGTGGAGAGGCGTGCATAATATATGTGAGTTTCATTGAGCCTCGCACCTTTCTACGAGAGATGCGTAATGGATTTCTGTTTCCTGTGAACAGCCTGCGAAACGACCGAGCTACCCTGCCTCACCGAAGGCGCCGAGGTGCTGGACCGCTACGACTTCGACGAACGCAACTTCTGGCCCGACATCGTCCTCATGACTGCCATTTACGCCGTTTTCCACTTGCTGGCATACGTCTTCCTGTGGAGGCGATGCAGATCGAAATGAACTAATCTTAATGTTGTCGGAGCAGATGTCGTAGACGAAGGTCGCCAATACTGCGGCATATCACTTTGTTTTTAGATATTTTGTAAAACAAAATTTAAAAATAAAACTTTAAAAACATGAATGCAAACATTTCTTATTTCTACATCTCGATATCTTATCTTTTTAATAAGAGGAGTTTCAGAAATGCATGTTATGAGATTTCGAACAGTTCGATACAAAAATAAAATGTCTGATGACGCAAAAATATAGTATAATACATATAAAAAGATCTATGTTTTGTTCATACTTAAAACTGCTTTGCAGATTAATTCGATGTAATCCACATAGATTTCTTCTTATCGGTACATTAACAAAGAAAGACGTAAAGGTTCAGACTGTAAAATGTTCAGAAAACTTTACATAGGACCCATGGAAACAAATATTTTTATTTTTCCATGCGCCGCGCCGTACGCCTCATAATTTCTATCCGTCCGTCGCCAGATGGCGGGTCCCGGTCCGAGAGCTTCGTGGTTTGGACCGCTTGGAGAAAGGAGGAAGCGGGGCGCGATGGTCGGCCATCTGGCGGTGAGCGGATACTCGCTGCTACGCTCGCGCGGAGGGGAAACGTTCTCTCTCTCTCGGTGCATTCGGAGCCGTTCTCCACTCCAGTCTGGCCATGTTACCAACGCGGCGGCCGTCTCTCGTACAACGTCGTTAACAAAGTTCGCAAGTGCCGCGGCGAGGAAGGAGGAAGGTGGTGATCGCGCGCCTCGTGCTTTCCCCGACGACGCGTCCGCTCCCCGGAGTTCCGGAAGCGTACAATACGCGGGGCTTCGAGGGTGTATGTCGAGGGGCCACGGCGTGCGGAGTAGCCGCGGTAGCTGCGTCATGTGCGTCTCCCTAGTGTCACAGAATTGAGGACCCCCTCCTCTCTGATCGTCTCCTCCTCCTCCCTTCCCTGGTGGAGCGAAGCTTGGAGTGGCTTGGACGGAAGAGCGAGGGAAAAGGACAGAAAGACAGAGAGAGAGAGAGAGAGAGAGAGTGAGGAGCAGAGTGCAAGGAGAGCAGGAGGAAGAGCGCGCTACAATGCATCCCGGAACGGCGGCGGCCCGTCGCCGATGCGCCGTCGAACGTCGTCGTCGGACGATCCTCCTCCGGCCGCGCGTGGCTACGCTTACGTCGGTCTCTCGGCGCAACGTCGTCGCCGGACGCGGATGAGAAGAGGCGCCCCGCGTCTTCGTGGGCCAGCGGAGGCGCTGCGTACAACTGCGAACAGCGCGTGATATACTCTACGCAAGGTAAGGCACGTTAAATTTACGATACGTTAGGCCTCGCGCGTGCACACACAGACACACACGCACGCACGCACGCACGCACACATGCATATACGATTCTCATCCTTGCCTCGCTCTCCTCGACGCAACTCTTCCATTTCCCTCCCCCTTCCCCTCTTCTCCCCTCTCGCTCCCGTCGCGTTACCCCGGTTTTTTTTTCAACATACCTACGGCGATCTCCCGAGCGTTACGGAGATTCCTCGGATCGGCGAGCGACTCCTCGCGAGGTACCGTAGGTCGCGGCGCGTTCTCTCAACGAACGCCTGGAGAGAGAAGGAGCCTCCGGCACACAGGTTGCGTTCAGGGAAATTAAACGCGGACCTCCCTCCTCCCTCCGGATTAGCTCTCGCTTCGTTACTACGGGAGACGCGTGCTCGAGGGCTCGTTGCCCACGACGCTGGAAATCGCTTTGGAGATTTCGGAGAAAGAGTTAACAGATCGCGTTTGAACAATGTCGAGTTGGTCAATTGCGATTGACGCGAGCGGTCGACTCTCTTTCTCTCTCTCTTTCTCTCCGTCTGGAATCTCGAGATGATTTCTAGCTACGTAGACATAAGGCCTCTTAATCCGGGAAACAATTACCTCGCGGTGATGATTTTTATACCCTGGGAAGATAAAGCTCGGTAACAATAATTGTCTTCAAGGATAGGCGTTTACGTGTCATTTAAACAATCTGTGGATTATGACAGATGTTATCAGAAATGATAAAAATCGTATTTTTATTTTATCATTATTCTAAAGTTATATACATATATTAGCTATGCTCTGCCACGCGTTGCTGTGGCTCTCTATTCTTATGCTACGTTTTTTTCGAATTTTCTTTGCTTTCGTTGTTTAACTTTCAAGAGCCTTGCTTTACTGTTGCTCTTTTTATTTTATTTTTGAATAAGCATTTATCTATCTTTAATAAATCTAATATTCATTTATTCACGTACTTCTAACTTACTTTATTTATTTATTGCCTTTGGCACTGTATTCAATTAATTTGTTTCTATTTATTGTTTTGTATTTTTATTATAATGTAATATAAATCTTATTTTATTAAAACTTTGAAATAATTTTCAATTAAAAAAACCGAATTTTTTTAAAATACCCATTTTTTTAAATTAAGCATTTTGAATTAGAGTGTATGTATTTAATTTATTATTGATTAATTTTATGAATCAATATTTTGTTATTTTTTTCTAAAAGCTGCCATGGATTTAGAATCCATTCAAAAGACTGTTTTAAATAATCCTTTTTTTCAATAAAATAACAACCATCTTCATTTTTCTTATTACCTTAATTTAAACACAATAGAAACATTCTTCGCCTCTCCCAGTCTCTCCCGGTCTCTCCCCGTCTCTACTCGTCTCTACTCGTCTCTCCCCGTCTCTCCCGGTCTCTCCCCGTCTCTCCCCGTCTCTCCCGGTCTCTCCCCGTCTCTCCCCGTCTCTCCCCGTCTCTACTCGTCTCTTCCCGTCTCTCACCGTCTCTCCTGGTCTCTCCCGTCTCTCCCCGTCTCTCCCTGTTTTCCTGCTTTTCTTTGCTTAAAAAAAAATACTGTGTAAATCTGTATAAGTACATAATATTGAAAATAAATTGCAGAACAATGTTTGATCGATGATACATAATTGATATAATTTTTGTGTAAGAAGATCACACACCAGGTGTTCGTTTAAAAACCAGGTGATTGCATTCCCGGCTTAACGTTTGTAAGTCCAAAAGGTAAAACTGTCGAGCACTCCTTCCAAGAAGAACGATTTGTGTCACCGGTATATCGAAATCTTATCCGAGCGTCTTCCTTGTACATACACGAAAAGAAATAATATTATATAAACAAACCGTGGTGGTTGTGACGTAAGTCGCTCGTCTGCTCTCTGTGTCAGGGACCCAGGTTCCTGAATCCCTTTAGATCAATATCAAACTTTTGATTGATCGCTACCTCTCCAAAGGCAATGGCAGGACCATCAAAAGAACACCTTTGCCAAAAGACAATTATCATGGACACAAGTGTGCATTAAATGGAGATCATGATCTTTTGGTCATGAAGGGCCGACTTGAGAGAGGATATTAACAATATACACCTGCCAGTGGCCGATAATGGAAAATAATATTATTCAATAGCAATATAATGGAGTGAAGATATTGTTTTAATATTTCGCTTCATTAATACTATTGTTGAAATAAAACAATATATATTACTTTTATTGAAGTTCGACAGATATGACTCGATAAATCTGATTAATTAATATTTAATCTGATTTTATTACCTTATATATTTTATATGCGTGTCTTGTAACGACTCTGAAAAGAGAGTCGTTACAAGACACGCTGAAGGGAATGCTAAGCGAGTATGCTTTTGATATTTAGATGATGTGGAAGTATAAATTAATGTAAACTTAATTTTCTATTTTTTTTTCTCTCCGGACACGACGTAAATCTTAACAATTTTCAATTAGACTGCTGATGGCTGATGCTGTTAACATGTATCACCTTTGCATGCGTTTACATTTGCGCGCAATTCTATTTTCCGCGTAATACAACGACTGTCGCAAAGTTTTTGCAGGAATCTTCCAACTCTCAGAATCGAGGAAATTTAGTTTCAAGATCCTTAAAATTTTTTGCGTAAGACATTGCTGGTAACGCCGTCGAAAACAGTGTGCAGTCCTCGGTTTCCGGCCGAAGTTCCGAGAAAACATAGAGCGAGGCGCATTTGGCACGGAGTTCGATCGCTTCGGGAAAGGACAGTTTATCGGAAGCGATTCACGATGACGAATGTCGCTCCGCGATAATAAACGAGGCGGCCGTGCTGCACACGTGTGCAACTTGCGCACACGCACGTAGAGAGCGCATCGATGGCACGTGCGTGTCGTGACTATTAATCGCGGCTGATTGCAAACGCGGGAGCCGACCAGGATCGAAGGCGCCGACGCGGCGCATTTTGGCGCATTCGCGGTTTTCAGCTGTTATCAATTTTTGATGCAACATCTCGTCGTGCACCTGTTATTCGGTCTCTCTCTCTCTTTTTTTTTATAGCCACACAGAAAGCACTCTGAAAATTGTATATCGGTCTGTCAAAGCAATTGTGTCAGCTGCTCAAACTCGAAATTGCTAGAAATGTTCGATCAAAACAAAATTGTCAAAATCTAAGAGTTTCCAGATATTTCATACTTTAAACGCATCTCGATACATTCCGACGTATATTGTTCGAGTTAGTGTTTTACGTAGGAAACCTGGTATTCGAATTTTACGTCGTTGATATATAATTTTACGCCGAAGCGCGCTTTCCATTTTCGTGATTATTTCGCTCGGTCGACTCGAATCGACAGAATGTTCCGTTTCCGATCGTTTCGTATCGATTGAAATTATCGCACGGTGGGTGCGGCATGTGTGCACGTACGTACGCGTGCGTTGCGTCTGCTCTTTCCTTCAAAATTCACGATAAGCTCGCGCCGATATACGCTCGGCGCGGCGCGGCGCTCGTCGTCGTCGTCGTCGTCGTCTCGCGATCACGCGATAATTCAGCATCGCGTGGAAAATCGCGCGGCACGGCAAACGAGGCTCGCGTAATGACGGATCGCTTTTTGCGAGAGCGCGAATCCTCCTCTCCTTCCGATCGCGGCGGTGCGGCTGCGGTGGGACTTCTTCGTTTCTCGTGGTCCTTCGGCACGAAGCTGCAACGCGGCTGCACGCGACGCGACGAGCTGCAGTGATCCGCGGTCTCTCCACGGTGGAAAAAAAGAAGCGTAAACAAAAAAAAAAAAAAATAAAGAAACCGCGAACACCCGTAGCGCGAGGGAGGTCAACCGCGTTTCGGAGCGATTATATCGAGTCTTCTCGAACAAGTGTGCAAAAATATGTGTATATAATGTTTGTACACATTTAAACGTATTAAGAAATTGAGAGAACAAAGTATAAAAATATAATCTTGGCGTAACAATGAAATATTGTGTTTTATGTAGGAATGCATTTTTCTTTTGTAATTTGTTTTAATTTACATTAGATTGAATTTTTAACTCGGAAACGAGTTTGTGTAAGTTATGTAAGTCTCGTGAGAGAAATAAAATCTAAGCGGCAATGCGGGACGAGCGCGGTGAGTATACGTATTTGTTTTTTTAAACAGCCGAAACGTACGTTGAACCGTTCATTTACGGCTTTCGTTAGCTTAAATTTGTTGCGCTCTACTTACTACCGCGCTCGTCTCGCACTGCCGCTTGATTTTGTCTCTCCGTTAAACAAGTTTACGCGTTGAAAAATAACTAGTTGCAGAGGTTGCAGAAAAATTTAAATTAATCATTAAAAATAAGTCGAAAGTTGAATTAATTTTTAATTGAATATTTGCATAAACTGAATATGTCCAGAACGCACAAATGAAACGACACGCTACGTTTCATTCTGCGTTTTATACCTGCGTGCATCTCGCGTGCGATCGGGAGAAACTTTTCCACGACGCCTGGTAGTCTCGCCCTTAACATCTTGTACCACGACACGACCCCAAATGATAGTCTGCGATAAGAATGCTTTTCGAATGTGCGTGCGTGCGTGCGTGCGTGCGTGCGCACGATACCTTTCGCTTCCCTCGCGTGAAACCACGTCAATTCGCTTAATGACGTTAATTTTGCGGATGCCAAGATGTCGTTCAAGAGGGAAAACGACGAGTCCCGACCGCGCCGAGGTCAGAACAGTCTGCCGGTCGCGATTCGACGGAGAAGAGAATCGCCGGCGAGAGAATCGCGAGGATCGATCTCGCGCGAGAGCCTTGGAAAACTTCCTGAAGAAAGAAACGAAGAATTTCGCACGATCCTCTCTCGTATGTACCGTTAATCCGCTCCGAAAAATCCGGTTAAATTGACCGTAACTTTACGGCCTTTTCGATGATAGGCCTGGCGATTATCAACGAGCGCTGTCCGATCGAGGCTTAAATTGATTTCGCTATTTTTTTTCTCTCTCTTTCCTATCCAGCTCACGCAATACACACACACACACACACACACACGTAGAAATTCTCACGATAATGCCTTCTCGTCTAATCTCGCTATATTGGCCGGTTTCAGGACAAGGTGCAATGGCTGACGACCGAAATAACCACCGAGGCTTCGTCAGGCAGCCACACGGGGTAAGTGACGTTTTCGCCAGCGTTAATCGCCAAATAGATTGAGTCGCCGATTAGCATCAGCGTTGACCTCGCCCGCAACTCGCGGAATTCGGTAATTTTAGAAGAGCCAGACCTCCCGCGGGAGGGAGGGGGGGGAGGCGGCGTTACATCTCGCGGGAGTCGAGAGCCACGTGGCTCCACGTGGCTCTCGTCGTTCGTTCGATCTCATCCTCCTCTCTTTCTTTCTCCCGTGGGAGAGCAACGGTGAATTTTTAGATCGAATGCATTCCGACGCTCTGACATTGACCGCGCTCATCTCGCGAGAGAGTCAGCGGCTCTCATTTCCGTCCTCCTCGCCGCCGCGCCCCTCACAGGATATCATCCTCTCCTCCGAAACGTTCTCGCGTCCCGGCGAGAAAGGCGGCGAGTCGGCGACGAGGTTCGATTCCTTCGAGGTGATTCCAGTTACGTTGATCGACGGCGACCGCGCTTTTCAGAGACGGAATAGAGCTGATCGCGTCGCGTCATCGCCGCGAATCACCGACCGGCGGCACCGCGTGACGTCGTCGAGACGTCGTCGAGAGAGAAATGTATGTTTGGGAAGATTGACGAGCCGCGTAATACGCGCGCGATTTGACGGACCACTTGTCACGGGCTAAACGTGCCTCCTCTCGTTTGGGGGAAATAAATCACGACGCGCGCGAGAATCTCCTCCCTCTCCCCTTTCCCCCTTCGAGAAGATTTTCGGTAAATCGTCTCGCGGGAGTGCGAGAGAGAAGCGTGTATGTGTATTATACGTATATGCTCCGAGAACGGTAAATGCGCGCGCGCGCGCGATGGCAGTTTGCGTAAATAAGCAGCTTAAAAATAGTTCGCCGAGTGTGTTATACCAGAAGATCAAATAAAGCCTATCCGGCTTTAAAGTCACGGGGGTTACTGTTACAACGAAAACTTTCCCCGAATAACACACCTTGCGAAAAAAAATCTTCCTCCCGGCGGCTTTTTGCGAGGGCGTCGCCGGGCGTCACTCCAGCGGTACGTATAAATAAATTTGCGATCGCCACTCTGAGAGGGAAGAGAGAGAAGACGTTTACTCTTTGTAAAAGAGATTCTTCATAAAACTTGGGAAACTCTTCTGCGGAAAGGTCAACCTTCTCTCGGTATCGGTGTAGTACTACGTTTTATTTGTCGTTTCACGAGTAGCCAGTCAGTGGCGAGTAGCGGTCGGCAGCAGCAGCACACTCGCATTGCGTTTCGCACTGCGTACGTCTTACAAGTAATCTTCATCAGCGTACTCGCCTACCTCAAAGTTTGTCCCGCGTTGACCCGTGGCATAATCATGCACACGTATATAGCGTTACGCGCGCTCGCTCGCTCATCGATTACTCTTCTCCGATTAGTCCACCCACCGTGTGCGCCTGAATCCGCTTACGATGACGCAAATCCGGTCCCCCCCGTACGACGTGCGTTTCTCATTAAAAAGGAGAAGAAGAAGGAAGAAAAGGAAAATGGTCTCTGTCTTCGTGAAGAAGACGTCGCGGTCGTAAAGGGCAATCTCGGCGCGACCGCGTCCGATGTAAATGAGATCTAATCGAGCGCTGAAAAGCGCTCCTTTGAGAATTGCGGAATCGCATGTACTGTGTGCAGCTTCGCGTCCCTCACACTTGTCTACGTAATAGACACAAGTTATCGATACTGGTAACACTCTGTTTTTCAGTATTTCTTAAACAGAAGCTAAAAATAAAAGTTTAAAAACATAAATGTAAGCCAGAAAGTGTCTGCTGTTGGATGGTACAGCAGTTTTTATAATATTGTTTCACACTTTGTAATAATTAATATTTTTTTGCAGCTTAATTGAAAATGCACGTCTGAGAAATTGGGCCCCAAAACTGGCGTAGTAGGCTACATTTTCCTTTTCTTTTTTTTTTTTAACGCGTAATGCCATTTGTATAAGATACAAATTTATGTATATAAAGATTCCTAGAAGCCTTTCACTTTGATGTAAAACATCTTTTTTTTGATTATATAAATACGTTATTCTGTTCCGCAAGACACAACATATAGCGCGACTAATATATGTATAAAAGATAACATTCGTTTTTAGTAGATCTTATATTAAAAAAAAAAAGCCATGAATGCATGAACTACATGAGTTTTTATTCCTTTCATTATCTAAGCAGATCATGTTTTTATCAATATTAATACAGCGTCAGTTTAATTTCCGGGAAATAATGAGGTGTTACTTTAGAAGGCCTGTTCCAGTATTGGTGACCTTTCTTTATTTATTATAAAATTTTACTTAGCGTGTATCATTGTTCGCAATTATTTTTTAAAATTCTTACAATTTTCTCGTCTATTAAAAAAACAACTCTGCAACGTCATTGAAAATACTTTATTACGTTTTTAAATAATCATGTAATGCAAATCTGACAAAATTTGATTTGAATTTGATTCCTTCATTGGAATCAGAGAGTTTCTATTCTATTCACTTTGACGTGAAAAATTTTACATTTGATTTAATTCGATTTCGAACGTGTTATCAAAGATTTGATTTGATTCGATTCAATCTCACAAATACTTGATTCAAACGTCTCTAGTGATAAAGTAAATCTAACTGGATATAGTTCTGAAAATAATTTTGTTACATCATCGAAATAATTATGTGTAGGACGCTCGGCCAAGTTGATTGCTAGAATATCAAATGCAGCAAAACTTAGAAAGCTCACGCTTCAACTTCCCTCGATTATTTTAATGGCGCAACAGAAAAACAAATTATCTTCAAATCTGTATCCGGCTAAATTTTTAGATATTCCAGCAGAATCGTTCGGCGCGCGCTAAACAAACTCGCGAAATCGTCAAGTATTACACGCTCGCGCGACCGACGTCTCTGGCACTTACGACTAAATTACGACTAAATTATGATTAAATTACAACGTCGTCTCGAGTGCCGGCTCGCTCGTCGCACGGGATGGGGGACGAGAGCGAGCTCTTCGCGAGCGGCGGCGATTCGCGAGCGTGTCCCCATTCGGAAGTCACGTTTCTCCAGCAGGGGGAAGAAAGGAGAGGCATTCTTCAGACACTCCGAGACAGATGCGATCGTCACGCGACGCTAATTAATCAGTTGTTCTCGCTTCACTCTCGTGTCTCTAATTTAATTCTGGATACGTCTGCTGCTCCTTTGACCGCGCGCTTTCTGCGTCTTCTCCCCTCCCTCTCCGTTTTCTCTTTCAATAGAAACCTCGACCACGCGGGGCTGCATGCGTTCGTATCGTTCCTAAGTTTAGAAAATATTAAAAAAAAAAAAGAAAGAATAACGATTGGTTGCACGTGCTCGCGTGCGAAAAATGTTGCAGCAGTCGTCTGTCGCAACTGCAGCGAACGCGAGGAATATTGCATCGGAGCAGCCCGTCGCTAGGCCCTTCTCGTCGAAACGCAGTGAGAAGTGCAGCTTGCGAAGGCTACTACTTCGCCATTCGTTTTTTAATTTTATATAGGGACGTGGGCACCCTTCCGTTGCGATCGCGGCGATTGCGTTCGAGCGGTTATCAATTCGATCTCTCGCAAACGTCCGACGAGTCGCCGTCATTCGCGGAGAGCAAAAGGCATAACGTAACGGTCGACAAAACAAGAAAATTAAGAAGATACATCCTGTAATTTTGCCCCAGCCTCTTCGACCACATCTCGCTCTCCGAGATGTACTGATTTCGAAATCGCTTTAACCGCGTATATCAAGAAAGAAGGGGGGGAGGGAGAACTGAGAGAAACGTGAAGATTGCGTATTACACGGTTCTGGAAAAGAAAACTTTTGCTCTGTGAATGTGATTGTGGCTGGCAACGAGTTCCTCGCTTGAAAGCCGAAAGCTCCTACCTTCCCTATACACGTCGAAGTGAATTTCCTTTGGCAACCTACGAGTTCTCGCTACCTCTAGCTCCTGTCATCTCTTATTGAAAATGAATAACGGACCTCGGGTTGTTATTTTCCATCGAAAAATCATGTAAAACTCGTTTTCCCCGATTTGCAACGTGAATTTTGCTACTCTACCAATGTATCGCGTGTTTCATCGACAAAATCGAGGGGGTCTCTCGCAAGAGATTTGCGATCGGAGAACTGATCGACCGGTTTAACTTTCGCGAATGACGAACTTTCGCGTTTTCGACCGTGAGTGTTGTCTCTCTCTCCTTGTGTCACGAATTCGACCGCAACCTCCATTAAACTTATCGTTATGACGCACGCAAACGCTTTCACGCAGAACCGTTTTTGATTAAGTATTTCGACTTTAACTTTTGACTTTCAACCTTTGAAGCTTTGTGTCAAATTTTATTTCGATGCATTCGGAGAAAAAGTGATGGTTACATTTATCATGATTTAACGATAATTCATCGTCATTTTCCATGCCAATTCTATATTTATCGTTGTTTTAACCCATGCTTATTATAGCTATTAGTTATTATTACTATTATACGTAAATAGTAAGCGAATGTTTCAAAAATAATTATATTTACTGTAATCGTTATTGCATTTATAAAATAAAATTGTTTATTTTACTTTTGTCATCTATGTCTTTTAATATTTTGGTGAAGTTTTTTAATTCATAATTTATTGAACAAAATTTTTTCATGGTAGATAGAACTATAAACGTAAGGTTACACTAACGTTATAGCAATAAAAGTGGAGTTTCAAACTATAATTATTTCGTCACACAATTATAGTCATAAATATCGAACACTGTTTGAGAAAAACATTCTCAGTGATCAGTGTAATTTGACTTTGAAATATTTTTACCGAGCGAGAGGCGGAGATTTATTGTGTTCATTCTTTTTTATATTTCATTCCTCTATCAACGTTAATGGTAAACCATCCGAAATAATGTCGCGGAGCTTTATCAGTCGCGTCAAGTATGTACGCGATTCGCGTTCTATCGTCGAAGTCAAACAACGGTTGAGCACGATTGGGTGATCACTTGAGGACATCATGTGTCGTTGGTACATTAAAAGAACCGAAGGATCGTCTATCCATCTAAGTAAAGAAAAAGAGGCGCAAATTTCGGTGAAAAATATTTTCTTACAATTTTCTATTTTATAACTTTTTCCTTAGATTTTTTATACGAATTGGAACGTCTTTCGGAAATAAAATTGTGAGAAAGTTTGCATCTTTATCAAATTTCTTATATATATATATATAAGAAATATATATATATATATATGCACAGAAAGAACGGTATCTAAACATAAAAATCATCTAAAAATTGAACCAGATACAGAAAGTATCTCGGACCATCGAAATAATTATGTAGGACGCTCAAGCTAGAACGTCGAAACTCTTATTTTAATGGTCCAACAAAATTATTTTCAGATCTGCGTCTAGCTAAATTTTCAGACACCTCATTCCTGTCAAACTACTCGTATTTCACAATTTCCACAGAACCCGACGAGGAGTTTATTTTTGCGGGAAAAATCTTCATAAACCTGAAATATACTTGAAACTCTTAAAAATTTCAATTACACGAGGCATTGTAAAAATTTTCCTCGTCGGGGTGGAGAACCCGACTGCGGCTTCCAAAAGGAATGAATATCCGTGAAAGAAAGAGACGAAGAGGAAGAAGAAAAGAGACAAGGCGCGTCGAGACGGCGAGAGGTCGCGCCGCCGATCCCGACCGGTGGCCCGAGCGAGCCGCGTGCCGCGGCCGACGGCTATCGCCGACGGCTATCGTTGTTTTGTAGGAGGTGACGATAACGATGACGCGACGTCGTCGTCAGGAGGGAGTAATGCGCATCGTGCTCGCGAATTCCCCCATGGCCGGGCCGCGGACGGCAGTATCACCGTGACCATCGCGCCGGTTATGGCCGCGAACGACGACGGCGACGACGCCGATGTCATCACGTTCACCGCGGCTCACGTTCACCGATTTTTGCGCGCGCGTCTCACGACGACGACGATCGGTTTGTCCGTTCGTTGGCTGGTGCGCACACGCCGCGGAAGATTAATCCGCGAGACAACTCCGTCCGTCATCTCTCGCGAGATTGAGTTTCACGCTTGATCGATTTCACGGGTAAGTCGACCGACGTCAACGTAACGGACGCGCGACGGAGAGCTCTTTTCCCCGGAGAGAGACCGGGGAATTTTTTGTTTCTTTTTTTGTTGTTTCAACGGCGAGAGAGAGCGCGTGAAAAATAATGCATATCTCTTATCAAGCTTTCAGCGGAACGGATCACTTCCAAAACTATAATTAGAAATGTGGGGCACGTCACGGGTATCGGTGACATTAAGTATTCAAGCGTGCTGTCCTCCCGGCCTTGAAAGAGAATCTCCCGGCAAACAGTTGGAAAAGTCGCTTGATTGATTATGCGCATTCGCTTGATGTTCCCGTCCTCCCCTGGCTAATAGCTCGGCCGGTTTCACACCTGGCGACAAGACGAATCTCTCGCGAGAGATCTCCTTTTCCCGGAGCGTGAGATCCTTTCCCGCGCCCTTCCTCCCGCTCTCGTCTCACTTTTCATTCGCTCGCGGGAAACTCAGACGAGGCCGTTTCTCTTTCGCTCGTTCTCCTTTTTTTTTTCCCTTCATTTTCTTTCGGCGACGGGGCGAGGTCGCGCATTTCGCCTTTTAAACGCGGCGCGTTTAAGGCTCGCGCTCGCCTCGATTCGAAGCACGTCCGTGACGACGAAAAGGAAACGGCGACGGCGCGGTCGGCGTCATCTTTTTTTCTTCTTCTCGTTTCAAGATCGGCGAGGAGGACCGACCGAGCGGTTGGTCGACGCACGGACGGACCGAAATGTACGGCGAAACAGATCGGCGTTCATGACGAGACAGGTGGTCGTCACGAACGTTCAAGAGCTTCCGGCGGACTTTTCATCTTCAATGTTAAAGTGAAATGCGAAAAGTTGGAGATCGACAATCGGTCGTCGATCGGAGTCGCTTTTCTTACGTAAGAGCCGCCGGTAAAGCGGAATTACGTAAGCCACTTGTGCCGCGCGGGGAGGGTACCGAACCGTATTAGCACTGATACAAGGAAAACGCTCGCGAATGGTGCGCGACGATTGGCACGAAACGAGAGAGCGGTGCGTCGCGTGACCGAGATGACAATACTTATCCTGTTGTGCGCATTGTTCGCGCGATTGGACTCCGGGCGTGAAATTTGGCCAATTCATTTCGAGAAAACAAGAGCATTCCATCCGACCGCATCTCTCTCTCTTTCTTTTTCTCTCTACTCTTGAATGGCGAGGCAATCGTTTATTTATCTCTGTATATTGAGTTTTATTCGGATTAAATTTGAATTCAAACTATTTGCATACCTCTGAAAACAACTGGATATTTTCCACGCGATCAGTTTTGTATGCGCGTGGTCAGTTGTTCCGATTGCGCGTCGATTAAAATTTCCTACCGTTTTCAAATCCTATTATTAAATTGAGAGCACAACTACTAATCCCTTTGACAATAACATTAATTTGTACGACATGTGTTCAATGCTCATTTATCTAAAATCCTTACTTTTTCTGTTTACAATATCTATTATAAATTTTTACGTAGCACATTATTTTTTGTAATTAATTTCTCAAAGTCTCACCATCAAGTTTCTCGTCTACTGAAAAAAAAAGGATCTGCAACGTCACTGAAGATACTTCTTTACATTTAAATCAGCATGGATTACATTTAAATCTGTGAAAATTTGATTCAGGTTCTATACGTAATGGAATCAAGGAGATTCCATTCGATTCGACGTGAAAATTTCAGATTCGATTCAATTCGATTTCAAACTTACTATCAAAGATTCGATTCGATTTGATTCGACCTCGCGACTCGCACACTTCTCTCTCTCTACGGCAGCTTTTAACATTCCGCGGGCGTCTCTGCGCCGAGAGCCGAGGTACATATCCGCTCGTTCGCTCATGCGACGACGATTGCTCGACTCGATGCTCCTCCGAAGTGGTAAACAAATGGCCGTAACGGCTCCCCCGGAACTTGGACGTTATCGATGTCGGAACTGCGCCGCGCGTTCGGTGAAGGCGGAAACGGCGTATGTCGCGGTCAGCGAAAAGGATAACAGACCTCGAATCAAAGATCGGATTCGGACTTCCCTCGCGAGCGTTGGCGTGAACCGGTTTGCGATCGGTTAACGGCTGATTAAAACTTTAGGCGAGGCTTCCGCGGGATCTGCAAGGAGCTTTCTCCCCAGAGAACAATCCCCCCGTACGTTCTCGAAAACCGTGAGAGGATATCGCTCCTTTTAATCGATCGGAATTTTTTTTTTTTAAGGAAAAATTGTTCCTCGAGCCACGTGTAATTCTCAGATGACTGACAGGAAGTTTCTAAGGAATCAAGCGAATCAGAGGGAAATAACGGGAGACGAGAATCCTATTCTTCGCTTAATTTCAAGTGAAAGAGAGATTTGACCTGGAATTTAATTGTAAAAGTAAAAGTTGGAAAAGATGAACGATTGTATGCTATCAAGGAGAAATCGTCTCCTCAAATTGGCAGTTCATGGTTACGACGACATCCGGTGACGCGACCGAGCGACATTCTAGCGCGGCAATCATTTGACAAAATATCACGCCGAACGAACGAACATCGTGTAAACGCCGTTTCGCAACGACACGATGAAGCTTTTACGCACGAGGGTGAGAAGATGAGCTCGTTAATGCACTTGCAACCTTGCGTGGCGTGACGCTCCCTCTTCTCGCAAGTGGATTTCAATGTGCACACGTAAACGGGACTGTTACTTTTCACAACTTCGAGTGTCGGGAGCTTCGAAAGAATTCGACGCTTCGAAGCTTCGAAGTTAGCTACAAACTTCGAAATTGGTTTTGAATTTTGAAAATTCGAAAGCTTCGAAGCAATTCGAAGC
Organism: Monomorium pharaonis; assembly: GCF_013373865.1. Classification (NCBI taxonomy): domain Eukaryota; kingdom Metazoa; phylum Arthropoda; class Insecta; order Hymenoptera; family Formicidae; genus Monomorium; species Monomorium pharaonis. The sequence continues at coordinate 20,987,144 of NC_050475.1, read as the reverse complement.
TTCAAACTTTGAAATTAACTTTGAACTTCGAAGATTCGAGAGTTAAAAAAAATGTTTTCCGAATATTCGAAGTTGTCGAAAACCTTAGAGTCTGACCTTCCCGGCTTCGTCGGCGACTTCCCGTTCGTCGCGATTTACGATGCATGAACGTGAAGAGGAGTGGGACGGACGGATGTTGTCCTGGCACGCGTGTCCGAAGACGTGTCGCGACACAAACGTGCGTCCGTGTAATTATTGACCGTGTCGCTCCGCACTCTGCACGGTTTGGTGACCCACTTGCCGTTGACAACGCCTATTCTTCTCTGACCTACATCGTCGTCGTCGTCATCGTCGTCGTCGTCGTCGTCGTCGTCGTCGCTCGTTCGTTCACGTCCTCGCGATCTGTTTTCCATGCACAGGAACATCCGATCGGCCGACTTCGCTCGCCTGCGAAATACCGGAAAACCGTGCGGCGTGAGACAATAATAATAGAGGGGAAAGGGGAATGGCGGGGAGGGAAATGCTTGCAGTCACCCCGATAAAAATCCTGATATTATCGATTCCCCCCTTTATTCGCTCGCGCTATTCGTGGCCGTCGAACGGGATGGTTGAATGAAATAAACTTTGCAAAAAAGAGAGAGGATGCTATCGACGCGCGGAAGTTTCGAAAAGGTGTGTTGAGATACGACGCGGGGCTCTGCATTTCGCGCGAAGTGCATCCGAGCGGATTAGATAATGCGCGGAAAACCGCGCGAGACGACGTCGTCGTCTTATCGCCGTTTCACGTCGGCCGTTCATCCAGCCTTTAGTCTTATTCCACTTCCTCATCTCTTCCTGTATTTTCGAGATAGGAGTTACTTACACATTACGTTTTCGCCATTTCGGTTTATCACGCTGCCTCGCGAGCCGAGAGGAAGAGAGGAGATTCGCGACGTACGTTTTCCTTTTCTCTTCCTAGATGAAAAAGTTCTCAACCTCTAAATCCTTTTCGAGGTTTTATAGCTCTGCAGGTTTCGCGCGCGTTGGACTTTCCTCGACGATCGATTTCACCCGTCTCGGAGACGAGCATTCCCATCTGCGCTCGCTTCCGCGATTCTCCTCATTTCGTGCGAAGAGCCATTCCGCCCGTCCAGATCCTAGGTGAGCGTCATAGCGAACTGACCGTGTATCTTTTGGCGTTTCGCCAAGTTTTCTGAACTGAACCCCTCCTCCGCGATAGAGAGCGAGAACGCGCTAAACGTCTCTCCAGCTCTTTGCCGTCGCCGCCTCCGCCTCGGGGAGCCGGCTTGGAATAATTCTTGGCGAACATCCACGAGTCTGTCTGCCACGTTTTCGCATCGCATCGTCTTTCCCAGTATTAGCCGGCCTATCCAGACGGTACAATTCAAGGAGCGAAAAAGAGAGAGACAGGCGGAATTTGATCGATGTTCCACAAATATACAATTCGCGTGTGAATTTGAAATTTTATTTCGGTAATTCGAGCCTAATCTGGCCTTCAATATTTGACAACTGCGCGATGTTTGTTAGCGCTGTTTGAAGCGATGATAGCTATTAACATTCGCATTTGTATGTGTTGGAAAATCTCGCGAGATACGTGTATATTTTTTTGCGACTCGCTCGCCTTACTCAAGTGTGCTTATCATCGTACTGACCGAGACATCAAGATAATCAAGTCAAGTGGTTTCGATATTACGCTCGGCAGAAAAAGAAACGTCTAAAGCAAATGAAAAACAAAATGACATCAGATACGATTGTGATTCTACATATCACGGAAGAAAAAGAAGAAGAAAAAGAGCCAACATTTATGTCTTCAATAGAATACTTGAATGCACCCGTTAGTCATTTTAACTTTAAGGCTTTTAGAAACGTCCGACATGTGTCAAATATACTCTTAAACCGTTTTCTCAACATATTCTTGATCATAATTATAATTTCTGACATAATTAAGTTTTTATAATTGAATTTCTGACATAAGCGATTGCCTCTTGTTCCCAGGATTATTGAAGTTAATAAAAATCGCTGAGCTTTGACAATTTATTAATCGTGTGCAGGTAAGGCACTCGTCTCCCCCGCCACCAGCGCCGAGTTCGGGTCCTGGTCCAGGAGATCCGGCATCCCCCAGGTCCGTACAGAAGGAGAACTCGCCGCCTCGCGGTCCTCGAACTCTCCTGCTCCGGCGTGGCGAGAATGGCTACGGGTTCACGCTGCGGCATTTCATCGTCTATCCGCCCGAGTCTTGCTGCGTGAGTATTATCGAGCGGCAAGCGAAGCAGCCTCTGAAATCGAACGAGAATGAAAACGGAGGAAACCCTCGCACGTTGCAGATGCTGCCAGGACATGAGCGGACCAAGATCGACGAGCCCATGGACACGATCTTTGTGAAGCAGGTGCGCGCGAATTCGCCGGCGGCTGAGGCTGGATTGCGCACCGGTGATCGCGTCGTCTCTGTCGACGGGACGCCCACCCGGGGCGAACAATACTCCAGCGTGGTGCAACGCATTCAACAAGCGGGCCCGTGGCTGCGACTCCTCGTGGTCTCCAAGGAAGACGACATTTTGCAGCGGGTACGTATGCGCAGTGCTGCGCTTAGATAACTTAAAATTATCTGGATGTAGATTAGATAAATTACATACAAATGTATGTTATAGATAAAAGAGAGATAGAAATAATTTAATTTTAAATTTGTTAAAAAAAAAAGAATGCTATTAATATTAACGCTTTATTTAGATAAAGCAAGCATTTGATTATGAAATCCTTGCATTCGAACGAATAGCTTTCTGTCCGCAAAATGCCACCTATCCTTGGGTTTATTTTCGGCGTTCATGTTTTATTAGATTTTTATTGATTTATCAATACTTTCTGTCCGCAAAATGTCACCGTATCCTCTGCTTTATTTTCGGCATTCATATTTCATTAGTGACTTTTATTGATTTATCAATACTTCAATTTCCAACGCGATTCAATATTTGCCCGCACTTTTGCAAGATTACGATGAGGGAAACGGAAGAATTATAACACGAATAAGAGATATCTTTTTAAACTTTCTAGTATTTCGGCGACACGGCACATAATCCCGAGACGAATCAACGACCGCGGTTGCGTTCTCCGGAAAGACTGTCGCAGAAGCAACGCAGATCGATGAGCAGCATGATCCCGGGCGGATCGCCGAGAACGCGGCAGTCTTGGGTTTGCTCTCTATCGTCATCCGAGAGTCCAAATCATCACGAGGAAACGATGTGCAGAATGCCGCCGTCAACGATGTCGCAAGTTCCGATAGTGGATTCTAAGATTGCGAGCACACTGCAGCAGCAACAGCGGAGAGGTGTGTTAGACGCAGGCGCGTTATACGAACATTCGGACGATTCTCGAATTTCGGGGAGGAAGCTGCAATTGTTGCGCGAAGATAACGTACAGTCGAGCGGCCGATTGTCTCTGGATTCGAAGTACGACCTGTACGACAGAACGCGGCCTGAGTCGGTGTACTCGCGGCCGAGCAACGATCAACTCTACGACAGGATCAATGATCCGATTTACGAGCGTGTGCGCGTCACCGAGCACCAACCGCAGCATTATTACCAGCCATCTTTGCTACGTTATCCGGTGTCGCAAGCGGAGCCGCAAGTACCGATCTACCGGCCGATCAAGCGAATGGTGGCGCGACGTGCCAGCGAGGGCAGCGGTACCATCGATTCCGAGACGGCGTGTTACGGCAGCATCGACGCGCTGAGATCGAATGAATCCAGCAGGTTGAGCATCGACTCGAGACGAGACTCGTCGCCTGTCGCTAGCAAAGACAGCATGTCTCCCTATGATTCCAATTCGACTCTGACCGGCAACGAGTGCTCTGACGATTCCGTCATCATGAACAGACTGCGCAAAAGTTTCGAGCAGAAGGCGGAATTTTTGCGGCGACCGAGTCACCCTATTGGCTGGTCTGCCGAGCCATCGTCGTCGTTACTAACAAATTTCAACAACCAAGCTGCGGTAATCCAGAGGGAATTCTACGCGAGACCACAAAAGCTGCAGAGACAAATCTGGCCACCTGGCCAGAATGAGCAACAGCAGAGACAGCAATCTCCTACGAGAAGGTCTTCTCTAGAGAGAAATATCATTACGAAGCCCGTCACAAATTTGGTAAATAAGCCGTCAAATCAAAGCGTGCAGAGGATAAAGGATGTGGACTCTTTGGAGTATTCGAAGCCGCGGAATGATCAACAATTGGGGGACAATCAATCTATCACTGGAGATCACTGCTACTCGTCATCCCTTCCCTATGATAATGAACTCGCGAAAGAACAGCAATACCGAAGCACGGGTAAAGGTAGTTTCGTCAGCATCCTGTCGAGAATACACGAGAACATTAGTATGAATCAGCAACAGACATCGCAGGAGGCGCGAAACGGTTCTTCGTCGCTACCGTCTTCTCCGGGACCGGATAAGAAAAGCGGTGACAGATTTCCGGTACCGCCGCAGGGTTTACAGATCGTCTCGAGACGCGCCAAACAGTTTGAGTCCGGTCGTTTGCTGAGCGACGAGGACGAGCCCGCTGGCGATCGGACGAATCTTTACAAGAGCGAATTGTCCAGATTGTCGAATAAGCGAAGTGTACCCAATGTGGCTGTGCGAAAACGAGAGTTCGAGTCTAAAGCCGAGAACCAAGACTCGAGGAGGCTACCGGTCAGAGAAACGAAATCTCTTGACACTGGTAAGTGTCAATTAGATATAATGTAATTGCTTATTTCTATTTTAAGGTTGGTGTAAAATGGTTTCAAATAAAGTTGAGATTGAAACAGAATTGAAACAAAGTTATAAATTTCAGGATTTTTCAAAATGTTCTCTATATAATTTTATAACTTTTAAAATTTTTAGAAGAGAAAATTATTTTTAGAATTTCTACATGTTTTTTTAAATTCTCTATGGATAAATTTTGAAGTATCCTAAGGTTTTAAGTGTTTTTCATAAATCTTCATAAATAAAGAAAATTGATATTATAAGATATAAATTTTTTTTGCTGGAATATTGCCTTTTATATATTATTTTTTCAAGTTTTTTCAAGTTTACTAAAAAAAAAATAACAAACCTTTTGCATCAATTCAATATCGCATTATAATTCCCATCAATTCATTCCCTTCAATCGATGCTTTGATATAATCGTTACGAATTTTGCAATTAATTAGGATTAGATTGAATTAGCAATGCTCAGGTCAATGCTCAGTAAACAAGTATCGTCGTTTAGGTGCAGTATTGACAGGCAACAGAATAATTCCTATAGGCAGCAAGCATATCCATTGCGAGCCACCAGCCGACTATAAAGAAAGTAAAGGTAGATAGAAAATTACGAAGCTGTGTCGAATATATATTGTTTGTGCATTATCGTCTTGTGGCGCTCTTGTGTTGTGTCAGTGGTATTAGTTTGCATTCAGTGTGAATGCAAGATGTAACATTAATAATAACTCCTATTATAATAAAGAATTCTGACGTGATTACGTTGTTAATATGATAGATAATATAATAATTAACGCACCTTTGTCACTCGCTCGCTTTTCATGTCCTAATTAAGACAAGGGTAGATGCACTTTTATTTCTATAACGATATAGATTGTAATTAGTTTTAATAAGTCCTAATAAGTAGAAACCCCGTGTTTGACAAAAATGCGCGCGTTTTGTTCGAGATTGCTTTCAAGCGAAATTAACTGGACAAAGCCGTAGTATACCAGAATTTGTCGATGTAACACATTATGCACAAAGGGGACATTAACTGCCCTCTTGCACCCGACGTTTTTGTTGGCGAGCTTCTTATGATATGTCGGTTATTCAAAATAGCAACGACGTATCCGCCTGGCGCTTCTATATCATAGCGACAACAACACACGCTATATATACTCTACTTCCGTTGATTATATTAACAAAAGCGATAGATGTTGATCGCAGTCATTAATTCGTACAAGAAATATAATAATACGCCGTGACGATGCTATAATAATCCCGTCCCATGTAATCGAGCAGATGTGCCTACTATGGAGACAGAATCAGTGCGTTTGAGAGCACGCAGCAACAGCGCGGAGTCCTGGGAAGCTACGAATGGTCCAACGGCGCGAGGTAGCGCCAGGCATACGTGGCAGACCGCCGATGATGAAGGTAGCACCGAAGACAATAGTAAAACCTACCGCAACCAGGACAATTATTTGCAGTCAGCCAAACTGCAAATCGGTTAGTCCCTTTTTACCGCTACCACTTATCTTTACAGATATACACCGCGTCACACACACATATCTGCGTTACATAAAGGTCGAGCATAAAGCGTTAATAATCCCATTGATTTCTCTTTCAGCACCAGTCAATGGTTCTTCGCCCAACGGCTCGACCAATAACGCCGCGGTACTTAGGCGACAGAAGAATGCACAGATCAGTGAGTTTAAACGATGAGGATATTTTTAACATTACGTGCAATTATTGCGACGCATGCGTCAAACGCGACGAAGACGCGTTTTATCGAAATTATAAGCACTCGCGCTTGCATCAGAAACTTCTCTCGTAATAAATCAGTTATTTAAAGAAAACTTGATAGTACAATTATAATTCAGCGTAAAATCCATATAAAAAAGAATCCATTACATGCACTAAAAATTATCATAATATTGTAGTTTTAGATGGCGTCTTTTTATTTATTGGTCAGATAATTTAAAGCTTTTATCAACAAGTATTCTCTCTCTCTCTCTCTCTCTCTGTTGGTAAAAAATTTTTTTTTAATTTTTTATAATATTTTAGTATTTTTATATAATCTTATAACTTTTTATAAAATTTCTCAGATTTTTTAATAATCCTCTAATTTCAGAAGAAAATTGTAAATCTGAAAAGAAAGATTTATAAAATTTTCATTAAACATCTTCATAAATTTAAAATATGGAAAATTCTTAAAAATAGTATGAGGCATTATGAAAATTTTTTTCACCAGAGCCATGTAATAATTATAAATCTGAATGTTTAAACTTCAAAACGTATTGAAAGAAAGGAAGCATCGCAATTACAATTTTACGGAACGAAAAGGAAATGACATTACAATCGGCATAATTATAATTCAATAGATGACGAGGACCGCGCTACTAGACGGGTTTCGTACCTGAAGGCGACATGGGGCGAGCGAATGCACGTCGACAGCGATCTAGAGCTCAGCGATTCCGAACCCGTTCATATTCATAGAAGGTAAATAATCTTTTGAGACGCATGCATTTTGAGTCTTGATGCCGTAGTAACGGTCGAATGTGCTAATTTCGAGCCATCCGATTTGTTTTCTTCTTGAACGTACAAAGATATTGTCGACGACACGTTTCTCCTACCGCAAAGTTTGCTTGCGCCCAAGATGAATTAACGAGCAACGTGACAATTTCGTTGTTATCTCAAAGGTATTAACTGTAAGTATATCTCGAAGCTGCATCTCTCTGTTCGTGTCCATATTTCCAGTGCACATAGACGATGGCGGCCGCCGTTATTTACGACAGACATAACGCCCCTGCGACGCATCTTTGAGGATATGACGCAGGCCGCGTCCTTACATCGAAACTCTCATCATCGGTGAGGGCGAAAGATTCCGTTTGAGAAGCACGGAAAAAAATTGCATTATCTGTGCTCCGCGTTTTTTCTTCTAAGCTAATGTACATTTGCCTTTGCTCTCGATCCACTCTCTCTCTCTCATCGTTTTTGTATATGTACGTTTGCGCTATTTACCTGCCTGTAAACGGTGATGAGTAACGAATAATCTCGTTGCAGTGCCGTTAGAAGCATGAGAGTTGTATACGCATTTCGTATATTATCTTCCAGCGTCATTTACAACGCAGAATTTCGAGAAGAAAATACGACTGTTTATTCGTGCATTATTTTCCGTATAATATAAGAGTTTAAGAACTGAAAACCTACTACTACTAAAAAGATTTCATAACAAAAAACAGAATAAAATAAAAAGTGAAAAATTTGCACATCCCTTAGGTGAAACGAATTATTCAAAGGACATGAAGAACTTTTGTTTCTATTGCACTACCAACAAATTTAAATTAAAAAATGCATTAAGGAGAGAAAATTGCTTATAGAAACATAAATTTAAATTAGACGAAGTAAAATCAAGTAGCTCAAAATTAGAAATTAAATGAAAAATAAAGGAAGGCGTAATGAAGCAAGAGAGCTATAATGATAACTTTCCAATAGAGATATAAACTGAATATATCACAACTTCGCAATTCGTATGCGTTAATTACTCGCGAGTGGCGTTAGATAAGATATCCTTTCTTGTTTATTATTCCTACTGTGATAACGGACATACGTCCATAGACACATAAGATACGACACACTCCTGTTCGTGGCTCTGATATTAAAATCATGTTTGTGGTCGTCCATGTTATGCTGTTGTAGACTTCTTGATACTATAGAGATATGTTAGTGTCTTTTCTCGGATATTGATTTATTGGCTGATTTTGTTACTAACGGAATGACACTAATAACCTGAAGAATAATCGATGTGACCGCTGTTTTTAGTGTCGTTTTCAATTTAGCAAAAAGACGGGAATATAGAGAGAAATGTAATTGTGAATAATATTAAAATTCTTTCGCCGCCCTTAAAATTGAAGATGATATCGTGTATCATTCTGTACTTAAACAGAAAGTATTTATGCGAACACTTGCAAGTGATAGAGATCCAAATGGCTTCGTTTCTTTTTCAGCAATAGCATCGTAACGCATAATACGTCAAACAGCTGCGATGGAACTACGAAGGATGTCGAACCAGTGGAACGAGAGGGAACACTCCACGTTAAATTCACAGTGCTCGACGGCAAGGTAAGATCATAAGCTCAACAAGAATTTTGTTTAAATTCGCTAAAATACATTGAGAATATTTATCTTAACTATTTATTTAACTATTTTTAATAATATATTTCAGCGATCTACCGATCGTTCTTGGAAGCAAGTTTGGGGTGTTCTTCGTGGTCCTATAATATATTTTTACAAAGATCGTCATAGTCAGGTGAATAACGTTCAAACATTGCTGTTTGCATATCGATCAGTGACTACCAAATAAAATATAAGAGCGTAATATTTTAATGAAGCGATACTTCGATTTCTGGTGTAGAGTCCTTCATTGAGCACTGAAAGCGAGACAAATGCAGGACAGAGCGTCGACGTTAGGTGTTCGGTGGTCGATGTCGCCGACGACTATACGAAGCGGAAACACGTGTTGCGAGTGGCAAATCCTACGGCGGAGGTACTTTTACAAACCGAAGATGCAGCATCTATGGCTCTCTGGTTAAGATCACTTCATTCTCACGCCGCCGTAGAAAAATCAACGGTAAGCATTAATTATAGAATATATTTCGCGAATTCACGAATTATCTAGCCTCTTTACTACATTTTTCATAAAATCATTTATTCAGGACGCCGTATCTTGCACATCGAAACAACAAGCCGTTCCCCAGACTCCAACGGGTCCCGCAATTCCGAATAGCGGCGTTCCTCCGAGCAACGCTCAACGATTGAGTCCTCTGCCGAGCCACAAAGGCATCAAGAAACTAACGTCATTTAGGAATCGATCGCCGACAGGTCAATCGCCAGTGAATAAGACGCGCAAACCGAGTAATCAGATGGTGGAACCTTTACCATCGCCCAAGTCGAAGACTTGGAAGGGAAGGATGGCGAAACAGTTTAGGAGGATGCATGGACAGACCGGTGCGCCATCCTCACCTACGGCGCAATTACCGCCGGAAGGAGCCACTTTCAAAATGCCTCTTGAACTCTGTCCACCGTCTTCGTTTTCTGAGTACGTGCCACTAATCGTCGAGATGTGTACGAGCATCGTCGAGGCAAGGGGTCTTGAGATTGTGGGAATCTATAGAGTACCAGGAAACACCGCCGCGATTGCTCAGCTTACAGACAGTGTTAATAGAGGATTCGAAAATATCAATCTCCAGGTATTTTATCTGATAACCCCTTTGCAAAATGAGCATGGAATATTTTTATAAAACTTATTTTCTTTCAGGATCCGAGGTGGAGCGATGTTAATGTAATATCGTCGTTGTTGAAGTCATTTTTCCGTCAACTTCCTGATTCCTTGCTTACGGCGGAACTGTATCCCATGTTCATCGACGCCGACAAGATAGAAGATCCACAGAGAAGAATGACGACAATACGAAAATTACTACGAGATCTTCCAGAACATCACTTTGAGACACTGAAATATTTAATGCAGCATCTAAAGAAGATAGTCGAGCATAGCGAGATCAATAAAATGGAGGCGAAGAATTTAGCCATCGTTTTCGGACCTACACTGGTGCGAGCGAGTGGTTCGAGAGACAATATGGTCACTATGGTCACCGATATGTCGCATCAATGTAGAATAGTCGAGAGTCTGCTGAATAACGTAGGTCTTTCTTTAAAAAAAAGGAGAATCTCTCTAAGCAAATGCTAGTACAAAATATTGACGTATTTCGTGGTTCAATGTGTTTCAGGTCGATTGGTTCTTCTCAGAGGACGATCTGGATGATTTAAGTAGATTGAGCGTAAATTTGAGCCTTCCCACCGATAGTTGCGAAGTTGATCCAGCATCCAATCACAGTCTTTTATTAAACAACATTCAGAAAATCGAAGGTATATCATGTCTATTATTTCTTATGTATTACTAGAACATTACAGGCGCGCGCTGCGCGCGCGCTATTTGACTTTTCACTTTAAAAATAATAATAATTGCAATTTGATTTTCTCTATCTTTTGTTTACATTAATCAAACGTCTTCTGCAATTTTGAATTAAAAAATGTAAAGTTTAATTATACATACATACATACATACATACATACATACATACATACATACATACATACATACATACATACATACATACATACATACCTACATACCTACATACCTACCTACCTACATACATACAGACCAACATACATACCTACTTGCATACTTACTGCTACCTAGCTACCTAGCTACCTAGCTACATATTTATCTAGTTACGCTCGCTCGTTTGCTCCCTCCCTCCCACCCTTTTTCACTCACTCACTCGCTCACTCCTTGCTCACTCCTCGCTCAATCACTCGCTCACTCCTCGCTCACTCCTCGCTCACTCCTCGCTCAATCACTCGCTCACTCACTCGCTTCCTCCTCGCTCAATCACTCGCTCACTCCTCGCTCATTCCTTGCTCACTCCTTGCTCACTCCTCGCTCACTCCTCGCTCACTCACTCGCTCACTACTCGCTCACTCACTCGCTCACTCCTCGCTCCCTCCTCGCTCACTCCTCGCTCACTCCTCGCTCACTTACTCGCTTTCTCCTCGCTCCCTCCTTGCTTCCTTCTCGCTCACTCCTCGCTCCCTCTTCGCTCCCTCCTCGCTCACTCCTCGCTCACTTCTCGCTCACTCCTCGCTCACTCCTGGCTCACTCTTCACTCACTCACTCACTCTTCACTCATTCTTTACTCACTCACTTACTCACTGCCAACCAGCCAGCCAGTCGCTCACTCGCTCACTCCTGACTCACTCCTTGCTCATTCCCGGCTCACTCCCGGCTCACTTCCGGCTCACTCCTCGCTCACTCCCGGCTCACTCCTCGCTCACTCCTGGCTCACTCCTGGCTCACTCCCGGCTCACTCCTGGCTCACTCCCGGCTCACTCCTCGCTCACTCTTAGCTCACTCCTCGCTCACTCCTCGCTCCCTCTTCGCTCCCTCCTCGCTCACTCCCGGCTCACTCCTCGCTCGCTCCTCGCTCCCTCACTCGCTCCCTTCTCGCTCCCTCTTCGCTCCCTCCTCGCTCCCTCTTCGCTCCCTCCTCGCTCACTCCTCGCTCATCTACTCGCTTACTCCTGGCTCACTCCCGGCTCACTCCCGGCTCACTCCCGGCTCACTCCTGGCTCACTCCTGGCTCACTCTTAGCTCACTCTTCGCTCACTCCTCGCTTACTCAGTCGCTCACTCCTCGCTCCCTCCTCGCTCAGTCACTCGCTCACTCCTCGCTCATCTACTCGCTCACTCCTTGCTCACTCCCGGCTCACTCCTCGCTCCCTCCTCGCTCACTCACTCGCTCCCTCCTCGCTCACTCCTCTCTCACTCCTCGCTCACTCACTCGCTCACTCCGTGCTCCCTCCTCGCTTCGCGCGCGCTACTTAACTTTTTATTTTTTACATTTTAAAAATAAATTACAACAATAAATGTATAAATAATATTTAACAAATTTGACAGCTGTCAAAATTGCAATGACAGCTACTCTTGCAACACGAAGTATGCGCAGCGAGAGAACCAATCGGCATCGCGGAAAAGCGACAATAATAAACTTTGAGAAATGCGAGCAATCGACTTTACATGCCCTTTTTTAGATAGGATTTGACAGCTGTCAAAATTGCAATGACAGCTACTCTTGCAACACGAAGTATGCGCAACGAGAGAACCAATCGGCATCGCGGAAAAGCGACAATAATAAACTTCGAGAAATGCGAGCAATCGACTTTACATGCCTTTTTTTAGATAGGATAGGATATCACATACCTACCTTTTCAAATATTTTTATATTCAGTTATTTTTTCTTCTTGTCTGTATGTATCTCAAATGCAAATTTTTACCGTTTTTTTATCTATTAAAAAATAATTTGAAATGTGTTATATACATGTTATATATGTATAGATTTATCTCGTCTTTGTCGTCGTATTTTATTTATTTTATCTTTTTTACTGATCAAATAGGCATGCGTGATATGGCATCTGCTAGAGACATCGTATCTTCAATCATATCCGCAGCTAATAAAAAGATACAAAGAAGACGGAAGACTCAAGACGAAATCGACAACAGTGAACACGATAATGATAAGGTAATTGTAACCTTTTTATTTGCATGATTATGTGATAATATACATATATAATATAATTTAACATTTAATAAATTAGGTAAAATCGAAGCAAGAAGCGGAGAATTTGCCGACGATTCGACAGAGCATGGCCTTAAACGAGCGACAATGTTCTGTCAGCGAGATCGTGCAGATGCACGAGAGCAAGACTCAATCGAATCATTCTACGGATCGTTCCCTGTCAGTTGACGGTAACAACAGCAATTCGTCCCAAGGAACGTCGTCATTAAATCGTGCCAAGTACGCGAATCAATCCGCACCACCGTCTGTAGACGCTACGAGACTGTCGATCGATACTGGTCTTAATTCAGCGGACACGGGCTCTACTGTGTCCAGCAACGCATCCAACCAGACGAAACAAAGTAATGATGAAGTAGCGATTTTGACGTATGCCGGATTGAGTGCGACCACGCAAGAAAGAGTACGGAGATTTGAGGAAGAAACGAAGGCGATGCTGCAGAGAGATCAGCATCGGCAGAGACTCGAAGCTGAGAAGAGAGAGGAGGAAAAACGAAGAATCGAGATAGAGTGGCAATTGGCGAAACGAGAGATGGAGAATGACGATCTACTCGACAGTATAGTCGACAATACGGTGTCGCCAAGCCTCTTGTCGGAACGTCTGTCCGGTCTGAACGAGAGGCTTGCCGATAAGTCATTGGTAGATCTATCCGAGAGACATGGTAGATCGCGATCGACCACGAGACCACCGCTATCGATAGCCGTGCAACAGCATCCCGCGATACATCAGAAGGCGCAAGCTACCAATCAGCTGACTAGCATACTGGGGGAGAAGATGAATAACGGTGTCATTAAAAAATTCAAGACAGATAAAGATGTAAGTTAATTATGATTTACGGTCGTGGCATGGTAAAGGTGTCAGTTAATTCTTTTTTTATTCTATGACATTCATCAAAGTCAATACAGCAGTAAATTTTGTCTTCTTTCGCACATTACTTTGCCATTCGACAAAGGCGCTCTTTGTTTCGACCGATTGAGTTTGTTTGTACTTACACAAATTCGTTGGTGTTACAGTCGTCAGTGGAGTCGATCTGTCTACCACCAGTTCGATACGGAAGTCTGGATTCCTTGCACGAGGTTCACAATCTCTCGCAGTCTTCCCCGTCACCGTCACAGCAGCAGCGAGGCCTTCCCGGCGACGGCTCGGATGATGGTTAGTATCGCATTCTTTTGTAATTTCACGTGATCGTTCGCTATATTCTGAGTCTTCTCGTATGCACTAGATAACCGAAGCAAGTCTTTCGTGCTGTCGATATATTCCCTCAGAGTCATTTATATTGCGATAAATACGTGTACTTGTGTGAAACAGTATGTACGCACACGCGACAATGATTCTCTTATACTCGCTCTCTATTCGGTAAGAATAACTATAGATAATTAGTGAATAACATATATATATATATATATATATATATATATATATATATATATATGTTATTCACTAATATATATATATATATATGTATGTATGTATATATACGAAAAACTGAATCGAAATAATCGAAATTGAAGAGATCTCTGAAAGGAATCCATATATAGCGTATATGTTGTGTATTATGTGTTACATGTATAAACGCAGCTGCACAAAACGCGTGAAAAGTAGCTGTACACGAACTAGAAAGGACAATTCCGTTGCTATTTTTGTGCAGCATTCTATTCGTACATGTCAATTTTTAAAAAATTATTATCAAAGTTAAAACTACGGTATAGTAACGTATCCGTTGTATATAAAATGAGAGTGTACTATATCTTACTTGACTCTTTTCGTTTCTCCGCGGATGTATTCGACTTCTCAAAAATCGTGTAGTTAAAACACGCGTCTTCTCTATCCCTCTATATCAACCTCTATTCATATTCTCTTTTATATCTCTTTTTTCTCTGTATAATATCGCTTCTGACGATCGGTGAGTGTAGCAGGATCTTGTTTTCTGCAGTGGACACAGAAGATACTCACTATTAACAAAAAGCTTTCTAGGTACATTCTCTCTTCTTATTTGCTTCAAGCGACTTTTTACTTATACGATTATAAAGTGTATGTTATTACAAAGTTATTACATGTCATGATGCGGAAATCTTTCGACTTTCTTACGTTGCGTTCGCCATTTATCATCGCGCGAACACAGCTCGGAGCGTAGCAACTTGTTTCGCATATATTCTTTAGTACGAACACGTTCACGACACATGAGGCTTTCTTAATGAGAACAGATTTATTAGAATTTTAGAAAATACTATGTCGTATTTTCACGACCAAGTGCAGGGAGGGTCGGCCACAAAGAATGCTGGATAAAAGAAAAAAGAAAGAAATGCAATATGCATATAGCATTATCGTTTTCGGAGTTACACGTCATGTCTTTTGGCCGATCTTCCGTTTGTACGTTGTTGTTATGTGCTGCATGCCACTCTTTGGCTTTCATTGAGAAAAAAAAGCAGATTTATTTCACACAATTGGCTGCTTCTGCGATCTCTTCGGCGATTCTCTCTTATAGACGTATAGTCGACATTGAAACATTGAGACATCTTTTTTTAAATAACTTTTTTAATATATTTCACATCTGATATCCAATAAGGGAAACAAAATCCTTTATCGGATACGTTGCAAAAATAAATTATAAAAGAAAGTATTCAATACTGGCGAAAAATTGAAATAGATTCAATAGAAATATTTATTTAAAACATGTATCTATGAAAAATACTATTTAAAAAATAAGTGTTTGCAGTAAATATAAAGGAAGAAAATGGAATTTAACATTTATACATATATTTACTGAAATAAAATTATTCATTTAACATTTTGATATATCATGGAGAAGCAAGTTTTCTATATTTTTTCTTGTTTATTTATTATTTTCTATTTCGCAAAGAAAGTATAAAATAGAAAATAGCAAGGCTCTTTGCACTCCGTAACGCGTGACCGTTATGTTACGTACAGACTCAAGTTTAAAATCAATACTTAATATAACTAAACGTGTTACAGATATTTTTATACGGACAGCCTAAGATTAAAATAAAAAAAAACAGTACATGTTTTATAGATATATAAATGTAACCTGTCTACTTGGTAAACAATGACAAGTAAATTTATTTTAAAACACGTTAATATAGAAAAATAAGTTACATCTATATCCATGAAGTATGTGCTGTTTTTTAATTTAGTCTTACTCTTTTCTATTTTGTATTCTTAAGAAATGGAACATGGTAAGTGAAAACAATAGAAAATAGAGAAAATTTACATGCACATATCAAAATACCACAAATCTTAAAATATCGTAAAATAAATATCTTAAGTAAAGGCAAGTATAAATGTTAGGATTTAATTTTTTATTTACTATACAAAATATATATTTCGATTGATATTTTTTTATATGAATATATTTTTTTAAATAAATATTTTTATTATTTATCTATTTCAACTATTATTCAGATCCTTTTTGACGTCGATCACTCAATTTATCGGATAAATAGTGTCTCATCGCATGCATGGAGGATCTATCGTAAGTGCTTCGAATGAACTTCTTCGACCATTGCTTGCCCTCACAATGACGATTAACTTAGAAGAATCACCACTTTACGTCTCGTCACACGAGCAATTTCTTTAACGATGAGTTTGAAGACATTTTCTCACACGTGACCATCGTAAAGCCGATGCATATCAATGAGGCGGCTGCTCTGATTGTTAGTGAAAGTAATCTAGTCTCGCACTTTCACGACACACACGTGTGCATTACCGAATCACACACTTATCTTAATTAATGCTCGTCTGCCTTGCCTGTTCTATTATTAACGACTGCCTATTGCCGATTGTGATTGTGTTCTTAATTATAAACTAATTGTCTGCCCATCTCAGTCTACATCTTTGCGATCAGACACGCCCGAAAAAAGAATACGATTATAATTGCTCCAAGACGTTGGTGTATTCCTTATTCAAAAGATTCATGATCGGGCTATAAAAGGGACGAGAAACAAATCCACGTCAATGTTTGATCACGGTTGAGAAAAATGACTTAAAAATTCGATTCTCCGTACCTCTCTCTCTCTCTCTCTTTCTCTTTCTATCGCTCTCTTTTTATTTGTTTTTTTTTTTAATTTTCTTTCGTCAAGTTCAGTGTCCGAAATCCGGTCTTTCCGATCGCGTTTATTTCTATAATTTTTTTTGTGAACACCGGATCTCCTGATTGCGGGACAATCGAACGCCGCGGCGAGAGGAGAGTATACCTTGGATATAAGAGTAACAGCTCAGATAGAAAAACCATAGAAACATACGGTGGGTCCATACGCAAAGGAGGAAGACGAGAGGAAGAAAAATTCGTGCTCTCTGCCACGTCGGCCGCCTGCACACGAATTGTATGACGATGCGAATGACGAAACGAAATGGTTGAATACCACGTATAGGCATACAGCAAGTCCGGGTTTTTGGTGGTACATATCGTCCCACCTGTACGGTACCGCAGGTCCCGGTAGCGCCGCCTCGAAAACACCGACCCAATCGCCAATGTCAATGCCGGTGCCAGTCGCAGCAGTCCCAATGCCAATCCCCGTGTCAATGCCAGTATCAGCCTCAGGATCAGGGACAACAGCAACAACAACCACGGCAACAGCAGCCGCCGCAGCAGCAGCATCATCGTTGGCAACTGCTGTCGCGTCTGCAGCAGTTACCGTATCATCATCATCGGCGAACAACGAGCCCGCCACCGCCGCCAAGACTCTAAACCGATTCCTCCGAGGTAAATTCGCAGGTCCACTCTCTCTCTGCCAGACCGCCAGAGTCTGGAAATCATCCAGTCGCATCCAGCATCCGAGGCGCCCGCCGAACTGAGAGCTGGCTCACCCGAATGGCTTTAACACACTATTTTCAATTTTACATACACTATTACTAAGCACGCCTTTATACTAGTGATTTACCATTATCTACCTAAAATTATCGATAATAATTTAATTAAAGAAATTGCTTTTCAAACCATTATTAGATTATGGGTCATTAATTTTCATATTTTTATATTTTTTACAAGTAAAACAAAATTTACTTATATATATATATCAAATTATCATGATCTTAAAATTCATTATTTATATTTTTATCTAGATAAATTTAAAATTGGATCACTTTTATCCTATCTAAGATACATTTCTATGTAATTTCTTATCTTTCTCTAAATAATCTTAAATTATTTAAGCGCAACACTGGTTTACAAACAAACAAACACACACACACACACACACACACACACACGCACGCATTCATATATACACATACACACATGTCATTGTGTAATACTTTCCTTCGACTAACCGTCTGTTGTATTGTCCGTTGTCACGTCCATCTTGTCCATTTCTCTCGTTTACACATACATTCGGCCTCGCGTTTCATCTCTCATCGGCTGTTACCAATGCGCGCCCAGTAAGTGGCAAACTCTGCTGTAAACTCCGCCAATATTCACACATATCGCGACTACCATCGAAGGAGAATGAGTGAGCGAGTCTCATAATGGCTTTTACGCGCGCAATAACTGCATTCTGTTCTTTCTTTTTTCACCTCTCATTTTGCCTTGTCCCGCTGGAAGAGGACAGGAGCCCAACGAGACTTACGATGTCGTTTCCCCGTGCTATTTTATTTTCGCCGTTGTGTTGCTCGGATGTATGAACGTATGATTATGAATGGACTCTGTAACATGTACGGCGCCACTAATTGCGAAATTGTTACGTAATACGTGTTGTTTAAAATGAAAAATATCTGCTTAAAATACATTGTCTTTCGCTCCGAAGGAGCGACACTGGACCAGCGATTTTAACCGATATTTCGCTTCTGTTTTTTGACAAGTTTAAATTTTTTAATTATTTTTTATTAAATCTATATTTTAAGTATTTTTTAGTATTTTTTATTATAATATATTTTTAAGTGTATAATTTTGAGCTTCTTAGCAATACTGTTTTTATATATTACTTGCGAATATGTTTATGTATTATATTTTGTGTATATCTTCCGTATTTTCTTTTTAATCTTTTTTTGCCCTTTATGAAAATTGCATTATGTACCAACATTTACTTACAAACATATGTCTAACTATGTATATACCTTTGTCATTCCGTTTTGTTTTTTAATAAGGGCATAATGTTTTCTTCATCTTTTTCATGCTTCAGAAAAAAAAGAAAAAGCGAATTAATAATAATGCTAATTATATTATTATTGCTATGTATGTATACAGCTGTCGAAACAATGATAATTTTATTAATAATGATGACAATAACCGAATGTGATAACGAGGTTGCTTATGAGATATTGAAGCTATAACTTATTAATCGATTCTTTTGTAACAATTAAATTATTTACTTGACTCATTTGTCAACGATGTTTCGATGCTGCCGTTGTTATATTATTTTATAATATTTATATTTTGTTAATATTATTTGTATTGCAGTTTTTTTCTTTTGCAGCGATTTTGTTTCCGCAGGAATGCACTCACGCAAGAATTCATCAGTTGCGTATTGATGAAGCGCACTTTTTGGCATTCACTCTGTTTAGCAATTGTGTCACAATTATGTCCATTGTAATACGACCAAATAACAACCGTTCTTGCTTTGATTGTTTCTTTTTATTATTTATTTATTTATTTATTTGCGTATGAGTTCGCCGCGTCGATCTTTGCATATTTTGTGCGATTAACATGGATCTCCTGTTGCAGGTAGCGACCTTCTAACGAGCCTTACGACTACGTTCGATCGCAAATGGAGGTCCCTCATCAATCAATCGTCAAATCTAGCACAGAATCCTCCTCCGGAAGCTGGATCTTGCAACAAGGACATTACGGAGCAGCAGGAGCAAAAGCCGAGCGCGTCCCCGAGATTCAAATATCCGTCTGCGGAAGCCTATCGCGATCCGAGTCTTCATAAATCGCTCGACAAGAGCCATCTCTCTCGCTCGAAGGATGTAAGTGCTCGATATTGCACGTTGTAAAGCTTTCGAAATTATCAACGTTGTCGGAGCAAACGGAATAGAATGATTATGATTCAAGTGACTAACTTTCATCTGAGTAGCGATTATGTAATTTTTTTTCTAAGATAAAAAGTGAAAACTATTATCATTAAAATAAGTGGAGAAATTTTTCACTTTTCACGTTTCCACTTTAAGAAAAAAGTTACGCTGCCCTGGATTCTAACGACAGCAAAAACGCATAACATCAAAAGACAGCAACGATGTACAAACGTAAACATGGAATCTTTATTTCTAACGTGCCTAATATATTTCGTTTGACGTCAGATAGTATTGCACACTTAAAAATGCAAATCAAATGTAACAGATAAAAGCAGTAAATCTTTTAATTATCCTTAATGAATTAATTATCATTATAATTTCCTTTACCACAGGACGCTCCCGAGAAAGACACCGACTCAACAGTAACCGACGACATGCTACATCCTTTGGAATCCGTCACGCCGAACAACGACCGCGGCGCGAACGACAAGCAGAGGCCGGAAACGAAGTCTATGACACATAATCACGCGACGGACAGTGAGGATCAGAAGGATGTGGACGAAGGGGATGCTTGCCTGCGTACGGGAAACACGAAACGATATGAATTGGCGAGTGAGAAAAATTTTCAAGAAAACAAATCGGAGAACAACGACATTAGCGCGAAGGTAGAGGACAGTAACAGCAGGAGCCATCATTACGAGACCGGAGATTCCAGTTATTCCAACAAGCTGAAAAAATTTGAGAGTCTAACGAACTCTCAGACAAGGTCCCGTCTGAAACGGTCGGAATCTCTGAATAAAAGAACGTGCGAGAACACCAGCTCGCGACTAAAGAGATCGGAGAGTTTGAACAAACATTCAACCGAGAGGCTGTCACCTCTTAAACGATCAGAGAGTTTGAACAAACACTCTGGCGATAGATCAGAATCGCCAGGCAGTAAGCTGAAGCGTTCAGAATCGTTGACGAAGACCGAGAAGACTGAGTGCAACATCAGCAAGCGACGACAGTCAGTGCGAAAGGAGAGCGCTACGAAGCTAAAGCGAAAGAACGGACTGTCGGAACGGTCGATCAAACGACGACACACGGTTGGCAGCACCAAGGACTTCGACAAGGTGCACTGGCTCGACAATAAACTACAGTCGGAGGCCGAGAGGGTCATCAGGAGCGACTACAGACCGAAGAAAAGCCAGCTCAGAACCAGCTCACCCGATCTCAGCACCAATCGAGTCGGCATAGCCGACACGAGCTTTTTAATCGAGGTGAGCTTTCGCGGGCCCAGCAACGTCGTCTTCAATGTGACCAACGCCGCTCGGCCACAATCGTTGCCAGACGCGAGTCTCGCATCCAAGGTTTTTAAGGTGCCCCTCGAGAGTCACGTGTAATACGTGATTCGAATGAATTACACATTTCTATATTCATCTTTGAATAATATGTGCACGCAGCGCTGCTGTCATATCTATACTTACCTGCCACACATAATTTTTTAATACTTCTACCGGTT
Source organism: Monomorium pharaonis (assembly GCF_013373865.1). NCBI lineage: Eukaryota > Metazoa > Arthropoda > Insecta > Hymenoptera > Formicidae > Monomorium > Monomorium pharaonis. The sequence goes on along the minus strand of NC_050475.1, from coordinate 20,965,799 downwards.
TATATTATATATAAATCGAACCATATCAAGATTTTTATATATTTTATATATTATATAAAAGTAATTGAATCACATTCACATCTAAGTTCATTCGCCGGAGACGCTGACATTATTCATTAATCGCCAGTGTGCCAAAGAGCTATCATCTTATGAATCATTTATCGTTATCAAGCGATAATGTCGAAAATTCGTTACGATGGCTAGAATGGATTAGATAAAGGAAAAGTAGGTACACTATCTTCATGTTCCCTGCACCACGATGTTTTAATCTTTAATCAAGTTTAATTTAATCTTTTATCGAGTTTATTTAATTAACGCGAGATCGTTACGATGATCGGAAATCGTTCTGGATTAACGAACCAGAAGCACAGTTAGACTCTTCTTTCTTTAAAAAAAGAAAAAGATAAAAATATTTTACTAAACTGCGGATAGCGGAAATAGAACTGAGCATTGGAGAAACGTAAGAAAGTTATTTAGTGATTATATTGCATGTAGTATTTGCATTGTGTCAATTTTATATATATATATATATATATAAATATATAGCTAATATAAATATATACATTATCTTACTTGTGATTGTGACACTCTCTTTTTGTACATAAGATGTAAAATGCGAGATGATTCGATTAAATATTAAATATAATAAGGTGACTATATATATATATACATATATATATATATATATATATATACTGTACGTCTTTAAATTTATATTTTAATAATCACTTAACAATTATCGCGTGTTCTATATGCGTGCGAAACTTGCTCGATCCTCATGTTTGCGGATTTGTATTGGCTACGCGAGAATGTATTATTTTTAACGCAGATGTGACAAAGGTGATCGTTAGGATAAAATTTATGACTGTTCGTGCGTTTTGCGGGCGTATATTTGCCGGGATTTTCACGATATGGTTGCGAGTGATCGCTACATTTGAAAGTTCTTTGAAAGGTAGTGTCCGTAGCGTTAAGAAACCTTTTTTACGTAAACTCTCCTCGATGAAAAGTCTACGATGTGATAAAAAAATTTTAATCGATCGCACGCGTCTATCGATGTACGTATACATATATCGTTATGCGTGTGCTGAATAGACGTGTGTTGTGTTGCGAAAATTTACATGAGCGCGTGAAATACCTATTTTCTATATGCATTGTGATCGATACTAACGATCAGTCTAGTACTACTGCTGTTGCGTCATTGTAAATTTTATTATCGTACACAGTAAAAGATGCGAACGGTGCCGTCAATTATAATATACATTCGGTGCCTGGTACAATGCGAAATCTGTTCGTTTCAAGGTGAATAGAAAGATTCCTATGCGAATCGCGGATAGAATCCCGTCGTTTCCCTAGATTGGCTGGATTTCCTATTGTGCCCCGTTATGAGGATATTACGTTAACCGGTGCAACACGTATGTGTATTGCTTGCGTATAAGTCGTAAGATAATTACTCTCAGATGCTTGGGTCTCTTGTGTGGATCGTTAGTGTTGCTATTATTATTTGTACCCCGAGATACTTTATTATGCAAAACTCTCGCCTTTATCTTACCCTTGTAATTTGCGTTTAACGCGCCGCGTCGTGTTGCATCCAAGCGAGTGTAAAGCGAGAAACCCATCAATTCAATGCCGTAATTGTGGCTGGTGTCGCACTCGGAATTTCGACCGCGGATACAAGAAAAAAATGATGTGACAATATTAACTAACGGTAGTTCAATTGAAAATAATCTTATTAATTCATAGTATTAATAAAACGCATAACATTTTATTAAAACACAAGAGTAATATTTGTTTCATTAATATTACTGTTAAATTAATAAGATTATTTTCAAATTTGATTACTCAGTTGTGTTGTTAATACATCATTTTTTCCATATATAATAATATATCCGTAAATGGTAGAACAGTTTATGCGCGACATATTAATCGCAAATAATTTACTATGAATGTATGTGTAGAATCCACTCGAGATCGGCGCAATATATTCTACATTAAATTTTTGCATTGAAAAATTTATGTGTAAATACGTATGACTAAATTTTTACGCGAGTCATCATACATCACGTGTTATCTCTTTGTCTGTCAGGAGCGATGCGCAGTCGTCTAAACAATTTTACATAATACCAGTTATTATCGCGCGAATCGAAAAGTTCGAAGCCGAAAGTAGCCGAGACAATCGATTTGATTATGTATGTAAATACAAATGTAACTAAATTCTGAGAGACGACGGCAGAAAAAAAGCGATAATTTATTTCGAGAAGAACAGCGATTGTGATCGTGTTATTTATTATTAATCCAAGCGGATGTTTATTGCAAATTCTTAAGAAAATACGAAGTTGTAAATAAATATATTACTATGAGAAAGAGAAAAAACAAGAATCAAGCGTTTGCGTTCCTGTCTTCTATGTTTAATGTTTATTTCCCCGAACGTAGATTAACTTTAATCTCGACTTTACTTTTTATCTTTTTTTAATCCTAAGAATTATAGAAAAGATTGAAGAGTAAGATAAATCGAGATTAAGGAGATAGTCACTTTACTTAAACACTTTAATTTTATATGAATTAATTTTTAATTTTAATTAATTATTTCTAAAATACATAAACTTATTAACTTTTTTTCTGAGTTTAAATTTATAAAAAAAATACATTCCCATATAAAAGAATATTTCTTTATTATTTCAAATGTAACACATTGTAAACTTAATTTATAAATAAAAATATTAAATTTATTTGAGAATTTATATTATAATGGTTTAGAATTTTTTAAAACTACATTTTAATTTAATGTAAATACTTTTAAAATTAATTTGATCAATTTAGCTTTCACGTAACTTTTAACTGAATTTATGTCATAATATATTTTAACATAATTTTATATTTAATTTTAGCTAATCTTGATTAAAAAATATGCAGAATTTTTTTCTCAAGTCTATTACATTGGTAGAACTGGAAACAAGTGATTATATTAAACTTCAAGCGACACATTTGGAAGGATTGTGATTGGTCGGTTTTATAACATGATTATGAGAAGGATAAGTTCAGACGGTTCTTGGAAGCGATTTATTCTTTGCTGCAACACTTTTCCTCTTCTTTCTAACGTCACTCTAATATATCTGCCTTATATATTTAGTTTTAACCACAAAAAATAGATCTAAAATTTACGTGGCAAGTCAATCGCAAAGTATCCCATAGAACCTGTTCGCCTCTTCGCACTGTGCAAAATGAACGTAATACAGGCCGCTCCGCCGAGAGGACGGCGAGCAACTTACATGAGAAGACGGACCGTCCCGATATCGAATGTGCAACGTGCCGCGAACATCTTTCCGAAACATCGTAAGTGGCGTCGCGTCGCCAAAAGCATTAATTAATTAATTAATTAAAAAAAAAAAACTATCGCGCGAGTTCAACTCTCTTTCGCGATTTGCCAATTTCCTTTTAAAACAAAGTCAATTGAATCAAGATGAAATTGCAACGGAGTTCTCAGCAACTACTCGCTGCCAGACGATATCTGTATGCACGATTTCTAACGGTGAATTTGATCGAGGTCGATTACGACTCGCGTCCGTGTTAACGATGTCTATCTCGCGATTTTTCGTTAATTTTTAAACATCAATTCGAACTCTTACACCTGGCTGCGGTTCTCCGTTTTGTGTTTCGCCGCTTGACCATTGGACTCTCATTCCTTTTATGCACGGACTCGTAGAATTCGACTCGGGCTTTCTGAGACCACCGACGAGTTCTGGACCCGGTAATTCCAATGCAAAATCTCCAACCAGGCACAATCGCAGAGAGAACTATATTTCTACGTCATCCTACTTGCTGAGCACTTCTCGCCGTAGCGTGGGGTGAGCTGTAAATCTCGCGCCTACGAGCCTTTTTTTTTCTTATATAGAGGATGATTCTACAATATTTCACGAGGAACGTATCGAAACGAAATTTTTTTTCTCTGAATCATTAGCTGTTCTTATTTCCTTTTCGTATATTTTTTGACAAATGTTATGACAATTTTGTTTCAATATTCTTATGAATGCAGATCAGAAAAAAATTATAATTTTAATAAAAAGATCTCATATTATATATAATGTTAATATTTGGTAGAGACAATCTATCTGTAAAAAAAGTAATTTCTTTTCTATTTTCTACTTTCTCTTAAAGAAAATTATAAACTAACTCAATTTATGAAATCATCCTGTATAATTCTACATTTCCCTTTTATAATAAAAATATAATTTTCGAATGTCTGTTAGTTCGGTCAATCGTACGAGATCGACGCCATACGGCACGTCCAGCAACGTGGATTCCTGTGTAATGATCGGTAAGCGAATGGTGTAGCGAATATTTAAAAAAACCAGTCAGCAATTTATTTCATTTTACGTACGTCTTATTCACGATAGCGTTAACGGCTGGTCGAGGAGACGCCAGGAACGAGGTCGGTCTGGCAGCGATAGATCTTCAATACCCATACTTGATTCTCTGTCAAATCAGCGATAGTCAAACCTATGTGAATACCCTGACGAAAATCAACATCCTCGACCCAACAGAAGTGAGCACGTTTTAACGAAGCTTCTTAAAATAGAAGATAATAAATAAATAAATTTAAAGAATTAAAGAGAGAATATTTTTCTTTTTTTTTCTTTTTTTTTTAAGATACTGATGCCCGAAACGATGTGCGAGCATCGCGGCCGTGGGAACAAGCTGTACAGATCGATCAAAGAGAAATTCCACGCGCTCAACATCACGCCGATTTCGCGAATACACTTCAGCGAGTCGACCGGCATGGAACGCGTGCGAACTCTCTGCGCCAGAGAATACTCGACCGTCGAGCTAATAGTCAAGCAAAAGTAACGAAATCAATTCGGAACGAATGAATAGTAATTAAGTATACAAAGCCCCGACTCTCTTTCTCGATTGTAGGTACTACGCTTTAGCCGCCGCTGCGGCACTGCTCAAGTACATGGAATACATTCAGCACATGGTTTACGCCCCGAAATCGGTGAGGATAGAGTTTCACGGATCGCCGAATACCACAATGATCGGTAAGCCGAAGTTGCCCTAGTTTCCCCGCATAAAAAGATGAACGAAACGTGCAAATTATGCAGATATAGAGAGTGCACGAAGTCTCGAGCTGGTTGTCTCGCAGTCGAAGCAGTCCATCGTCAGTCTGCTGGGCACGATGAACCGCTGCTTGACCCCCATGGGCAGAAGACTCCTGCGCGCCTCGATCCTTCAGCCTTCGTGCGATCACCGTTTGATCGCCGATCGGCAAGCCTGCGTAGCGGAATTGGTGGCGAATCAATCCCTGTGCACCAGTCTTCAGGTATAGTCGCTTGAGAGGGTGTTCCGTAACTTCGTCATATTATTAAATACTGACAAAGCAAGTTGGAGAATGTGTGTATTTTTAAAAAGATTTCAAATGTTAATATTTGTTAAAAGTCGATCTCCTTCAAACCAATCTCTCAAAGGAGAATACTCATTAAGGGGAGACGCTTCTATGATCAAATAGAAGGCGAAATTGGCGAATGTATTTCAAAGAAAGAAATAAATAAAGTCGTTCAGGTATTATTTACTATATTTGAGGTAGAAAATTAATTTGTACAACTAATTAAAAATATAGGAGAAACTAGAATGAATAGAGAGAACTGTGTCCATTTATTCCTTCCTCTCTGAAGTATAATAAATTCGCAAATTTCGTTTCCATACAAGTTTCCTTTGCCTCCATCTCTAAATTATTAAATTTAAACCGGCGGTTTTGCGGTACCTATAACGTCCGTTTCGCAGCCGGTGGTGCAACGTCTCTTCGGTACGGATCGTTTGCTGACGTTAGCGATTAAACCTCTACACGTCAACGACATGCAAAATGCAGAGCGAAATCTAAATTATGCGCTGCTTTTGAAGAGCTGTCTGGACACCGTTCCGGAATTGGAGGCACTTCTCGCGACTGGTCTTCACCCGTTCTTCGTAAAAATGCGAAAGGTTTGCGTTTTCTCGCGGCTTGTACTGAGAGAAGAAAATGATTATAATTAATATAATTTAACTATAATTTATAGTCATTTTCGATACCAACTATTTATAATTATAAGAATATATTTACAGTTATTTTAAGCATGCAAATTATAGCCGCTAATCATTATTACTACGTAAATAGTAAGCTAAAGCAGTAATTGCATGGACAAGAAAGTAACTGCATTTAGTATATTAAAATGTTTGTTTTATTTTTATTTTTATTAATTTCGTGCTTATAGAATTTAGGAAATTCAGAATTCCGAGTTATGAAGAATAAGATTTTAATGTTGCTACACACGGACGCGAGATTCGTGAAGGGATGCACTTCCTTGAGTATGCAGCGATGTTTTGCTATAAAAACAGATATCAACGAACTGCTGGACATCGCTCGGCAAATTTATTGCGAACTAATTAGCGATATGAAGAGTATAAGCACAATATAATACATTTACAACAATATAATACATTTAAATCGTACGGTCAGACAATGTAGATAAACTTTACGATTCTGCTCTATTTTAAATAGACATGGTGGAACAGTTAGCTATGAAACACAAGCTTCCGTTATCCTTGGAGTACAACACAAGTTTGGGATACCACATAAACGTCGTCGTGCCGCGAGGTTTAAACATGACACTCTCGGACTTGCCATCTGAATTCATTCAGGTAAACTCATCGCTAATCAACGCGGAATCTTGGTTGCACACTAACATCATTCGCGATCACACAGGCACGAAAGAACAGGAGATCCTTCACGATGACAACAACGGCGCTACTAACATTGAATAAACAATGCAAGAACGCCTGCGATGAGATTTACATGATGAGTAACACGTAAGTTATTCCTGGAAGATGTATATCGCTATATGCTAATGAGACAATAATTTGTAGATTGTTGACTAATTTACTGGAGGACATCCGACAACATGTCGGCTGTTTATTTCAATTGAGCGCCGACGTGGCGGAACTGGATTTGGTCTTGTCGTTGGCTCAAATCAGCGCTAATCCAGAATATGTGAGACCGTCATTCGGAACAAAGTTAGAGTTGATAAGTTCGTTACATCCAATTATGGAATTATTTAACAGAGATCTCCCCGTGGCTAACGACGTGGTAAGAGTGTTGGACATTATAACTCATCTCTCGGGAGATAAACTCATGATATTTTTTATATACTTTATCTTGAAACACGTCTCGCAGAACGCCTCGACCACGCATAATTTTCACCTGATAACTGGACCGAATATGAGCGGCAAGTCTACGTACTTGAAACAGATTGTTCTACTTCAAATTATGGCACAGGTGACGTGACAACTTTAATCTTAACAATTTTTAACTGAGCTAGTCCTTCATTCACGTGTTTAAACAATATTAATTTTATAAGCCATTAACTTTATGTTTAACTCAATTTAATTAGCTAGAAAAAAAAATTAGCCATCCCTGCTCAAAATACACTTTCATAAAAAATCATGCTGGTCTACAGCTTGAACGTATAATATTCGTGCAGACGGAATTTTTGCTTTAAAAGAGCGTTTTGCAAAACTAGGTAACCGATCCGACATATCGGTATCTCGGCCAATATACCCGTTACTCGCGTTTTATTGCAGATCGGATCCTACGTGCCGGCGAAGAAGGCAACGTTTCGCGTTGCAGATCGCATACTTTGTAGGATTAGCTCTCGCGACGACGCCGAGCTCAATGCATCCGCCTACGTCCTCGAGGTGAGTGCGCGCTAACTGTAATTATACCTCCTTATATTTTAAGAAAGTATTTGAAAATTATAATAATTATTTTTTGTAAATTTTTATTTTAAATATTAATTTTTAGAATATATCTTATCCCTTTCTCTCTCACTCACCGTAGAGTTTCTATTAACAAATTTCGGGACACTGTAAACAGAATATTACGTTTATCTAAATATCGCACACGTACGAAAACTGCAGCGAGTGTTTTCTCACGTGATTGTCTAGTCAGATGTGGACCGTACTCAGAGAGCTGTTCGATTTCAATCATCTGACCGTTGTTTTCAATGCAAAAACATCGACACCTGAATTATACGCTACGGTTAATATGTATATCACTGATTTGTTTATCTAGATGAAGGAGGCGCAATACATCCTGCAATCCGTCACGCCCAAGTCTCTCGTCGTGCTGGACGAGCTGTGCAGGCACACCACGGTCGAGGAGGGTTCGGCCATCGCTTGGGCGATATGCGAGAAATTATCGCTGACGACCGCGTTCACGTTTGCGGCGACGCACTTTTTGCACCTCACCGCGCTGAGCGACATGTATCACAACGTGACAACGTACGCGAAAATCCTGCACAATTTTATACATAAGTTGGCAAAAAAATGTTTACAGGGTGTCCCGTCCAATTTAATTATCTTAAAATATATCTCAATATTTCACTTGTTTTTAGTGATACAAAAAAGTCGTTTCTTGGTTTGTTCCACTGTTGTTGTCGGCTTTTCTCGTTCGGTTTTAATTGTATCATATCGTGGTCCTATCCCAACTTTTGTACTGTTACAAAATAAGATGTTATTATAAAGAAATGTTACCGCAATTTTTTTCAGCCATTGCTTCGAGACAAAAACCGCGGAGCAGGACGAATCGAATGATCTGCATCTGATATATACACACAAATTGAATCGCGGAACCGGATGTACAGATCATTACGGAATCGCTCTAGCGGAAGTGTCCTCTCTACCAAAATGCGTTACGACTAAAGCGCGTGAGTACGCGTGTCAGCAGTCCGCCAGCTCACAAAACGTCAGTCTAAAATTAACGTTGTAATTGTTAAACGCGTTGCTGAACGTTATCGCTTGAATATTTTTTTTCTTTTGCAGAACAATCTTGGATCCATGGCGAGTTCTCTGTCATGGGAGAAATCGTGTTACGACGCGGTCGTCCGGTTACGCGCGCTATTGGAGGATAATCGTTTCACTTTCGCAAATATAATAAGTGTCATGAAGGAATTGGACCTAGGCAAGCAGAGAAACAAACAAGAAGAAACGAGAAGATCGCAGGTTCCGGTAAAATCTCCGAACGTCGTACAAATTCCGGTGAAATCCTCGGACGTCGTGCAGGAACGTAAGGAGGAGCAGAGACGCGAGGAAAGCAGAAACGTTGTCGCCGCGTCGAACAATAATTCGACGATAAATAACGATGCATTGCCACCGGAACAGGCGGATAAATATGACCGAAAGGCAAGCGAGAGCGCGGTGCAAGCCGACGAGCCGATGGAGATCACCGAAACCGACGGTCGGACGACGGATTCAAGTCAATTCGCGAAAACGACTATCAGGAGACGGGTTTCGATGTTGATTAACGAGGAGACGGTAAATCGAACGGCACTCTCGTCCCCGGATACGATCTCTTCCCCAATGCAATCTCTCATGGACGATCCGCGATTCTACGTCCGCACGTCGTTCGCGGCGTCTACTCCGGGAACAATGGTTTTACATCGCGAGATCGAGGCTTCGGGCTTGAGTCTCCAGGCTACAAGCGCGATCTCTCCGTCGATATCCTTCAACAGGTCTTCCCAGCAGTCGTTACAGTATCACGATTATTGCCTGTCCGAGGGGGAATTCGACGTCACTCTACCGTCGTCTCAGTCGACCTCGAGCGACGTGGCGAGGAGGAACGCGCGGTCGAAAGAGGCCGAGATCTTTCGGCAGATCGAGGGCGACGCATTCGACGAAAGGAATTTCTTCGACGACAAGCAAGTGCCACTGGAAATGGATCTCACTGCGGACGATGACGTGGTGATGCAACTGACTTAAAATAAATACTAATTTGTCGTGAATTTGTCACTTTTATAAGTCTATAATGTAAAAATTATTAAGTGACTTTTACGTACGCTTTAACATCTGTAAAAAGTATTTGTATGACTGTTAATCGAAAAGAGATTTCTAGCGAATATTTGACGTTGTCTAGATAGAGAAATATTTTCTTCATCTTATATTCATCTCAAGATGATTTGAAATATTTCAGATAATTAAAAAAAAAAACACTTATTTTCTCTAAGATGAAGGTAAAGATAGTACATTTAGATGAAGATATTTTCAAAGAAAAGAGATGCGCAGAATATAAATGTCCTAGTCCTAAAATGTATATTAATTCATTGTATTCATTCATTCAAATGTATGTTAGTTCACGTTTTAATAAAACATAGATATTACGTGACACTATTGTTTTATCTATTCCCTTATCACACCAGCGCAAATTTTAAAAATAAAACTGTTAACTCATTCACGCGCTTAAAAAAAAAGTATTAAGGCCTGTTTCTACTAACGTAGACTAACTTTAATCTCGGTTTAATTTATCTGTTATCTCATTCTAGTTCCAAAAGTTCCCCCAAAAAGTTCGTAGAAAGAGATAAAGAGTAAGTTAATCCAAGATTAAAGTTAATCTACGTTGGTAGAAATAGGCCTTAAATGGCGTTCTCGTTTTATTTACTTCCTTATCGCATCCGCGAATATAGATAGGCGTCGATTGTCGCCAAATTCACATTTAGGGAGCCGCGAACATATGAGCGCGAGATCCGAAGACCTCCCTACGACGAAATTGCCAAGACATGTCAGCTTCATTTTTCGAGAAGAGACACACAAAATTGTAAGATTAAGTAAGCTCCACGGCGGTGATGAAGACGAGGGGGCGAGAATGATCTTCGCACGGACGACGGTCAGATATATTTTTGATATATCGCAAAATCAAAGTACAAAGGTTAAATCCTGGTGAACGAGGTCTTCACGCGAGAATGTCTACTGACCTGCTGCCGGAATCGGTGAATTTGTTCCTCGACGACTTCGAGACCAGTCTCTGCCTGCCTATCCTCGTGGTCATGGTGCTCTGTACCGCTCAGTTCGTATTTAATCACGCCTTCGGTATCGGACACATGATTTATCAAAACGTGAGGAAGCCGACGACGGAGGAGCATGAGGAGCAAGATAAAACTGACATGATAAAAAAACTGAAAGGTCAGGCGTTTAATGCCCTATATGTCCCTCGAAATAGCATAATGACATAACTGTTATGTATTCAAGGCGTATTTCATTCCTCCGTAGGCCAAAAAGATTATTAAAAACGATCTCGTTTACAATCAAGGACGGCGTTATATCTCTCTAATAACTCTAAATAATTCTTGGAGTGAGAAATCACCCCGAGAAAATCGTACAAGCTCAATTTTTACTCTTTTAAAGTGAAAATTTTTTCACTCTATGGGATTTAAATAGATTCTAAGTGTTTGTAGTAACTGACTTTAAGTACTTACTTTGAAGGTCCGTCTACAATGGCAGTAGTAGTAAGGTTGTAAGCCGCAAGCCATAGGAATTGACCAATTACATTCGATTATTCTTCTCGCACTCAACTATAATTGATCAATTTTTACTGACAATCTTATTACTACTGCCATTGTAGACGGACGTTAAGAGGTCGAAGTGCCGTGTCGTAATAATTTGCGTCTTTTACGTAACGCAGGGGTCCGTTAATTAACAAATCTCTATTCTAAATCCGCCAGGAATGCTGACTCGAGGCATCGGAAAACCCGGCACGGCGGCGACCCCGGCGATTAAAAATCCTTCACGGTACGACCCTCAATCTCATGAGGAGGAGTGGGACTATTGTGAGGAGGACACTGAATGAGATAATAGAGCGCTTCTGCACGTCATTAGTACAATACAAAGTGTATTGCAAATAAATCTTATAATAGATATCTTTTCATAATTGTCATACAATTCAGTTCTAAATAATCGCGTGGATAATAGCCCGGGGATAAAGATGACAAGGAGAGATACCCCCTTTTGAGATCTTATGATCGTTTTGTTCACTTGATCATTAACATCGATAAAATAGCCGGACGGTCTGGATTAACCAATATTTTCGTGTGATACTGCGCTGATAAGTTTAAGAAGGATAAACAACGTCGTCCAAGGTCCAAGTTTTGAAGCGTGCAGAGCATGGAAGAGGGGGACCGGTGTCGAAGACACGAGAGTAGGTCAAGGCTGACAGCTCGAAGCTCCCTCGGGTTCCACGTATGTCACGAATAAAGCTTAATTAAGTCCACTTGAAAGTAACTACCGAAAGCGAAAGCTGTCGGGCCAAATGTCCGATCGGCCAGCGCATTTGATACTCCGCTGTTCCCGTTCTTTTTTTTTTTTCTGAAAAATTAAAATGCTCGGATGCTCGATCGGTTGTTCCCTCGCTAAAATCCCTCGTAAAATCAAAAAAGAGTACTATCTGCTTTGCCGTTTCATTCATACGACGACGTTTGGATTTTCGACTCGACGGTGCCAATCCGAGGCCAACGGCTAAGCGATGTTTTTCATCGCGTGGCCTTGCAATTATTGCACTCGGATATGCGAAAAACGTCACGTGTGAAATATCACTTTGTTGTTGAAAAACGATTTGCGCCACACATTCGCGCACGACGTCCTCGAGAAATTGTGTGCTTGCATCGCGACCGATGCGATTGTTGTTGTTGCTCGGACGCGATTTACATGTTCAACAATGAGCCACGCTCGGGCAATCATCTGTATCAACGCGTGTGGGTGTGTACGCGTGCGTAAGATCACGTAGACTGGTATGCTAGCCGCTAATTCTTGGGATTCTTCCGAGGTCAAAGCACGCACGATATATTTGTACAACTGACTTTCTAGCGGCTAGCGGATAGAGGAAGGTGAACATTTGCCAATGGGTCTTTTGGCAATAACATGTTATTTAAACATATGCTCTAAGACATCGCTCTTTTCAAGCAGCTGATAAGAATGCGGAGAAGAAAGCAGTAGAAATAGTTACGACATGGATTATATAAAAAGTTTACTAACTCAATTAAACTATGCGCAATGAAAATTAAACTTAAGCGTAAAGAGAAAAACTTGTAATGCATATATACCTGCATATATATATATATATATATATATATATATATATATATTTATATATATATATATATTCTTTTATCATGGATGTAAAGAAAATATAAAGTTGATAAACATGCATTTTGCTACTTGATGTGCAATACTCGTATCGAAAATAAAATATTTCCGAAGGACGCCTATTTAAAACGTTCGATTGAATTAGATTCAAAAAATTGATACGGTCGAATTGCCTTTTTAGTTCGTAAATCAGGTTCTTATCTGACCCACCCAGATAAATTCTCTTTTTCTTATTTTTCCCCGTTGTGTTGTAATCGATAAAACGTAAGCTGTTTATCGATGAAAAAGGAAACAATTCTCTCCTTGACTCAAATCTCAGATTATATTTCTAAACGATAGAAAATAATTTATGTTACATTTATGTGTTTTATGTGAGCTGTGTCACGTAAATCGAACGAGTCTCTTTTGACGATAAAAAATATGAGAAAATTATGATTGGTCGTAATATCGAAAGAAAAATTTTAGAAGCGTCAGAAAACTCTCTTATATTTTTCCGAAATTGCTTTATAATCTAAAAGTATTCCGATAATAATTTTTACACTTCAGCAGTGAGGAAAATAAGATTAGAAAACGATCGATAACATGCAGAGGAAATTAATAATGGTAATTTTTAATTAATGTGTAAAAATTGTCCCACGTAATTACGCAAGAGAAAAAAAAGCTATTCTTGGTATAATCTAACAAGTTCTCTCGCAACGACTTAAGGAAGTTCCTCTGCTCAGGCCCGGCACAACAAGTGGCACATTCAAGTAAAGAAAAATATTCAAATGACCATTTTGTTGCCTTCTTTTTTTGCTATATATAATCTAAAGTTAATAATGGTGAATATAAGAAAAAAATCGGCTATAAAGTACTACCTTCATTACTGAAGTAATTTTTTAAAAATTGAGAATAAACATTTTTCACTATTATACCACCCTTAGATAACTAAATACAACAATTTTAAATTCATGTTATATCATACATTTACTACATTTACGTGCTGTATTACCTCGATTATTGTGAATTTTTTTTATCTTATCAATTATTTCATTCAAACGAGTAAGTGCATCGTTTCAAAAATTTAACAGTACTTTTCTGAACAGCTAAGATGTATTATTGTAAAGTTTCACTAATATCTGTTCATTACTTCTATGTTTAATACGACAATAAAAACTGAAAAATCCTGAAAATTCATCGATTCCCATAAGAACCCATGTTAATAAAATATTTAATATCTAAATAACTAGCTAGTTCAGCTTTTCGTGAAAATCATTTTGATTTAGCAGCGGAACTCCCTTAAACGATAACTCCGTGCGACTGTCGTAAAAATATAACTGTGCTGTTCGATAAAAATTAATTTAGCATACGGCGGAAGACGCAAAATAATATTACATACTTCTAATAGGAATACACGTGTATATACTCGCACATTCTGGTCGATATACGTATGTAACGCGACGATTGTTACATTACGACCCTTGACCTATATTTGCGTTATGCTACGGGCAATATCACGGAAGATTTCTCTACGAGATAAGAAAAAAAAAAGGGGGAGAGGGACGCGCAACTCGCTGCCGGGGATAACAATCGAATTTTTCCATTCGCTCGCGTCACGCCTGATCTTGCCACGCCTCGCATTCACACATCCACTCCGGGATCTCCTTTCATATAGTTAGATATGCATTAATTCGTGCGAAAATTAAAACGCTCTCGGAGAAGTGCCGGAGAGGACGAGACGCTCCTCCTCGCGAGGAAAGTCGAACAATAGCCGGCGGCCGTGTGGGCGGGCATTAGTTGCAAAGCAAAGTCAAACGAGTCGACGAGTGGTGGTCCCGTTAACCGCCGGTGATTTACGACGGTTCGTAAGATCGTGCGGGCCGCGGAAAAAAATGAAAAAGAAAATAAGGAGGAAAGGTGCGCTTGATTCGTATATTCCGCGGCCAAGATACGATTGACGACGACGACGCGGTGGGTCGACCACGCAACACCGGACGGACGGATAGCCGGGCGCGTCGATCGTTGCGATCGCTGTGAAAGCGAGCCATGTGCCGGTATCGTACGATCGATGGAATCGCGTTTATATGCACGACGCGGCCGTACACGGGAAGAATGTGTGTATACACACGCTCGCTTGCTCGCTTACTTGCTTACTTACTTACTTACGCCGTATATAATGTAACGTATGCAAAGCGCAGGGGCGAGTAATTTATGCGCCGTACGTGTTTACGAAGCGCGTACGTGCGAACGCGCGATCGCGTTGTCGTATAATGCGAGATCGCAAACTGTTAGCCGAGGAAGTTCGAGAGGGATCCTTGAGAGAGGAGAACGACGAGAGGGCAAGATGATCACCCGGTTATCTCGCGGCGATCCTCGTGTTTTTGTAACTAAGATAACGACTCGTAAAATTGAATTTTAATAAGTTGAATTGAAAAAGTTGATTTTAAAAAGAATTATTTATATTAAATTAAAATCGTTGACAATATACGGGTCGTCAAGTTTCATATTGTGTTTGTAAATTGTAAATAAGTCCATGTAAAATAGTTTATTTTTACGTGCACATGTTTTTTCTTTTACATTAGATAAACGTTTCACTTGGAAAAAATGTTAACAAGTTGAAGTTAGATGTGTTTAAAAAATAACTAGTAAAGTTAAAAATAACTGAAAGTAGACCGATATGTAAAACACAAGTGAAAGAAATTAACCATGCAAAATGTGAACTCTTTGCAGTGTTCGTTACATTAGTGTCCCAACTTAGAATCGCGTTTCGAGATTGATAATAATTGATTTGCGATGAAAAAAAAAATCTCATCTCTCTCTCTCTTATATGTTATGTCAAACTAATTCAATCGCATCACGTCGTATTTTTTAGCTACTCCGTAGTCATCGTTGCGCAATAGCGAGTTATGCGACTTGTCTTTGGAAAATCCCTAGTCTATGCTCGAACAGGCGGATGGATGACTCCCGCATAACTCCGCAAATAGGATGTAACAGGAGCGGCTTCTTGAGAGGCTTCGAATTCGCAATATGTAAGCGCCCGTAAGCCAGTTTCGAGTCACCCCGAGATCTTGCTACTCTTCCTCCTCCTCCTCCTCTCTTCGATCGCGCGCGACAACGGGGGAGGAAGCGCATAAAGGATATCCCGATCAGACGCGGACGTGAGCTATGATTTTTTTTCGTCGATAACACCGGTCAATTAACTTTCAACTCACTGTGCGACTAGCGCTCATTAATGACATGACGGGCAATGAGGAAGTATGAATTACACTTCGTCAACGTCAACGGATTTCACCGGGCGGTCGTCGACCCGGTGGGCGCGGTGTCCGATCGGCTGTTCGATTGTTCGATCATGTTTAACAAGTACAAAATAACAGCCCTCTTTATACCCGTGCAACAGATGATCGCGGGTGTTCTCGATGTAACGCGAGGCGTCGCAGGTCTTATCGCCGCGGGCGACGATAATCCTCTTACGTCACCGATCCGATTTTGCAACGGGTGCGCGAGTATTATAATCTGTTATGCATAAATATCGGAATGAGAAAGTGTTGCGCAAACGGGATTTGGCGAAATCGATGAAAATCCCTCGCGGCTGATCCGATGATCAAACGCATTTTGCGATAAGAACGCGATAATGCAAAACTAGTAAAAAGCGGTTATAAAAAGCGGAATAAAGCGGTTTTGTTAAGAGTTAAAAAATTTAGCTACATATTCGAATGCAGAGCTGGAAATAATTTTGTTTGCTCATCAATTTCATTGAATTTGCATTTAAAAAATAATGTTACAGAAATATACTAATTTGTTATCATTGCGCGGTGCAATTTTACGAGACGCGGTCGAGGAGAAAAAGAAGCAAGGAGCTGCGAGCCGAGACAGAACATTCGTGTTAATTCTTGCACGATTGATAATTGCGCAGAAAACAAGGAGAAAAATTTTTAGTTCTTACGACTTGCGCAATATAATACTAGGTAATTTGTGCACGA
This sequence comes from Monomorium pharaonis, assembly GCF_013373865.1. NCBI lineage: Eukaryota > Metazoa > Arthropoda > Insecta > Hymenoptera > Formicidae > Monomorium > Monomorium pharaonis. Next base: position 20,948,907 of record NC_050475.1, on the reverse strand, counting down.
CGCCAAATTATGTTCGATAAATCTCGGCTTTAATGTTTCCTTGCGTACGCGGAAAGGAATGGTTTTGCTGAAGTATTTGAAAATTTAGCTGTACAACTACAAATCTAAAAATAATTTTGTTAGACCATCAGAATAATTACGAAGAACGCTGAAACAGAATGATTAGCATGATTAGCAATACCGCAAAAAAAGGTTTGTAAAAAACATTTTGTATTCATGTTCTTGTTAAAAATTTTAACCTCGGCAAAATTTCTTTCACGTATACACGTGAATATTAGCAGATAGAATATACACGGAACGTATATAGAAAATAAAATCTATATAATAAATACGTGACATAATTTAATATAAATGTAAAGTTGAAAATATGTTTCTTTCATCTTTAGAGCTAATTTCAATATAAAATTTCTCAAATTTCGAAGTAGGACTGAAATATACTTCCTGAAACGCAAGAAGCATTGGATTCTTTCAATTACACGTATACATATGTATGTTTAGTTATTTCGAAAAAAAACTATCAATATCCCGAGCTGACATTTTACTTAATGTATTCGTGGATCCTTCAGTCAGTCGACGTTACGTGTTACGTCGAAGGGTAATGTATCCGTATAAGCGGAAACTCTGTCGTATCATGAAAAAGCAAAGAGTCGCGAAGAAATCGATGAAGAAACGCGCGAGAAGTTATGCCCTCTGTCCACTTGAACTGGTAGAGGCCGATTGCATAATCGGCCGCCGCGCATATGTACGTACAACCTCGCGGTGAGTTATTGAATAAGCTCGTCGCCCCGAGCGGCGGATGGCAGCGGATATCGCTCGTCCAGGAGAGAAAAGAAGTTTCTTAATGCAAACCTAATCGGTCGGTCTTGCACACACGGGGAAGAAACATGCCATCTCCAGCGTCATCGTTCGCCGCCGAGTATTTATACTGGAGGCATACCGTTGAACACGCGGATCGCGTGCGGAGGACGATCTTGGCAAACCCAACGTCCGCCACGATCGAAAGGCTATTCGCGTCCGCGATGTCTAACACCCTGTTACACATTGTACATTTAAATCCGCGTTTATGATCGAAGCGCGATTCCTCGAGCGCGCGAGGAAGAGAGAGGCATACGTTTATAGCGACTCCGTGACTGGGAATGTTTGATCGACGTGACCGCGAGAATAACTTTATTAACCGGACTCACGGGCCGCGTGTGCATGTGTACTTTTTCGTTTAGCACTCGTATAAAATCGTCGACGCGTGTATTCAAAGAATTCTCCTTAGAGACTGCGTAAACCATGCCTACAGCATGATGAAATTCCGGAGTACAACCGGAAAGATAATGACACGTTGAGCAACACGGATTACTATGCAAAAATGGTTTTGCTCAAGTATTTTTCAAATTTTAGCTGGTTACAGATCTAAAGATAATGGTTAAACCATGAAAGCAATATCAAAACTTTTGCGGTGTCGTCCGTAATACTTAAATGTTTATAATTATTTTAATGAAAATGTTACTCCTATCTTTTCTTACTAATACATTTGTTTGCTAAAAATAATATTTTATTACTCCGTATTCAAATAAAAATTTCGGGAACATAAATTTACATGACAAAAAAATTTTAAGTATCTTTTCCTCAGCGTATTACATGCCACTGAGACAAAGATAAATTCGATATGATGCATGTGTAAATATGACCGGTCGGTGTTGTTTGTGTCTTCACTCTTTACGAATATAGAAAATACATAAATATACCTAGGCGTAAATATCTTCTTTTTAAAGAGAGAATCTATCTCCGGGAGAACTGCTCGTAGCGATAGTTTATGTAATATAATTGACGCACTGACCGTCCGCAACATTCACAATCGTCATGTACTTTTATCGGCGCGAGATAGTTTCAGTTTCGTCTATTCATAGTTTGCTTATCACGCTACTACAAATGTAAATTATATGCCGCGGGAACTGAATATTATTATAACCGTACGTCACACGTCATAATTCCGGACAAAAAGAAATGATCCGATGCGTCATTCAAATAGTTTTTGTACGAATTAAGAAAATTTTTGCGTATGTCGCTTAGCATTGCAACGGATGCAAATAGCCATTACAACGTTGGCATAATTCCCGGTTTAACGTTTAATCGTTTATAAATATCCGCTCTGACAAGTTCTGCTTCTCCGTCGCTTCTCGTCACAATAAACCAGAGAATGTGCCCTGAGAATCTCGTGACCCGTATTAAACTTTGATCATTTTGCCGTCATTGATGCTCACATAAATATCGCGTTTTTCTTGTACGCGAAGGAATTTTCACAAATAATCTAAGACATCGTGAATTGCGTTGTGAATTTATTAACAGCTACGCGGAGAGAAACGACTACTCGAAAGAAACTACTCTTGCTGAAGCATTAAAAAATTTAGCTACCTACAAGATTTAAAAATAAACTTTGTTGAATTATCAAAATAAGTATAAACGATATTCAAGCATGACGAGCAGTTGTAAAAAGTTTCTAGCAACCAGCTTGAACGTCTTACGTAATTATTTTGATGGTCTAAACAAAAACAAATTATTTTCAGTTCTGCCTCTATAGCTAAATTTTCAGACACTTAAAAAAAAAATCTTTTCCCTCGTGTAAGAATATCAGAAGAATTATTTTTTGTCTTATTTACCGAGAACCCGATTTCCTACTCGGGCCAATCATGATAGAAAGTTAAAGTGGGCTTGTAAAAATAAAAAAAGAAACAGAAAGGAAAAAATGGAAATATTAAATGACATTGCTCGTGCATTTTGCACCGTGACTCACTCGACTCCACCTGTAAAACGTCGCTGTTTGTAAAACAATTTTTTTTACGGAAATACAGATACGCACCTCACGCGCGATAAAACTGGTTCTTCTACGCAGCGGAAGGAACGCTACGTTCTTGCTGTCGATCTGCAGCAACGGACAGACGATATTGCCGCAGAATTCCTGTTTCGGGGGATACGCCTATTTCCACACCTGTGTCAACATAATCGAATATATTAATAACATATATTAATAACATATATCTTTCTACCCTAATTAATGCCGTCCCCCTTACTCTAAAAAAAGAGATGAGATATCGCGAGCATCTTTTCTATACCCGCTGAATTTCTCAGGAATTTTTTCAGAGCGCTTTCACTCGCTGATGATTAGCGAGGAGCGGCGCGCGACTTTTCTCCCGTTCTGCAAGAGTTGCTCGAAAAAAATATATCGTCCCGAATGATTATGTGTCATTAAATTAACGTTACATTTTTCTCGAGTCGAAATTATCACTTTCGCGATAAGGATCACGGTACGGTACACGCGACTTTCCGCTCGCGGCGTTCTAACCGGCACTCCTAAACCACCACGGCACTGGGGGCACTCGTCTGAAAACATTACAGGCTGAGTCACCCGATATTTGCACTTGAAAACTCTTTATACTTCTTTTCCTCGAAGATACGGCACAATGTTAGATAACTGCTTATTGCACGCTATTGCTATATCGGGAAGGCTTATGAAATTCTGTATGAATATTACAAAGCTGGATTATCCCTGACGAAATAATCCGCTCGAGTCTCGAATCTCGTGAAACATACAATAAAAACTTTTTTATATTTATGTAAAAAAAAAAAAATAAACCTCGTTAAAATTTTGCGTTGAATTTTTAACACACCCGAATGTCAACTTAACATGTGATTACGTTATTTAACATTTTCCTTAGTGTCAAAATATAATACAATTCGTTTAATAGATAATATTGAAATATTAATTCTAAGATAAAGGAATAAAATGTATGTGTGTGTCAACATATTAAAAATGTTCATTTTACTAAAGAATATATATTACCACAATTTGTTTCCAAGTAGTATCAAAGTGTTACATCTTTTGTGTTAATTTTCTACATAATATTTTTGCTACCTTATATCGTTGCCTTAAATTAACATAACAATTCGAGTGACCATCTGAAACATGCGATGTTACATTTGACACAAATTTTTTAACTGTGTATAAACGTATCCCAATTAAAGGGATGGGCGCCGCAAAATAAATTTTTGGCATATAATCGCAAGATATTGCGCATACGCGTTTCACATCTATATAGATTTAATCTATATCGTCTAAATATTGTGATTTTTTCGCCGATTAATAATTCAAAAGCATATATCAGTTATTGCGATGTTACGCGAGCAAGGTCAGAATGATAACGCGGCTCAGTCACCGCGCATAATTTTGTCTTTTATCCCGATAAATTTAAAATTGTTTTTTTAATTTATTCTACTTAAGAGATACATTTACGTTCCAATTTCTCATTTTTACCTAGACAATTTTAAATTAGCTAAGCGCAATCCTATCAATTTCTATTATTATCAAAACGGTTATTAAATGTCGTTAAATAGTTGATTATATTAATTAAATATTATATTTAATTAAAGCAATTTCACTAAAAAGCTTAGTAATTCTCATTGAGCTTGATTATTATTATCATATGCTTTGTCAGTGTGGTTGCAGGATACAAAAGAGACATGATTCATCGTATGAACATCAAGTCGAAAATATATCAGGATCGTTTCACTTTCGATCCGTCGCTGCTCGTGGTCCACAGGAGTGATCTCATCGATATCGCGTGTTACCACTATCAATGGGTAACTAACGTGCAATTTGTCACATCGCAAGTATGTACCCTCTCACGCGCACGGAATGCACACGACATGGGGAAGCATTGCCATTTCCTTTTTTACTTCTTAATCGTTCAGCACAGCATTGTTGTTTTTCGACCTCGGTAAAGAAGCGGCGACTTATTACGTATGCAAGTGTCTCATTATTCCACACGGTGCTTTGCCTAATCCGACAGATACGAGGGAGACGATAAAAAGTCGCACAAGTGCGCAAAAAAATTTGCACGTGGCGTGAGAGGAGGAGGGACGTTCTATTCTGGACGCAGCGGCAGAAACGAAATCAATTTCGGCGATACGAGCGGATTTACATTATTTTTATCTCCGGCTAATCGTCCCACGCCGGATCGAACCGGTACGCGCCGCTTCTTCTCATTCTGGGTGTTACGAGAGTGGATTCTTTCTGCGCATTTTTAAGACAGGAAGAAGATGGCGGGGAACCGAAGGCCACCGGAGCGTCACGCGCGAAAGGGAAGTCGCGAGGATGTGATATAAATTCAATTTCCGGGCTATCGGTTCACAAATCACGAGTGAAATGCCGAATCGAAAAAAGGGACGAGTCTCTCGCCGCGTACGTTCGAGGCCTTGAACTTTGCGAAATTTATGACCTCTCTCGATCCTCACGTTTTATCAAGCGATATCACGGCGGCCACGCTCACTCAGTGAGCTTTTAACCCTTGCCATCGCGAGTTAAATTGTTCGTCGAGTTTTATCTCTCTCCCCGGCATGTTTATCTCTGCTCGGCGTCACACAGAGCACCACGCGATGCAACAACTCGCGCTATTATTATATTTGTTTAGAAAACATCCGTTGCGTGTGAATTCAAACGGCTCTTGTCTGTATAGATCAAGAATACGCGCGTTCTCCTCTAATCTCTGCGCATAAAAAAAATCAGATAGAGTATAATAATATTTTCTGCGATAAGAGACGTAAAAAAAAGGCGCCTTCCAGTTTGAGCGAGTTGAGTAATCTTGGCCTCTTCTCGCATATCTTCTTTAGATTCGCGCTGTATTGAGTGTCACGTGTGCGCTGGTAGGTAATTGATTTATTTCAACGTGTAACAAACGTGCACACACACACACACACACACACACACACACACACACACACATCACACAGTCGAAATGTAAGCAGATACGCGTAATAAAAAAAAACTTACGTCAGCCGAAAATGAGGACGGCGTATGCTCCGAGATAAGAATCTCGATCGGGTTGGGAATCATAGATCCGTCGGAATCGCTTATTCGCGCCCCTCGTAAAAAGAAAACTTTCGCAACACTGCGATGTACGCAATCCTTGACTGATATTATCTTATCGTTGTTTGTGCGATAGAAAATATTTCTGTTTTTGTGTACAAACGTGAACAAAAACGTGAACCGTGCGGTGCGACCAACGATTATGTAATAACGTAAAAGATCGTAAATCTGCGATTTGAATCTGTCGCGTGACACTGGGTTGGCGCGCGATATCTAATCGTTTCGCTTATTATTTGTTTAGAAGCGCAGAGATGACGCACGAAAAAATATATGAAAGGAAAAAAAAACATACGAATTTCTCGATTTCCGATGGTCCTTTGAATTTTTTTTTAATCCTAAAATATTACGTTAGATGAATTTCTATTCTCAAGTGTCAATTGAGATTTAATGTACACACGTTCGGTCACGCTTTTTAATTTTCATTATTTTTACAAGTATAAAAAAAAGTCTTCAATGACTCTCCCGTGTACTTTGACAATTCAAGAAAGCATGTATAAATTAATAAGCAATTACAGTGTTCTTGATTTCTCAGAGAAAAGAAATTCGGAGAAGAAAATTTTCGAATCGTGTGTACGAAGCGTGTACCGCCGACTTACCCTAATTATGTTTCGTTGTTAATTGTATTCTCGTAATCGCCGCTGTCTCGATAGACGGATAGTCCATAATCTGCATAAAAAAAAAACCATACAAAAAAAAAGAGCAAAGAGTAGCGCGACCACAACGAGCGACAAAGTGCGTCGTAAAAAGGGAAAGGAGATGATGGCTTGTCGCGGCGCAATAAAGTCAAGGTTTTCCGTATGGCGTAACGCGCGCGCGAGCAACGCGGTGCGATGTACCTTTGCAGGTTGATTGCACCCTGAGAATTCTCCCTCCCTCCCTCCGATACAAACACACATACACACGTCCACACATGTACGCGCGCGTGCGGATTATTTTATACGGCCGATTACGACGTTACCTCTGACCTAAAGCCCGGCGCTTTTTTCTCTGCGCTCGCTCGCGTCGCGATGAAAACAGAAATAACTGCGTAACCGTTTTTAATAACGGCAAAAATAATAACCGTTCGATCTCTCTCTCTTTCTCTCTCTTGTATCTTCGGACATTAAGTCTCCCGGTGACGGCGAACGACTTTTCTGCGAGTCTCGTTCTAAACGGGGATCGCGATCTTTATCTTCCGGAATAACTTAATAAAAGATGCGTTCGCAATTGAGACACCTTTGAGAATCTAACCTTTGAGAAGTCGATCGACACGATAAAGAATTAAATTAATCGCTGTGAAAATACAATCACTAAAAATACGGTCGATGTAAAAGTGTCCGCGTGAGATCGATGCGCCGTGTCTCTTGGAGACGACTATATATTTCTGGATTCGCCGATGGTTTCGGGTCAATCAAGTTCATTGCCTCTTTTAAGCGAATTCTTCGGTTTCGTCGCCGGAGCGAATAATCGAGGCAATAATCGAGGATTAAGATCAAACAAAACATGTATGCGCGTCGTTTGACGCTTAGTATTCCCTTTATTATTTAATAATTTTGTAAATCCATGTATTTTTTTCATTCACGCGTTTAATGGGATAGATAAGAAGAATAAGATTTATCGATTGAAGCGATTCATTATCACGATTACTCATCTCGCACGAAGTGCATCGACAAGAAAACGAAGTTATAGTCGCGCGCACAATACTTTTGATCGATCAAATAATGTGCACTGTAAAAAGTATTTGATAATTGTGTGATTTAAAATGTACTAAAATTTTAATAAAATTTGACAGTTTTAGTAAATTTTGTTAAAAGTATAACATGCAAAATTTTTCGAGGTTCACGTTGTCTCACATGCAATTACCACGATTTTCAGGATAATTTTTAAGAGAAAATTCTCTCCGTGTAAAATAGCAAGATGCGGTTGATAAAAAGAAAACGAGCGTTTCTATGTAATAAATAATATTAATACAATCACAATTATAATGAATACTATTTTTGTAACGTTCGCGATTGTTAACGCGCAAGCAGACTTGTCCGCTAACAGCCATCGGACCAATAAGCGCTCGAGCGTAAAAAGCTTCTTAATAAGCGTGCCGCGCCGCGCGGGAACGGCGTGATCCTTTCTCCTTGGACGATTTTGCTTTCGTGAGTCATTCATTTCGCTCCTCGATACGCTGGATACGCAGGGTACGAGACAGATCGTTCTCCGTCGAAGACGAGAAAGAAGAAGGAGGAGAGAAGCATTGTCAGCAGAGGTTTCAGAAACCAGTTTCTGCCACCGCAACGGTCAATTATCGGCGCGGCAATTATACAATAAAATCTCGTTGTTAATTTCTTTTTTTCGGCAATACGTACACGTCGATGCGACAAAAAATCTGTGCTACGGACAATTTACCCGCGAGGAGAGCAAACTGGCGCTTGAACGGCATCGTCGTCGTCGTCGTCGTCCACGTCACCTATTGCGCAAATATTGATATCTGCCGTGCGTTCTTTGCATAATACGATATACGCATAATCTCCCCACCCCCCACCTTCACCGGGTGCAAATAGAGCGTCGCAATAGAATTCGATAACACCCGATCGATCCGCTCTCGCGAGTATTATAGGTACGTATAACTCGCCGCGAGACAATTTATCAGCGTTTGACACGCGACTCTCTAAACGCGCAGTTAAACCACCTTCTTGCTCTCCCCGTTAATTAATTATTCGTGTTACGCGACCGTTATTTATGGCTGATAGACCGGCAATGCCGACCGCCTCGATTTATCAGCTATTGTAAGCTCGACAAACCGAGATTATTATACTCGTACTATCGAAACTGATGATCGCGCATGTGAAAATAAATATTCTTCCTTTCCTTCTTGGGGATCTCGTTATTTAACGTGTTTCGTTAAAAAAATTTATTTGCGCGTCGACCGGCGATATTTAATCTGCCGGAATGTAAAAATGTGTGTTTTGCTTTACCGTTGGCAAATATCGACTCGATCAAAAGCCGAAAATCGTTGGCGCCAGGCGCGATTCTCTTTTTTTCTTCTTTTACGACGTGCAAAATAAAATACGGCTTGCGTATGTGTCCGCTGAGTATTTCCCGTCCTTCGCGCCGTTTCGTGATTAAATAAGAGTCTGCGATTTCTTATTTGTCGCGCGTTACTTCAACGCGTGGGATTCGTGAGTCGTTCAATTGGAAGGACGTCAGGTTCATAAAACCCAGAAAGGGAGAGAAGAGATGAAGAAAAAAGATGTTTAAAAGAGGAATGAAAAAAAGCGCGAGAGAAGCGTTTTTTTTCGCTCGATTCTCGCAAAGTCGCAAAGTTTGCAAAAATCTCTCTTGATTTTGATGCTCCGCCTCGGAGAAATCCCGCACCCAATTCAGAATTAATCAGCTTAATTAAAATGATAAAATAATTATTTTTAAAGATGTAATAATTAATAATGAAGCCTGAAGTTCGATTGCATATCGTACAACTTGCTGAAAATGACAAAGGCGAGCGAATTACTAAGAATATTTATCCATTTTATTGGTGAATACTCAATGAGTTTGTTCACCTATGTAATTTAATTAATAACAAATAAACCATTATTTGTCCCCCTCAATGTATACACGTACCTAAAAGAAAACCTAAAATGATTTTCAAAGGAATCCGAATATATGAGAGCAAGTAGGTAAAACTCGCCGTAGTGCGTTCTTTGTGAGCGAGAATAAAATTTCGCACACTCGAGATTATTAAAGCCTCGCGCGATCGTCCGCGGCAGATAAACGCGATCGTATCGACAATGGAGGAACAATCACCCGATCACCGCACGGCAAACATTGTTATCCGCGAAGTTAATTTCGCGCCGCGCCTTATCGGAGCATTTACGGAGCGGAATGTGCGATAGCTTTTTGAAAACGAAACGAGCCTATGGCATTCGCACGATCCTTATCGACGTCGAGTGCGGGACGCTGCTGTTTGCGATTCCGCGCGCAGATCGGGCCCGATCGGAAACCTTTCGAGATCGAGATAAAAGAATCGCGCACACGTGTACAATGTACATGTGCGTGGAACGCGTGGAATATGATTCATCTCGATGTAAACTCGCTGTTGCGTTGCTCGGATCGCGCGGATAATCGTGCCACATGCGCAAGTGTGGCGGCGCGAGAGAAAAAAAGAGAGAGAGAGAGAAAGAAAGAAATGCCGGGCCATTCCGTGAGGCACGAGTAATTTTCTCATTAAGTAAAAATCACGTGCCCAAGAGTGTGTGTCGAAACACACACGGGCATCTCTTTCTTTCTTTCTTTCTTTCTCTCTCTCTTTCGCTCGGTTTGCCGGCCGGCGCGATCTGCCGCCGCTCGTTTACGTAACTTCGCAGCCTGCTAACCGCACACGCCTCGTGATCGTTCTCCTTTAAGTTTCCTTCGCGCGACGCACGCGTTCCGTTCCGTCGTGCGCAAAACACACATTCGGGCTCCGCCTCTGGTATTCTTCAGAATGCTTCTTTTTTTACACTGCCCGCGTATTCGCTCACGACGATCGTCCAAAGTTGTCCTTTAGTCGAAGAACGCGAAAATATTTTGTTCACGTGACACGCGAACGCTACCGATAGCTCCTACGCAGTCCGAGAGAATTTACATCGCGGTCGAAAAGTTCGTGCTATTTTTATTTTTATCTTTTGCGCAAATCCGATCGAAAGTAAAATTGCACGGTTTTAAAGTAAGCTTCGTTAACCAAGCCGATCACTATTTGGCTTCGGGATCAATCTACAAATATTGTGTAAAAAAAGAGCGTTTAAACTCGTCTGCAAAAAAAAAAACTGTACCGACGTTTTCGTCGATATTTCGACTAAAATGTTCGGGGGAAGAAGTTTTTAAAAGAATTTACGTAGTATAAGAACTCGATCAAATTTTAAGAACGTATATATAGACATTTCTAAATAAAGTCTTTTATTCATATAAAGAAAGAGCTTATTTATAAAATTGTATTCCATCGTATTTTTCAAATTGTCCCTTGGAGTAACTTTGGCATTTGCGTCGCAGAGGTCGAATAATACGCAAGATTTCTTTCTAAAGGCGGCATTATGTTAATTTAGACGAATGAATTGCATTCCAGGTTAAATTAGTCTTGTCCGCGGACTCGTGTGCGTAATTGTCATAACACCGGCATGAGTCATAAGGACAAGGCGCGATAACGCCTCCTCGTTAAAATGAATGAGGGCTCTCTCGCTCTCTTTAACTGTCGCGCGTATATCAGGAACGATTACCAACCGGATGAGTCCCCGGGGCAATTAGCGCGAATTTTTAACGCCAATTATACTTGCGCCGCTGCACTTGTTGTCAACTCGCGCGAATTCAGCCGCGCGAAATGCAACCTCACTATTATCGCGGTAACATTACGCGCGAAAGAGACCGCGGATAACCGCGGGATAACCGGCAGATAAAAGCCGACCTTACGAGACGAGAAAGAGACGCCTTACGAAACAGCGAACGTTCGTTTCGTGATACGCACTCCTTTGCGAAATCGCTGCGCAGTTCGAACGCGAGACCACGCTGATTGCGACGAATTAATTAAGCCTCCGCGGGCGTGTTGTTGTTTGCCTTTACGCGTCGCGAGTCGCGTGAAATGCGACGGAAAGGGGGGAAAAAAAGAAGTATTCTCGAGAGCGGAAAAACAGAGAACCGAGTGGCGAAGATGGGAACGCCGCCGAATCGAGGATGAGGCAACCGCGAGCCAAATCTTCGCGAAATCTTCATTCACGCGGAATCTTCGTCCGAGACGCCCGGCGGCCGAAAAAATAAAAAAAAGAAAGTCACGCGAGCGCACGCTGGCGGGGGCAGGTAGGCAGATCGGGATCCAGGCACATTCGAGAGCACGATTCGCGCCATGTGCAGAAACCGGTTCGGCGCGATTATTAGGGACAACCGAGAATCGTGATGTGGCGACGAGGGTCTTCGGATTTCGGATGCGCGAGCAGCACGAGAGAGATCTCTTCTCGCGGGGGGGGGGGGGGGGTGAGAGGGAGCCTCTGCCGGAGGCGGTTATTTCGCGGAAAACAGAGTCATCGGATTGATCGGCGACCCTTCCGAGGTGCGTACGCACTTTCGCAACCCAGGCAACGCGTAGACGCCTCTCGAGGTATCGACGGCTCTTCGATCCGCGTCGTCGCCGCGGGAAATTTATTCAATTAGCCCTGTATTACTCGCGCGTAACATATATTGTAGATTGCGGTCTTGTAAATTTGCTCAATTCACCGAGCAAATATTTTTTTTTAATTAATTGCCGCATAAGTTGTTTCGCAATTAAAGAAAGATCTTTGTGCATTTGCACTTTTATTAACGTTTACCTTTATGTGTCAAAGAAAATTATGAAAATTGAAATACAATTAATGTCAGAGTGCAAAGTGTACATACGCAATAATAATGCGTAGAATTTCTTACTTATCTTATATCAATTTTTTTTTATTCATCACCGTACATGAATCCAAACACGTAACACACGAGTGATATGATGACTACGTGATATCAATTAACAACGGAAGTACCGAGCGATTATTATTAATTATTTCTCTCGTTTAGATTAAAATACCATCATCTCATCGTGTGTAACAAAAATAAGATTTTGATGTTTTTTTCACTTTTCCTCAATTATTTCCTTTATTTTGATAAAATGCTTAATTGTAAATTCCGGGCGAGGGCAGTGACTCTGCAGATTGTCAGGAAATCGGCTTTCGTTTCTCGCGATTGTTACTTTGTTAGACATTATCACAAGGGATTGCATGGTATCGATAGGAATATCAACAATATTGCGATCGATCGTGATAAAGATTATCAACAGAACAGAAAGAATAATATTATACTCACCGCAAAGGCAACGACGAACCTCTCGTATACGCAGATGAATTCCCGACGTCCCGTCGCCTCCGAGAAAAACTCGTCAATTGTTATCATCTAGGCGCCGATCGTTCTCGATGGGCACGATGGATTGCATTACATAATCTCCATCGTAAACGCGTGCAGGTATTTTTTTGCGATCCTCGCAGAGTCAGTCGCAAATAGTCGCGAGGCGAAATGGAGAGGATTCACGTCATTTTCCCTCTCTCTCTCTCTCTCTATCTTTCTCTCGACCTTGAAACGAACGCCCGGGAGACATCAGCGAGACCGGAGATTAAAACTACGGTGATGCGCACTTTCGTGCCCTCTGGACTTAGAAGTAATTATTATGCAACTACCGCGAAAAAAAGTACAGAAGAGGGAATAACTAGCGATATATTAAAAGGGATATTGCCAGTTATTAAAGAAGAATTTGTTAATGTTATTAATCAATCTCTGAAAGAAGGTTGTTGCCCACAGAGTTGGAAGACATCGACAATAATACCGATACCAAAGATTGTAAAAGCTAAATAAACTTCAATCAATCAAAATCTCCCCGTCTCTCCCGGTCTCTCCTCGTCTCTCCCCGTCTCTCCCGGTCACTCCCGGTCTCTCCCCGTCTCTCCCGATCTTTGCCCGTCTCTCCCCGTCTCTCTCCGTCTCTCCCGGTCTCTCCTGGTCTCTACTGGTAGATATGGGAGAAACGCAATTGAATAAATTGCAAGTAGCACAGAATCGGGCTATGCAAGTAATATTACAATGTTATAGATACACCAAAATAGAAGCGTTGCAATTTATGTCTATAAAACAGAGACTACACTATAATGTATGTATATTTATATTTAAGATTTTATATAACTTGGCGCCAAATTACTTAAGGGATAGACTAGAAGTAATTAGTAATGAAAATGGAAGAAAAACAAGGCAGGAAGGGACTATCGCAATAAAATTCGTTAGAACTAAAAGTGCGCAAAAAATCGTGTGTTACGAGGGCGTAAAATTATACCTTGCCAGCAGAAATTAGAAGTTGTGAAAGAATTGATGTATTTAAACGGATGTTAAAGAAGCATGTAAATCTATGAAAAACATAACAGCTGAGAAAGCTAAATAAACTTCAATCAATCTTCTCTCCTTCTTTCTCAACTTCCTTTTTTTCATTCTCTCCGTCTCTCTTGCCTCTTCCTTTTTTTTTTCACGGGACGAATTAATCGGCTGACACTTTCGCCGAGATAACGACGCGATTTGACGTAAATGCCAGTCTCACGTTGCAGCCGCGGGCGCGATAATGCATTATTTACGTCTCTCTTTTTATTTATGCGTATACGCATACGTACAACGCCTCTCTGGACGGATTTGGAGATACCGCGCTGATACGCGGCGCGCCGTTGGCACCGCCGCCGCGTGTTTACACGAGGAAGTGCGCCGTGCGTTCGAAAACGATAAACAAAGTTTGGTAAACCGGCAATAGCAGCGCCTAGCCGCCGCGCCGCTCTCCCCTATCCTTTCCTCCTTCTCCTGCCGCTGCCCTCGTCGTCGTCGTCGTCGTCCGCATCCCATTGTCTAACGGGGGGTTATGTAACGGTGACGCGATCTTTCCGCCCCCTGGCTCCTTGGGCGCCTCGCGCGCCTCTTGCGAATCCGACGCAGTTCGGGGTCACATTCGTTCCCTACCTTCGAGCATTCGTTTCTATAATAGAGACCGTGTACATACAACGCGGAGCTGCCGGCTTGCTGCTCGATCGAAAGCTGCGAAGCCCGAGTCGCGAATAACAATCTCCCTGCTCGTTTAACGATCGACGGCAATTTTCTTGCCGCGTGGGCGAGACCGTGATGTATCGTTGAACTCGAGGAATCGGGCACGGACACACGGGAATATTTGCAACCAGCAGGGGGCCGTCGACGCCGCCGCGCGTAATTGTGCGTCGACGCACTCTCTTCCGGGAACGGAGAGACGAAAACATACCGGGCGATAGACGAACGGAGGCCGCGAACGTCGTAGCGTCGCCGGTGAAATAAAAACAAAAGGGGAGGGAGTAAGAAAGGCGACCGGGTTATTGAATCACCGATGGCGATATTGCGTAATGATACACGTTGTTCACGTTAAATTGGCGTGATGCCGATCCAGCCTTGCCGGCAACGAGTCGTCGCGACGTCGCCCGATATCGTTGACGTGCCTCGAAACACGTATACATACGGAAAAAAAGCAGGGTCGAACACCAGTATATCAAATTAAAACTAGTATATGTTTCGTATGATAACCGTTGTCTCGTACATAAAGCAAGAGATATATTCTCGCTTAAATATATAAATTTAATTATCTCGAAAGAATTCGATGAAAATTCAAGTTTCAGCGAAACATCTTCATCTTAATAATAATCATTTAAACTGGAGCAAAAAAGCGCGAACGCGGCGTCGAGCAGAGAGAGTTCTCGAAACCTCGATGAACTTCACGCTGCCTGGCGCCAGCAACCGTCCACGTAGTAATCGTGGAATTAATATACAAATTAAGATACAAATAATATCCGCATCTTACATTTGTATTTCGCGTCATCGAAAAAGGGAGAGAAAGAGAAAGAAAGCGATAGAGAGCTAACGTATGCAACATTACTCCGCACTCACGTCCGCGTCGCTCCGAGTTCGGCCGCCTTCTCGCCTCGCCCTTGCCCCGCGAGTCCCTCGCTCATTTCTATGCGCGTCCTACCGCGTCCCTCCCACCCTCGCCGACCCGCGCGATCGCTGGACTGAGTCGAGATCTGCCGAGACCGCACGGACGCGCCCGACCGAACGCGGCGTACGTGACCGGAGAACGGCCTGCGCGCGCATCCCGACGCCGCGGAACCCCGTTGCCGAAAACGCGCAACCGGCCACGCGGCGTCCTTCGTCCGATGATTTCTCGGCGCGGACGCCGCGCGAGGGATCCCAAGGGCGACGCGTGAGCGAAAGCCCGTGACGGAGATCCTCCCTCGCGAAGGAGGGAAGAGTCGGTCGCCTTCCTTCCTTTCTTCGGGATCTCGTCGGCGCGGCGCGGCGTAGAAAATCGTCCGCCGCTCCGGTATTATTACGCGCAAAATGGCGAGAGCCGGCGGAGCGCGAGGAGGCCAGCGACTCTCACCTCGCGCGGGCTCCTCGCCGACGCTGACTTTTCGAGTGGCAATTCGCCCGCGAGGAGTCCCCGTCCCTCTACTTGCCGCACGTATTTTTATTCGTTATTGAAAACGATAGGGACGCGTATTTCCCGTCGTTCCGCCACTCCCATCGCTCGAATGAGAGAAAAAAAGGTAGAAAAAGTAGAAAAAGGAGTAACGCGCGCGGTAACAGCCGCAAACGCGACGGCCTGGCGAAAGATCTAGAAAAGTCTCGTCGCCGCGCCGTTTGCATCATCCCGTCCACCGCCGGGGGGCCGCTGGCTGAGAACCACGTTGCCTACGTGACTTGCAGGGCGTCGACGGAGCCTTGTGATTCGCCGACCGACGGTGGCGAGAGAAAGAGAAGGAGAGAGATAGGGGAGACAGGCACGGAAAGGAAGGAGAGAAGCCGCGCTCGATGGACGCGGCGCGACGCGGGGCGAGGCGGGCGGCGGAGTGTTGGTAAGCAAGGGCGGCCATCTTGTCGAGCTCAGTCGGAAACCAACTGCCGAGCAGTGAGGGATGGTGATGTGGAAGAGAGGAATGTGTTAGACGAAGGGGTTTTTAATGCGCTTCCGAGCTCGATTGCCGCTACGTGCGACGAGAGGCTGTGCGATAGCGACGACGGAGCCACGACGACCATCGCGGGGCTTTCGTGTGCGAAAAGGCCCGATACATCCGGTTAAAAACCTTCAGTGGGCAGGAAGGAGCTGCGGCGGTGGAGGAGTGGCGGGGAGCGGAGAAGGAGGAAGAGGTAGCGGCGGCGGCGAAGGAGGAGGCGACTGGTAGCAGCAACAGCAACAGCAGCAGCAGCACCGGCGAAGAGCTGGTCGTGGAGAAGGTTCTGGCGAGAGGCTGACACCGAGCGTAGCTTCTCATCGGCGGAAGGGCTTGGCTGCTCGGTTGTGAGAGGAGGAAGACACACCGGCGTAAAAGATCGACGCCGAGGGCGAGAAAGAGAGAACGAGAGAGTGTGAGAGAGGGGGAGAAAGAGAGAGAGGAGAGAATTATAGCAGCGCGGAGGATGACCGACCGAGAGAAAGTGCAGTGTCAAAGTCTGTGATAGTATTTATTCAAAAATAACAACAACAACAATAACATCGTTATCAGTACGCACCTGCGGACGTGTCATCTTCGTGAGAGGAGGACGAGCAATCGTGCGGAGGAGATATATATATATATATATATATATATATATATATATATATATATATATATATATATATATATCGAGAGAGAGAGAGAGAGATAGAGAGAGAGAGAGAGAGAGAGCGAGAGTGAAAGGGAGAGAGAGAGAGAAAGCGAGAGAAAGAGGGATAGGCTTTATATATTTATTTACATCTGTGATATCGACACTGATATACATCGACCTTCTTCGCGAGAAAAAGAAGAAGAGGACTGAGGAGAAAGAGAGAGAGAGAGACACGAGTGACGTGATCCAGAGAGAGAGAGAGAGAGAGAGAGAGAATCATCGCTCCGAAGAAAGATTTATATCAGTATCTTAGTGGATAGGATTTTTTGTATATACGACTGACTCTTTTTTATAATTATTACTATCGGTGTGAGTTGCCGGAGCGAGGGACGCGCGCTCGGACCAGATCTCTCGAGGTGTTGAAGTAATCCAGAGGCTTCTCCGATCTTCTTTTTCCCAGACGGTCGTTCGCGAGAGGCGACGGTCGAGAGTAACGCGACGAGGGAAACATGGTGGAGAAGATTTTGGAGGAACGAGAGGACGGCACTCAGGAGGCCGGGCGAGGTGAGTAAAAAAAATATATATATATATATATATATATAGTGAAAACGCCGCTGTTGTCTCTCGCCGGGGAGAAACGTCACGGTTTAGAGGAATTCTAAAGCAAAAAGGGGAGGCTTGCTTCTTTTTCTCTCTTAGTGTAGATCGAGCCTGAAGAAAATCGCAGTCGCGCGAGAGTCACGGGACCGTCCGGTCGCGATGTATCGATGTTTGTTTTGCGAACCGGCTAACTTCAGAGTCAGCAGCGACGACGGCGGCCATTTTCGCCGGTCGATGTGTAACGACCCGGTAACGGGCGCCGGGTAACGAACGCTCTTTTGCGTTTTCACCGTCGTCGCAGGGCGAGAGACGCAGTAGGGTAGAAACGGCGAGAGGAGGAGGAAAGGGGGGAGAGAGAGAGAGAGGGGAAGGAAGGATTGACGGATTTCACGCTCGAGTCGTTGACGGGAAGAGAGAGGCCGCGCGATGAGAATGCCGGATGGAGAAACGACGACGACGACGACGACGACGACGACGCGTCACGCTCGCTTAGCGATTCGCTTTTCGTCGTGGAAAATCCGCGTCGCGCATACGAATCGGCCGCGGAGGAAGTGACGGAGAAAGAGAGAGAGAGAGAGAGAGAAAGAGAGAGGAAACTTTCCCGAATAACCGGCACCCACGCGTCAGCCGATAATTAAACTATGACGTATATTCCTTGGCTCTTTCCTGAGAAAAGCCTGACGAAAATAGGTAAACTTATTACGTCCGCCAAACCCTAACTTTGCGTCAATTTCGAGATCTCTGGGGTACGCAAGCCGATTCTCTCTCGGAATTTTCCCGAGTCGCGCGAGCGACAGGAGATGAGTTTCGTTGAGTGGCGTGAAATTGCGATGTGTTACGAGGGAATCCCCTTTTTATTTAAAAGATTGGTCGTATCTCAAAGTAATGTCACACAGTCGAAAATATTTTGTATTTATTTAAAAATTTTTTTTGTTAAATTTTTGACATATTCAAGTATTAATTTGATATAATGTGACTTATTTGAATATTTTACGTTAAATTGATATTCAATATTTCTTAAAGTTGAAATCATACAATTTGCGAATAAAGAAACAAATGACATAAAATTTAAATTTCGATAACTCTTAGCTTTTTATTGTAGAGTTTAAACGTTCAAACGTTATACAAGTGCTTATTGACGAGTACTATCGGTTGGGCGTTTTTACGGCTAGAAATAACCTACACTATGTGTTTACAGTATAAATTATGTTAATTAAACAAGTAATAATAGATGTATGAAAACAATCGATATGTGAAAACAGCTAATTAGAAGATAAATGTTATATTTTATTCGATTACAGCTGGAGGGTTTGTGCTGACAGTTCTAATGATTTTATGCATTTTTTTAAATCTATTAAACCGCACGTCATTATTATCAAATTGATTGTCAATATCGTGATATTGCTATTCTCGTTCAACTTGTTCTTACAACTGTTTCAAAACCGGAAATTTATTATTCGATCGCGCAATTTAATGTACTTGAAAGTTATATAAAATCACACGAGGAATATCAGCCGTAATCGAGAAAGGCTCTTTTTTTTTTAAATTAGTTACTTGAACCAATGTCCTACGTGTTATCTATGGAAACAATAACCCCATAAATTATAGATGGTACCAGAAGTAGTGAAAATTTTATTTCATACTTTTTATTTTTAACATCATACATTGTTATGCAGCAAAACTAAAATTAGATGTCTTAACAATCTTATCTGTGCATGAAAAGGATTCGTGCAAACGTTAATGTAAACAATCCACGTAATCTCGAAGTTTACGGCACACCTCTCGTATATATCTATTTCTTGTGTCACGTTCCCCTCCCTTTTTTTTCCAATCGCGTCGTTCTCGCTTCGAGATTTTATGCGAGATTCTCGAGGCAGCAGCTGACGTCTGACTTTGCCGTAAAACTAAGGAGGAAAAAATCGACATACGCAAAAAAAAGTTTACTCCCGTTCACGCGAAAACTCTTCCCCGCGGCTGTTAATTACGTCGACCGACCGAGTCGTTATCTCTAAAAGCGGAAACCTGGAAAAGTACCCGTTGCGACTGGCGCCGTCCGCGTCCAAATTATGCAACGCTCCGGTCGGCACATCGACGTTAGCATAATAAGGTGAAACGAACTAGCGCGCGACTAGAGTCCGAAATAACAAGGATGACGAAACGAATTTGCTGCGTTTCGCACAATCATCACCTCTTGTGCCCGACGCGGTCCTCTTGGCCCGGCTCCGTTTATTGACGCGGTCATTGGTGCTGGCCGGCCGTCGCCGTCGTCAGCACCTACACGCACGTGTAAAATCGGTAATTGCGATCCGCGCGATTTCTCCTTACCCAAGCAAAAAGGGATCGGCAGCGAGGAAATAGGATCGGGGGGGGGGTGGGGGGAGGCCGCCGAATTCTTACTTTCGTCCCCGCGAAGTTATTTCGCCTCGTTCGCGGATCGAATCTCGCTGAATTTTAATGCCGATGCGAATGTGCGCGACGCGCGACGGGATTTTCGCGCCAATATTCCGTGAATTCTCAACGCGGGTATTTTTGGGACGGGAGAAACTCCGCGAGCGTTTTGCGCGTCGCGTCGTTGGCACGGCGGAAGGATTTATTTTTCGGCAGGAGGATAGAGGGTGACAGAGCGAGAGGGAGGGAAGAGACAAGTGGGTTAGTCGGTATATGAGGCTCGAGGGAAGGGATTTCGGGACGGAGGGGGAGGAGGGGTTCCCGGCACCGGCACGGTTCCGGGCGAGGGGAGATCCGCGCGCGAGTCGGTTATAGGGCGACCCAAACAAAGAACGAAGGGTGGAAGGGTCCTGGGCCGCGCATGCCAACTCGGCGCGCTTTTAAAGGGAAACTAGCACGATACGTTGGAACAAAAGATACGGGCTTGTTGAGCGCGTTTTATTGTACGCGTGCACGACATTCGTTTTCGCGTTTTTGATTCAAACTCTCCAGCGCGGTTGATGCGAGAGCGAGAGAGCTTGACATTCGGCGAATAAAGAGACCGTCGAGGCTACGTGTGTGTGTGTAAAGGAATACGCGATGAGTGGGAGGGACAAAGCGACGGGCAGTCGCCAAATATACCCGACGACTCGTGGACGGAAGCGTGACAAGTGCAACTGCGATTTAAGGTTGTTTTGCTTCCCTAGCTGAAGTATCAAGTAAATAAAAGTCATCGAAATTTAAATATGCATGCTTTTCAGATCTATCCTTCTTTTCTCTAGTCGACGACAAAAAAATTTTGGTCGTTAATACCTGAATTTTGGTCCTGAAACCAATTACAAAACAATAAAAGATTGTAAATTTTTATGGCAGCAAAAATGACGTGTGCAAAAGTGATTTTGCACGTTTCGCTTCAATTTTAGATAAATAACTTAAAGGTACACGTCCAAATAAACAAATATATATTAGAGTTTTATTAGTGATTATGTGTAAAAAATTCGACTTAATCCGTATGAAACAGAAGTTTTTGTTCTATACTTTTTAAATTAAATTTGCGAATTTTTTTATCAAATAAATACTATAAAATACGAATGCTACGAAGCATATAAAAATCAAAAACAGACAGAGCAATATAAATAATTTTTAAACCAATAAGAGAGAATTGCGTTCGAACTTTACACAGGTGCTTAAACTTAATAATCTGTGAAATTTTTGATAACGTTTTGAGATGTGACACATACAGCATTAAACGAGGCTCGGCGCGCGGAACAAGGAGCTTCCGTTTTGATCTCTCGAATCTTCTCTTGAGCTCGCTTACGGACAATTACGGAAAAATCCCTACGCTAAATTACCCGCCGAAACGGAAAACTTTGGGTTACGCACCGTCTACTCCGAATCCTCCGCGTCACATATGTGCAGTCCGACGTAACGATGATAGACTAGAAAAATGGAAGTCACGCTCCGGCACGTCGCGTGATTGCTCGTCTTTCCGCCTAACCCTTTAATTAGGCGACAATGTTCGCGTACCGCTCGCTTTTGTAATGTATGCAATCGTTAATGACGCCGGAATCTCCCTCCTCTAAAATTCTCTCTCCTTTTCTCGGCTGGCCGAAACCATCTGCGATATTCCGAGCGGCTCCCAAGAGAATTAAAGTAAACAGAAGCCATCTCCTATCGTCGGCTCGTTTGTTCAGGACGGCCTAGTTACATTTTCGGTAGCGCCGTCTCTGTTTGCTTTCAATCCGATAAATCACGAATCTCCCCGTCGATTATCGCGTGCCGTTACTCGCGGCATTTTGTACGCCGATCTCTTCTTTTTTTCCCCTCCCTCTTTCCCTTCGACGGACCTGTGCGAGAGGGATACGTCGCTACTTCCTTCCGATATGTGTCGATTTTCGCGCATAATTAGCAGCGCCCGCACGCGCGCAAGCGTGCGGCTAGAGAACGCTGCACTATCGTACGTGCATATCTCGCGTAAGATGGCGGCGTTCCTTTTCTGTGCCAGTCATTGAACTCTGCCGGTCGTTGTGCGGCGTCGGTGGCGACCGGCGAGGCACGAAAATACATTCGCCGCGCCGTCCACCGAAATTTATAATCGCCCGCGCGCGCGTGTGTCAAGATCCGGGCGGAGAGCACGGGGCTCTCCCTGTCTTTCGTAGAAAAGCGCCGATTTTCCGGGAAAAAAGTGGAGACGGTCGCGTGGCAATTTTCGAAAACGGACCGACGCGATTCTTTCGAAAGCTTCCCTGATCCGCAATCCCTGGGTCTCGTGCGCTCTTATTTTTAGACGATTGTGAAACCCGAGTCTACCGTGGAGGCTCTCTTGACGTGTCGTCGTGACGGCTATTGTCTCCGCGCGATGAGACCCGGTTCGAGTTAGAGCCCGTGTCAGATCGAGGTAAATGTCCCAGTAACCGGAAATGTAGCGATGCAAAGCCAAGATTGCTGAATTTTTCCGAGGACTCGCGGCATGACCTACTTATATAATTTATATAATTAACTGAAATATAAAATATGAAACGTTATTAATAATAAAAAACTTTTAAGGCATCGGCACCAATGTCCAAGACGATATAAAGCTCTTATTTTTAATAACTTGAACACTTACACTTGCAAAATATGTGCAAAGAAATAAGAAAAGTTAAGATTATCATGTATGTTTTACAATTAATAATGCACTTGACGTGTTTAAAGATTACAATTTAACTTTAATGTAATTTTGCAATTCGTCCGTAACTGTGGAATTATACTGACGGAAGTACATGTCACTTTTACACGATCGATATTATTGTCGATATTGTTACCCACACAACGATATTGATGCTGGAGAATCAGGAAATCTGGACTGCTATCAATGTTCTACGATTCTACGTCAATCTATCACACAACAATCACGCGATCAATAATATTGTCAATATATTTGTTGGTATTATTGTCCACGTAAGGTCTATTTTACACAGAGAGAAAGATTTCTTTAGATTTAATCAATAGTTTTGTTCGACTACTTCAAAGCATATATTTCTTTGGTTTTAATAAATTTGGAACAGATTTCTTTAGATTTAATAACATTTATTAGAAACAAAGAAATATATGCTTTAGAATAGTCGAACACAAAACGATTAATTAAATTTAAAGAAATCTTTCCCTCTGTGTAGAGATTGAAACCGCGAATTGAAAATTCGAATTCCGGCCAAGCAGATAATTTCAAATTTAATCCATTTCGTTCTGGTTGAACTCTAATCTCCAATTCGCGATCCTTAATCTCCAATGCGAGAAGTCGGCCAACAGTCCGACACTTGAATTTAACGACTTGCCACGAGTTTTCTAACGTGTGACAGTTAATGAATTCTCAATGAAGCCTCTCCCCCCACCAGCCTCCTACCGTAATTAAATGACTTTTCGTTTCAGTCGCCACGCCCAGCCCGAACTATATTTGTCATCGATCAATCGAGTCATTGTCACGCGAGTTAAATATAACTCGTGTGCGCTCGCGATCGAATTGCCTAGGAAAAAAAAAAAAACGTGGCAGTTGAAGCTATTATCTCGCGATTTTTGTCTTTTCTTTCCGTCGTGATTTCGATGCGATTTCCTCGTGGCAAAACCTGCGGGAGTCGGTTACCACCGTGCGGAGACAATGAAAGAGAGCCGGAGTCGACCGCGGCCTACAGTTACACACGGTACTCGTTCCCTGCCGTCTGGCTCTGATTTCTCCTCACGACCCACGCGAGCGTGTCTGTCCATTCTCGGCGAAGGAGTGGCGATGAACGGATGTTCGATTTACTCGGGGCATTTTATTTATTCGTCGCCGTTGTTGCTGTGTATATCGCGCGCAACGTCCTCGCCCACGCGCGCGTCTTCTGTCTTCTTCCGCATCTCCCGAAAGACACCGCGATTCGCCACCGTTCCTGATGCTTGTCACCTCGTTTTGACAATTTGTCACGCTCAAGGAGATCAGTAGCTGAAGCTCCTCAAAGGAAACGCGGCCTCTCGTAAAGTGCTTAATTGAATTTTAATTCTTAATTCCCTTGAAGCTATGCAAATGAGCGAAAATCCCGTTCTCAGCTTCGCCC
This sequence comes from Monomorium pharaonis, assembly GCF_013373865.1. Taxonomy (NCBI): domain Eukaryota; kingdom Metazoa; phylum Arthropoda; class Insecta; order Hymenoptera; family Formicidae; genus Monomorium; species Monomorium pharaonis. Next base: position 20,924,757 of record NC_050475.1, on the reverse strand, counting down.
GATTAGTTTAACGTGAATGAAAGAATTATCATTATTCGGAGGAATTTATGGAGAGATTCTAGAGATACGCTCCCGCATTGCACGTTGTATCAAGGAAAAAACAACCGAGAGTCAAACATTTCTTGTGACGTTCTTGTGACGACTCGTTAAACGCATAAATTTATTACATTAAAATTGTATGAATGTCCGATTGCTTTGCGATTACTTCGAGGGGTCTTTTCACTGGCGTGAAACATTTTATGGCACGCGAAAGTACACTCGAAGCGTCCCGAACCCGGTGAGAGACGACAGTCTCGCGGTAACGTCGCCGTAGATACGGTGACCCTCGACTCCCGGCGATATACATCTCGCGTAAATATCCGCTGCTGTCGTATATCTCTCCGTTAACACGCGGATCGTGAATCGCGCACCGGTGGTCTCTCTCTCTCTCCTAAAGCCACGCTGAGTCGAACGAGTTGAACTTTCCCAGCGGAGAGAAACAGAGAGGGAAACGCCGAACTGGCCGTAGGCGGCACACGACGACGGCTTCGGTATCGGCGACCGACGGTCCCATTTTTAGCGGCTGAATTAGAAAGTGCGAGGACAGAGAGAGAGAGAGAGAGAATCTTGCCTACTTCGTGCATGGACAACCGAGAGGAGCTGTGCGCGCGAAATCGAACCGGCGCCGCCGACTTCCCCGACGTTAGACTTTCGGCGGATTTCACTTCCGAGAAATTTTTATTCGGGATCTCCTCGATCAACCGTCGTCACGCAGATTGTTAGACGTCGAAGATCGATCGTTGCATTTGACTCTCCGAAACTGACGCGTCAATTTCTGTAACGCTGTTAGTGACCGACAAAATGCACACCGAAAAAATTGAAATTTTGCTTTTCTATTAAGTATTAGCTAGCCTGTAATAATCTCCATTATTAGGTGAGGAATTCTAGCGATTATCTATCGAATTATTTATTTTATTACTACAAAATTACTACATATAAAACAAGGACAATTTTTCGGTGATTAATCTGCGAGACCCGCATTTAGAACAATTGACGAGCTCGTATAAAAAAGAACGAATATTAGACTTATTTTAATAACGTTAATTCAAGATCTATAATTGACGGTGTGTGCGGTACAGACAATGGTTAGCTCCGGAAGGTTAAAAGTAAAAGATCCGTGGGACCGGTATCACTCGGTTTGCATTCCTCGCCCGTCGGATTACTCCGGCGCGTACACGTGTCGTGAAACACGCAGCGGAGAAGCTACCAGAGGTTTCGAGAAGCTCCACCATTGTTGTGCCGAAACGACTAGGGGACCAGGGGGAAAGGGCGCGCGGGAGGGAGGGGGGGAGCGCGCGTACGAGAGGGCAGTTGTTCCCGTCTTCATTTGCCCCCGGGTAAATCGATTGCGCGTACGCTTTCCATCCCCCAGCCGGGCGCGCACAAAAGTTCGGTTCCTCCTATGTAATCCTGTAGCACCCCTGTGGAAACCCCCGGGACTCTTCTTTCCCTTCCTCCCCGCGTATTTTATTACACACGCTAGAGGGGAGAGTACCCCTGCTTATTCGAGAGCCCGGGAAGGATGTTCGGTCAGGAAGAGGGACGATGAAACGGCAATTTTCAATAATATTTCTCCGAGTTAATCGTCCATTATTATTTTTTACGGTTTACCATTGCACCTGCGCGCGATTCAGGTTTTCAGTTTCGATAGGCAGTCGAGGTAGAAACGACGTATTCCGTGGACTGAATTACATGATCGGCGTATTAAAAAAAACCGCGTTAAATGTACGATAATTTTATGACGGGTTGAAAATAGCTGTGGGGAACGCGTCAAAGTCGACTGCGGCGATAATTATAACGAGAGAGATGCGCGGACATTATTTTAAACCCTCGGCTAATGAGAGTACGGTTATTCATAAAGGCGACGTATCCCGATGAATGTAAAGATCGCTTGATTGGCGCGGGAATCTTTTTTTTTTGTTGCAGTTCCATCATCTGATTTTTTTTCTTTTTTCAATGAACCGCGGGACTAATTCTCGTATAATTTTCATTTCGCTCCGTTGATAGGACAAATGACGCTTCTCTAAATTAGCAAGTATCAATGGAGCATTTTTTTAATTCCGAAAGTGGAACGTTTTAATTGGGTCAAGTTTAATCGCGTAATACGCGCAGTTTTACTTTCTTTTCACAAACGCGTTGAATGTTTTTTTTTCTCTCTACAAAAATATACCGGGCTTTAGGATCGATTTCTTTTTGTTAATCGCGGGAATGCTAATTCTTGACATGTGCCACTTCTCTTCTGTCAACGGAGCGATGATTTATTGCAACGTGTGATTTATTGCACACGCACTCGTACACACATTTGGCGACAAAAATTATCGCTGGCGGTAACGAGCGAGAAAACTCGAGGGGAGTGACTAACGGAGATGACGATACCGCGCGGCGGCGGTGCGGCGTGTCGATAAGCTCTCGCAATAATAAACGGCGATAACACAGCGAGGCCTGTCCGTCCGTCACGTGTGGGGTAGGCCACGAGCTACTTTGTCCGCAAATAAACACTCGTTTGCTCGTTGCGCAATCACCGTCTTCGGGGAGATGCCCCGTTTCGCACCGACGCGACGTGCATAATGCATATTCACGCTGAAAAATTGCCGTACCGCTATCTTTAGAACTGCCTGCCCGTTCGCCTTTGTTCCGTCATTGGGTCAGAGTCTCTCTCTCTTTTTCCCCGTTTACGTTTAATCGCGTTAAGAAATAATGAAGCGAGCTCCCTAGATTAAACCGGAGGTTCATAATTCGCGCGTTGGCGGAAACATGGTGACTCATTCAATGGAAAGTCTATTAAATTAATCGAGGTCCAGTGAAGAGAGGTCCGTTCGCGAGAAGGTAGGGAGGGGGGTGAGAGATTAGATGCGAATCAATCTCCATGGAATTGCAATCTCGGACTAACCGGCGGACAATTGCGTATTTTTTCAGGCGATGGTACCTGCCGAGACGTGGCCTCGACGGGGGAGTCCATGAGCGCTGTGCAGGCTCGTCAGGAGGAGGCGAGACGTAAGAGGCGCAGGAAGAGACGCTCCGGCTCCTCCGTGGTGTCCTCCTGCTTTCAAGGTAAATTCCCACAGGCATCAACGTCACCGAGAGAGAACGAGAGAGAGAGAGAGAGAGAGAGAGAGAGGGAGATGAATGTTGGTTGCCGCGTTGCTCGCGATAAGATTCGCAGAAAGATCGTCTGGATCCGATCGCAAGACGAGGAAAAGACAGAAAGAGAAAGAAAGAGAGAAGGGTGAACGAGGAAAAGAGGGTGTGTGCGAGCCGGAAGTCGGGTAGATTGGTCAATCTTGATCTTTCGAGATCGTTCCGCGCGCACATGGCGTTCTTCTCTCTCTTTCCATCTTGCAATCCGATGTAACTTGCAATCCTTCTCCTTCGTAGGTACGTGTGACCTTGAACAAGTTAGGAACGAGAAACTTGCGCGCGCGAGAGGGGAGATAGGGGCGACGGGAATAATCGATCGCGCAGGCGGCCTGGAATTTTGCGCGCCGCTTGTTTATAAACACCGGAAGTTGGCTCCTACCTTCCTCCGGCGGAGGGGAAGAAGTTCCCGAGGCCGTCGGGTATCAGAAGAATAGACCGGAGTAAAACAATGTCGGGATCCCCTTTCTCCCGGGAGAGAAAGAAAGAGAGAGAAAAGCCTTGGGGAGAAAGGGGTAGATTACTCCTCTGTTCACGGGGTTGTCGCGCGCGCACACGCCGTTCCGTTCGTCCTATTGACTCGCAATCGAGCGAGAAAAAAATGTTTTTGATTCAAGCGTCGGTATTTATGTCGCCTTTCGAGAAACTCGCGCGAGACGCGCAGGATTCCTGCCACCCCTTTAGCCGGCGAACTGGTCGACGACGCAAAGGAGAAGGAAAAGAAGAAGAAGAACGCGTCGGGATTAATCCGAGCTGCGCAGCTGGCAAATACGGTTATTCGGCCACGGAGTCGCTCGATCGATACCTACGCCACGCGGCCCACGGAGGGCCACAAATTCGTTGTGTACGTATGTACGTTTTCGGCACGAGAGAGCGTCGGTCCGCCCGACCCTCGAACTCACGAGGACGATTCGTAATTTTTTAATAATTACTGCATCGTGTAATTATTCGTGAGCAAATTGATTTCGTAAAAAATTGGTATTTGTTACGCGCGGAATAATCAATCGACTTTATTGATTTAATTGCTTTTTTTGAAGAGACAAAAAATTGTGTAAGGACGTTTTCCATCGTTTTCAATTTTATTCGATTATTAGCGTAGATAACTTTACCAAACGTTTTGTGTTAAAAATAATACTATACTGCGTAAAATAAAATTAATTTACATTTTTAAGCGTGCGGTTTAACTCGTTTCGTTGTAAACGCTTACGCGGAAAACTGAATCGCGCGCATGAATGGGGGCACTTTTTACACACTTGGACTTCGCAGCGAAGTGTACCCTTACGTACTCTCGATATTATTCACGGTTCGGGGATTCGATGGAATGTTGGAAAAATTTCGATCGAGCGGCGTCGTCGCGAAAAAATATCGGTCTCGTTTCGAGTAAAACGTGAGGAATCAAGTTTGCAATCTCGACCGGTTACGTCATTTCACGTGATCGATTCGCGAGCTTGCGACTCGAACTTCGAGAAGCTTCACTTCGCTCCGGAATGGAACCATACATATATGTTATTATTTGCGCACTCGAGTGGAAACGAAACACGCTTCGTCGAGAACCCACCGGAATCGCACGCGAAATCGCTGGAAATCTGGATATCGTCGGTCATAAAAATTACCAAATGGTCGATTTCCCCGGGAATGCCTCGTGTCATCGAAACAATCGGCAATGTTATTACTTTTTGCAAAGTTGATTTTCTCGGGTGGCCAATTGCGAGTAGGTCGACGATCGCGCGATTTTCGGGGCGCTATTTTCGCGCGGGCCGCTGTTAAAATTGGAATCGTAGAACGACGTTAAAGACGTGGAGGCATATTATCGGCCTCCGGTTGCTAGGCGCTAAGCGACGCTGCCATGCGCCGCGCGTAGTGTACCCTGACGTATAATATCGGAGCGAAAGGTAGAACGGTGGGGGGTTGGTCGGTTGGGAGGACGCGGGGTGCGGGAAGAGTGACGTGGGCAAACGGAGACGCGGAATACAACGTAGCCGTGCGAGATAGTAGTAGGGATGGATGGACCGGGGAGGCGCGGAGACGCGCGGAGGCTCTTGGAGGCGAGGAGGAAAGGAGCAACCAGCCGGCGTAGCCTGGCGCGCACGGACTTCCGAGAGAGAGGGAAAATTCGGTGTATGTGCGTCGTAGTTCCACGCCACGATCTCGGCCACCCCCTCTCGACCTTGACATTGCCCGGTGATGTTAGAGCAGGACGCATACACACACACACACACACACACAGACACACACACACACACACATACATGCGCTGCACGCTCGAGGCCCCCAGGCCTGTTTAAACCGGAGATAATTGGGCCTTTCGGGCGTAACAGGCAGCGGCCGCGGTCAACCGCGATGCGGATACCCGTAAAAAGTCCGACGCGTCCCTTCTTCAACGTTCCTCTCGAGAAGTTCGAGATATCGAAATATCAGAAATGTAATACAATAAAATTTGTCCCACGCGGAGGAACTCCAGCTTGACGTGATCGTTCTTGTGTTCTCTCCCCGGAAATCGAGAGAGAAAAAAAAGAGCAGGTGTTTTGAGAAAGAGAGAGAGAATGTTCCGGCAGAAAGTCTCTAACGCACTGCTTTCGATCGATCCGTTCTCGACATTAAGTCTTCTTGTCTCGTCCATTGTAATGACAACGCGATACGACGCGACGTAATCGCAGAAAACGACGTGCAATTCCACATGGCGAATGAGTATCGCGCGGCCGTCGCATTGAGTCATCACGGTGAATTCGTGAGACGGATGTCTTTCGCTTTAGCGAGTCCGAAGAGTCTTAGTCGCGCGAGTAAACGTCCGCCGATCTCAAAATTATTCTCAACGTTATCTATAATCGCGTAGAAATCGTAAATGTATAATATTTCATGTTTAGCTTGAGGTAAAATATAAAACATTCATGTTCCTACTATAGTTGCTGTAACTATAGTTGCTATAGATGTTTGAAATGTATAAGAACATGTGAGATATAAGACGGAATTATCGAACGCTTTTAGTTTTTAACTTTTTTTCCTATTCTTTTTTTCTCGAAGAGTATGCGTGGGTATACTCTATTAAAGTGTCAAACTAATTGCAGGAAGTTTGTTCTGAAAGATGAATGCGTAAAGAAGAACTTTTTGTCACCGTTACAGAATTGTACAAACTAACCGGAGAAGTTCTTGGGGAGGGCGCCTACGCCTCGGTCCAGAGCTGTACCTCGCTCTATACGGACCTCGAGTATGCCGTGAAGATCATTGACAAGATCCCTGGGCACGCGCGTGCCAGAGTATTCAAGGAAGTCGAGACGTTCCACCATTGCCAGGGCCACCCGAACATCATACAGCTAATCGAGTTCTTCGAGGACGAGGAAAAGTTCTATCTTGTGTTTGAGAAAATCAACGGTGGCCAGTTATTGAATAGGATTCAGGAACGGATTCACTTTACCGAGAGAGAGGCGAGCCAGATCGTCAAAGAGATTGCGAGTGCGCTCGATTTTCTTCATAAGAAAGGTAATTTTGAACGAGACGAAGTAATCGCGCGAATCGACAAGACTCGTTAGGATATGTAGAGTTTTGTTACAATTTATCTTATATTGGTCACAATATTTATATTTTGATATCTTACGTATTTCGTTGTATGTTCAGGTATTGCTCATAGAGATCTCAAGCCCGAGAACCTCTTGTGCGTGTATCCGGACAAGTTGACGCCAATCAAGGTATGCGACTTCGATCTTGGATCAGGTATCAAGTTTAACAACTCGCTGTCTAGTCCTGTGGCAACGCCGCAACTTTTGACACCAGTGGGTAGCGCCGAATTTATGGCGCCGGAAGTGGTCGAGGCTTTTATCGGCGAGGCCAATTATTACGACAAACGTTGCGATCTCTGGAGTCTCGGCGTTATTATGTACATTCTACTCTGCGGTTATCCGCCTTTCTATGGGAACTGCGGCACTGATTGCGGTTGGGGCAGGGGAGAGAATTGTCAGGCCTGTCAGGAATTGCTCTTCACCAGTATTCAGGAGGGCAGATATGAATTTCCTGACAAGGAGTGGCGATGCATCTCTGAGGACGCGAAACATTTGATCAGAGGCTTGCTCGTTAAGGAGGCCCACCAGAGGCTCAGCGCCGATAGTATTTTAAAACATCCCTGGATTAATCCCGGGCCGACTTCCGTTGAAACTGGTGATCGATCACTTACCACGCCTCATATCATAAGGTGAGTGTACACCCGAGTGTGCGTTACCTCTTTCACATTTTCTATCTTTAATTGTCTTGTGTATAACACGTGTCCATTACGTTTCTGTTCAGGAGGAACAACTCCGCTAGAGAACTCTCAGCATTCGCTGAGTCCGCAATGGCTGTGAATCGTGTGGTACTTCAGCATTTCTCTCTAAATCTCGAAGAACTGGCAGAGAACCGGGAGCCCAGACTGTCCACGTCGTCGACCGACGACGACAATCATCCATACGGTCACATGTCCGACTCCAGCAGCGAACTGTCCGAGAACAGCAAGCATCTGACGCATTCGTCCAGCGAATTCGACGGCACACGACCAAAGTCCTGCTCCGTGCACTCTAGCGTCGATCTGAACGACCCCAAGATTATCGGCAAGAATCGCGTCATTAGTAAGGACTCGCTGCAGAATTGGTTTGGGCTATCACCGCCGACCGAGAGTCGTCTGATGCAGCGCCGTTTGAAGGCACGCTCGGACCTGCTCGAACGTCAGACCGGCAAAGCGATAATTGCATCTCCGAGTGGCTGAGAGGTCGCTGTAGAACCGATCATTTTCTCGCTACAGTATCACCTGTCTCTTTGTAGCTACGTGAAAAAACGCGAACGGTGTACAATATCTTTTCCAATGGCTTAGGAAGCTAACGTAGAGTAAGTCGAGAGTCTCTGATTCAGCGTGAATAATGAGAACAGGCTCAATCATTTATGATAATGACGACGATGAGCGATAATAATCGAAAAGTATTCTCCGCGAAAAGTAATCGAATGAAATATCGTCGTTATCTTCTTTTCTTTCAATAGTCCTAAGCTTCTTTTGTTTTAAACTTTCCTTTTAACAGACAGTTGGATGATAACCAGAATTGTTTTTATTTCCATTGAAAGCTTTCTTTACTCTTAATATTAACTTCAAATTAATTGGTAACTTTAAAGCGGTTGACTTTAAATAATGTAACTATTAAAGTAATGTATAAAAATATGTGTGTAAAATATCAAATAAGGAATTTGTAGAGATTTTCATTTAAAATATTAAATCTTAATTGTATAATCTAATGTATGCGCTGTTGTAATAACGCATTGAAGCGTACCCTCGGTACGCAAGGACGATATTTATAATCGAAGCAAGAAGAAGGATAATTATATCCTTGACTTCAGTCATCGACGTTGCGCTCCGCGCGCGAGTAATTCCTTTCTCGTGTTTCTTGGAAATAAAAGCAAGTCTGATTTCATCGAGCGCGCTGTTATCCTCGCTGCGTGTGTACTCCGTTATTCACGCGGTCGTATGTTGCATATTGTACAGAGATAGCTACACAACACGTGCATCGAGCATTGTATTATCATCCGCATACGAATTTACATACTGAGATACATTCGAACATTTCGTTCATATTCGCACGTCGATATCGTGTTGTGCAAGAGAATCAACATTATGGATAAGCGTCCTGAGCATGATTCCGAAGTACAGTTGATGCCTGACGTTAACGGCTTTGACGTTGGCGGTCTTATTCTTTTGTTACATTAAGACGCGTGCGCGCGTTTATGTGTAGGACAAAATTAAAGAGAAGAAGGAAAGTAAAAGACCCTCGTGATCGTGATAGTTCGTGCGCTGCTGAATGCACGAATGTCCTATTACGTAAATATTATTTTTATGTTTTTGTTTGCCGAGTTCTTTAAATTCGAAAAAGAAAAAAAAACGGAAAAATGATCGACAGACGCAACCGACGTAAGGCGAAATAGATGTTCCTTTTATTGCTTTTTTTGATATTGTTTCACGTATATCGAACTATAATATAATTCTCGAATCAGAGCAAACGAGAGTATCTCGGCCCACATGGTGCAGATTAGTTTGCTCATATTAGATTAATAGAAATAGATCATAAGTCGGCAAAATTTCAAAACAACATTTAAATGGTTTGAAGTTAAGCGGATCAAAAAGAGAAAATGGCTAGTTTAAAATTTCTCAATTGTTAAATTACGGGATAATATTGTTTATTGATTTATATGTTAAATATTTTTTGTAGAGTTTTATCGACCAAAAATCGTTTTAACGCCAGCCCACCCACGATAATGCTTTATATCTTCGTACAAATTTATTTATCTTTTCTATAAACCTCGTTCTATATTATAGAATTTATAATATGCACGAATCTATAAAACTAATTTGGTTCAGAGATAAATTACCGAAATACTTCTTACTTTATCGTGTGTTTTAGTTGAGAAAGGGAAAGATATCGGAAAGAATTTTTTTCATTTACATGTTTTGATACGGTGGACAGATTTTTACTCAGGGCAGCTGGGACAGAGACCGCTGCGCACGGTATTCTATACTCGTACAATTTAAAAGCGTTAAAAGATAGAGGAGCGAATGCAGAGAAGCTATCTGTAAGATTTACAGAGCGCGCACAGTCCCTTCGGAATTAACATTCGAGTTGTTGGCATTCACTTTGAGTTTCCAAGATCTTTCTTGCAGAAATGTTTGTGACATTGGAGGGCTGCCCGAGCGTAACGTTCGTTTGTACATTGTAATTGCACATCATGGGAAACTTTCTTAGAAAGTCATTCGCTTGCTGTAGTACAACGGCGGATATGGCTTTTGTCAACCTCTGTCTTCTTTGTACTTTGTAAGTACCAATAAGATAAAGATTTAGAGTTTATATAGCGCGCGTGGATGAGATTATATATAAATATATAAATATATAAATATATATATATATATATATATATATATATATATACACATATGAAGAACCGTGTAAATAAAGAAAGCTATGGTGACATGTAGAGATATGGAAAGCAATATATAATGTGAGCTCTCTTAAGAGGAAACATTGGAAGATTAATATATTTATCGGCCTCTTTGCGCAAGGCTAAACAACAATCAGCTGTAACACGAAATTGTCTTTACTATAAAGGAAAAAGCTCATTTTTCCCGCTTGTCTTTTTTGATTTATCTTGCGCGAAGTTTCATACGGTATAACCCACATTACACATTAAACAATTAAACGTACCGTTTCAAAAGAGCTAAAATATTGTTCATTATCTCTTCTACCGGGTTCTGAAACGAAGAGATTTTTTTCTTTGTGTCGATCGCGCGTTTTTTTTTTTTTTTTTGGTAAAGTATCAATATATAAGCTCGAATGTGTAAGTGAATGCTCGTTCTTTTAAAGAAAAGAATGTATAATATAAGAGGACATGAAAGTGTTGAGATGTGTGAGAAAATGTGCCGCATGAGGAAAAAAATATAAAAGGAAAAGAAAAAAATATACAAATGGCCATAATACACAGATCTGTAAGCGTAAACGAATTTAAGATTGTATAATAGAATGCGAGTATAAATGTACGTGCGTGTGCGTGTGATGTGTACGCGTTGTGTTCGCGAGCGTGAGGAGGAAGCGTGCGAAAGAAACTAATCGCTAGCCTTTAAGAGAAAACCCAACACCTTGTAAGTTTGTAGTAGCGTAAGGTACCGCTGAGTCATACCGATTGTCAGATCGTTGTTTATTTTTATCCTTTTTACACCCGTATCTCCACATTGTACCGTCTCGTGAGGATGGATCGACCCGGTACTTTCGTTTGCCCGTTTCACAAGAGAGTTCGAACGGCCAACGGTGTAATTGTTTCGATCGCCGAAGATTGGAATTGTGATAACGTTTCTCGTACAGTGGCTGGACCATAACATTGGATCTCGGTATAGCGCAGCGGTCGAGTATACATGTGAAACGCGGATATTATCATTCTCATTTTTCTTCCCTGTAGTTATACAGTAAGCGTTGCAAGTCCCTTTGTCGAATGGCGAAAAAGAGAATGTAATAACCGTGAGGGAGACGTTGGTGTGTTTGTTTTTCGCGTTGTGCCAACGCCGTGAGTGTGGTAATCCTGCGAGGAACGAGTCACGATGCGAGGAGAGCGAGCGAGAAATTTCATTACATTTTTTTCAAGAAAAACACGAAAAAACGAAAAAAAAAATCGTCACATGTCATATATATATATGTATATATATATATGTATATATATATATATTTTAAGTGGTACGCATCCCCGTCGTTCCTCTCATCTTCTACCCCGCACACTCTTCGCCGTGAGTTTTGTCTCGTCGCGTGAGATCCGCTTATCGAGGCAGTATCCGCGCGGCTGACACGAAGGATGCGCATCTTTCTTTTTGTGAAAAAAACGAGAAAAGGGACATTGTTATCAAGCGCGCATCCTTTCTTTTTCTTACAAGAAATAAGAGAGATAATGTCAAGCATAGGCTATTGTGTTTGAGATCACTGGTGGTCTTTGGTTTTATGAACTGTTCAGTTCTGTTGATAAGAGCCGAGAGGAAGGGAGGGAGTTAAGAAAGGGGAAGAGTGTGCGACTCGATTCGACAGGAGCTGATTTTCCATCACTTTTCTTATTCTCATAATCATAGTTGATATATCGATCGAAGATGGGACAGTAAGAGAAAACTGAAGAATGTAAATAAGATTTATTTCGTAGCTATAGTGCCTATATCTTAAAAAAACTAGATTGATAAAGATAGTTGCTCTCCGGTTTTCATCCTAATCTTCCTTCCCACCGTGTCCTTCCTGTAAAACGGCAACGCACGTCCCTCACATTTTCACGGCCTTCTGAATCGATACCATCCCTCTCGTCCGTCCCTCTTGTCCCTGCAAATTGAAACATTCCTCTCCGAATTAACCTCCACCCCAGTTCCTCCTCCTCCTCTTATTCCTCTTGCTCTTCTTTCCTCTCCTATGTCACAATTCCCCTTCCACATGTCCTCAAAAAAATTGTTATAAAATGAAAAAAATGGCCAAAAAATATTTTTTATTTTTCATACCCACTTGTATGTAGAACATATATGATATATTTTTTTGACACGGTTGAAGAGACGGAGCTTGATTGCGAAGAAAGAAGGGAGCGGCCGTATCGAATTCCCAGGACCGTTTCTCTCCAGATTCCAATTGAAAAAAAATATCCGAGAGAAACGTCAGGGGATTCGACGGTCTCTCCTTTATTCCTTGCATTTGGTGCGATATCTTACTGCTTAGTATTAGAGATTTTGTAAACCGAAGTCACTCTTCAGTTTTGCGAGAGTAAATGAGAAAGAGTGAGCGAGCGAGCGAACAAGCGAGTGAGAGAGAGAGAGAGAGAGAGAAAACGTTCGAGAACAAGGGCTGAAGTCCATTTAACGTGCTCACGTAAAACTTTCAAAACTGTTTTACTTTAAAGTGTTCACACGCTTCTCTTTTTACAAAAAAAGAAAAAGACAAAAAATATTGAACCTTAAGATATCCGATTTTATTCTGCGAGATTTAATCGTGTGAATAATTTGATTTGGATTTTTTTTTTTATAAACAGCTGTGTTGTCGAATCTTCTCTTTTACGTATGAGAATATTATCTAGAATGCAAAAATTAAAAAAAAAAAACGAAAAAATACAAAAGCATATCGTGAGCATGTGAGGCGCTAATTTCTCGTACGTACTTTTATCCGTATTTTAAGTGGCGCGCGTTAGTAGCTTAGCGCGCGAGAAACATGTAAATGTTGAGACTGGATTACGAACGTACAAAAATACCTTATACCTGTAAACAAGACGTGTTATAATCACTTTGCGATTCGATCAACGCGTACGATCGTCCGGGTGAGCGAGGAAACGCTCGTAGCGATCGACTTGATTCGATCTACGTACGGCAATTTCTTACGACTCGTACATTCGATCCATCGAATCTGATTGCGGACCGGCAATGGCGTGATTTGGTGAAAAAGAAAATCTAATTTGTCATTAATTCCTCACACGATTGATCATTAAAATGTATATTTTTTAAGTGAAATTAAGAGACATTTTATTATATTCTTTCCTTACACACACACACAGAGGCACACAACTTACGCATCCTTCGACATCGCATTTATTTTCTTAAGTTGTCTGGCATATCCGCGCCATTGTTCGATCGACCCGATAAAATTCATCTCGGCCCATTTTAATTTTTAGAGAAATCCAACAGTTATGAAGCGACACGTAGGCGATCATGCGACTGGATGTTGATTAATTCTCGGAAGCTCAATTTCATAATAAATCGCACGCGAGACGAGTTAGGAAAGTCAGCCGAGAATAGGACGCCATCACTCCATCGGACCCCGAAAGCTAAAATCTCGATAATCGGAGAACGTTGATGTTTCATGATCTCGTTCGCGAAGATGTACCAAGTTAACTTAGAGGAGAAACCCTTAGCCAAAACGTCGAAAGATTTGTGTAAAATCGTGTCCATGTCGAAGGAATTATAATTAGAGTGTAGTTGACTTGTACACTTAACTTAAAAAAAAAAAAAAAAAAAAAATCTAAAGAGAATCTGTTCGTCGAAAGGGAGTGCGGGAAACATCGGAAGGTTGTTAACCTCGCGTTGATCTTAAAGCGGTTTTTTCAACTGGATTTTCCGGCACGGAACATGCATTTCGACATGGTCGCGGTTCCCGGGAAAACAGGAGATCGCGTTTGATTTCCCACGTGCACGCCGTCCTTGCGCGTCGACGTTCAAAGTCCGCCACAAGCGTATTATACGAGTACAAATTGCAAGCCCCTTAAGTCAAGCCCTTCGTGGTGAAAGATGCAGGCCTGGATGTTGGCCTCCCCTTAGAGAGTGTAAGAAGCCTCGACGGCTTGTCCGCGCGTTGTCAAAAAACGAGCGCATTCCCAAACGATCCTTCGTGCAAGTAGTTCCTTTCGAGATAATGTAGTTTTACCCATGGGAGATCGGCGATGCTTTTTACACTTTTTACAAAACATCCCGCGAATCGGTGATCGGACGGAAATGCAGTCAAACCTCTTGATTCCTTCTGATTCTCGTTTTCTACTTTTAAACTGCCAAGTTGCCGTAAATTTATTTTTTATATTACTATAGATTTTGCCCGATATCCCCGGTGAAAAATATTCTCATAATTAATATTTTTAAGAATTTCTCACATTTTTCAATGAAGATTTCTGAAAAAAAGTTAACCTTTCGGAAATTGTGAAATGATAAAACTTAGAAATCTTAGAATGTCTTAGAATTTACGTAGATGAAAAAATTGGAGAAAATGTTTAGTCTTTATCTGTGCTTCTGAAAAGTGTTTCAATTTGTATACAAAATGTGAGAAATTTTCTAAAAATAAAATCATAGAAATTCTAAAAAAATTTAGGAATAATTCTAAATAAAAGCTTTCAAAAATTTGTTATTCACTCTTTTATTTCGAATTAATCGTGAACATAAATAAAACACTATTTTGCGCATACATATACAATTTTTTGAACGTAACGGGAATAGAAATCAACAAATTGAAAAGTCTTCGCATATTCCTTATTGACTAAAGGTAGACTAAAGGGGACTCGACTGCACATCCGATCGATCTATAGTTATTGAAGCGTCGGATCGTTTCCTCTGCGAGAAGAAAACGATATCGATTTTATCCTCTCACCCGCCTTCGACTGAACGGAGAGAATTGCGCGATCGCGTTTCACTAGCCTCGACAACGAAAAGCTTCATTGAAAGCTGAAGGATATTTTTGAATTCGGTTATATCCTATAGAAAAATATTACGTCAGCTTTGAGGATACTAAGCGCGAATTGGATACACAATCGAACGAATGATATGTGAATCACGTGGAACAAAAGCGAAGGAATCGGCGAGGGAGGACTCGCTCTCTTCCGATTTCTCACGAACGCACTGCCGATCGCAACATGCTTTCTGCCGCGTAGCAAAACAATCGAGAAGCTTAAAAAAAAATGTTCAGTATCCTTGAGAGGGTCTCAAGTATTTTTCTATAAGGACTCGCGAGGACGCTCTTCGTGATAAAGTTTTAAGGAAATTCGTCCTGCGTGTGTTGCGTGCGTGTATTATCAATCAACCCAGAGCGAATCGCGTAAGAATCTACCTTGTTGACCTTTTCCGATGTTTAATTGCAGTTACGCGGTTTCGGGATTAACGAGAATCCGTTGTTAAATCTTGAAACTATTCTATGAAAAAAAAGAGAACAAGATGGAGAGAGAGAGAGAGAGAGAAAAAGAGAGAGTATGTTGTCTCAATGATCCTCGAACCTTCGTATTCTTCGATTACATAATGGCGGTACGTTATATCGATATGCCCGTGATAAAGGCAATGATACGACAACATGATTATCGCGACCTTCCCAATACTGTTGTCTCTCGCTACGAAATGACGGGACGACGATATAACAAATCGCTTTTGATTTTTCGACGACATACACCGAGTAAAAGAAAACGTTGCTAATTTGATTAAAATTTTCAACTTGATTAAATTTCTTTAGTTCAAGTATTCATGCATTTAATGTAAATACATTAAACATTTGAATTTCAATTCGAGCATTTATATGTTTAATTAAAAATACATAAAAACTTGAACTGAGGAAATTTAATCGGGATTTAATTGAAGAATTTGGTCGAATTAACACAATTTCTTTTTCTCGGTGTATAGAAATGCAAAGTCGCAGAAATCCGAGAGCCATAAACAGATTACTTCGCGATAACGACGAGGAACGAACCAAGTGTTTCAACGTTTATGCCACAGCGGTGATTTCCAAGAATTTATAAAGCGTTACGAAGCTGCGATGTGAGTTTGCTTAGATACGTTTACCATGATTTACAGATCGTGCGATAAGAATGTAACGGCTGTAAACGTCCTATTAATTAAGGCGAGTCAATACGAGGATTCTGAAGGGGATGCTTTTTGTATTACACGAGATAACGAACGCGACAAATACAAAAGAGACTGAGAGAGAATGTGCGAGAGAGAGAGAGAGAGAGAGAGTCTTCGTCGAGAAAGAGAGGAAAGAGCGAGATATTTTCGTTTTCCGAAAAAGAAAAAAAACAAGCCGCCTCTTCTCTCGGGAGTTTCATTCGTTGGTATTTGCAGCTATTTAATTGGCAAGCAGGTGCGAGAGGAGATAGCGCGGATATTAACGGCGATAAGGAGGCGGAGAGGCGCTGATAAGGAGCGTCGATAAAAGGAAAACGAAGAAAGAGAGAGAGAGAGAGAGAGAGAGAGAGAGAGAGAGAGAGAGAGAGAGAGAGAGAGAGAGAGAGTCAGAGTCGAGAGATTTGTAATATCGCTGCGCCAGATTATAACCACTATTAGCCGTATATACTTTATTGGAATATATGAATTATTAATGGGGAGAAAAAGTCGAAAATAAAGAGAGAGGCAATTTAAACATGGAGGAATCGTGTCAGTCTCGTTATTCCGAGAAACCCGTTCTTCCGAGCGTTCTCCAATGACGAATATTATTTAAATCTATTTAAGAAAAAGTTATAATATTATACTTTCCACGGCCGTAGTAAAGAAATAATATTTGTCTCAATTATTAAATAATTTCTTTCCAAATTTAATTTTGCAAATATACTACTAAGATGACATGTTATTATTTTGTCAAAATATTATTTAATACTTCAAAATTAATTGCACAATAGTTAGCAATATTTTACGAAAGATCATTATGAATCAATTTTTATGCAAAATTTCTATCTTATGTATATAGAATAATATATTGAATCATATATACAATTATATATAGAATAAATGTACTGGTATTTGGAAATAGTGATGGGATAACGCAAAGTTTTCGGGGTGAGAGTGTCACCCGCTTATTTCTGACAGCACATTTCGCAGGCAATATTGATCAAATACGGTGGTTTCCTGCACGTATCGCGGAGACACGCACACGGCACTCGACGCAAGGCGAAGACGTTCAGTTGAGCGTCCCCGACGACAACTGCGCGGAGCGAATCCGGGAGAAAGAAAGATTGCATCGCGTGGAAAATATGTCCGAGCAGCAAGTGGATTCGTCGTACGACTCGAGACCGGTAACGTCGACGAAGAAATCGGAGAGGCCGCCGTTCAAACTGTGTTTTTCGCGAAACCAGCAGATCGGGAAATCCGACGCTCGCGTATCAAAAACGAACGGTATATATTCTATCCCGATTTAAGGGATTTAAGAAATAGGCAATTTATTTCAAATAAAATTATATTATGGAAAAAAAAGAACAGGTTACACGCTAATAATTTTTGAAGAATTTGAAGAACTTTTAGCAAATTATAGAAAAAAGTAAATGTATAAACTACAAATTTTTATTTTTTAATTCATTTAAGCAGATCATATTTTTATTCAGTATTAATGTAATGCAATGTTTAGTCCCTGAGAAATGAAGGGGTGCCGGCTTTAAGAGGCCTGTGCCAGTATTCCTCTACAAATGAACATTTTTATTACATATATAAATATTCCATCCAGAGGTGTAACAAGTGCTGGCTCGTGTACGTTTTACATATGTTTTCCTAAACGCATCTGTGGTGCGTTTCACATAATGTTTTTACGACCGTTTAGAAAACGAAATGATAAAAAAAAGCCAACACGCGCGCTACTTGGAGCGGGACTGAAAGGAGTAAACGTACGCATAGCGCCAGCACGCGGTCTCGATTTTCGCAGCGCGAGTAACCGAGCGTAATACGACCTATGAAATAAATGCGCACGCGAAGCGTTTGCAAATCGATTACAGTGGACTTCGTCACACCAAAATTCTACTCGCGGACACTCGAGGACGCGCGAAATGCGGACGTAGGCGACACGCTCGAGAGACTCGCCGCCGAGCAAGAGAGGAGCCCGAGGAGGCTATACCAGACGCCGTTATTGACCAGCCACACGTAAAATTCCTGCCCTCTCGAGACGTGCGATCTCGCATGTTTCTTTCTTCTTCTTTGCGGGTTGTTCGCCGCTCCAACGGCTAATTATTATGACGATTTTCAGTTACGGTTGGTGGCACGACCGGGGGATACACCCAAAGGACACGCGGCTTGACTTTCACAAGAGAACGTCCGACCTGGTGAGCTTCCAGATGAAAATCTATGCCGAGGATCGAAAGCTGAAAGGCCTTAAGCAATAAAAGAGGTGTCGAAGTCGTAAATCAACTTTATTTTATCACTCGCTATTGATGTAATAATGTAATTGTAATAATAGTAACTTAATCATTAAAAAAAAACGTGTATGCCAGTAGAACGATCTACTCATTTTTCAATCCTTCATCTATCGAATGACCGAAAGACCTTTTAATACAAGAGATATAGCTACTACCACACGCAAAAAATGTATTATTACTCTACATGTATCCGTAATACGTTCGAATTCTTTGAGTTGACACAATTAAATTAAAATAAATGCGGATCAGCAATCTCAGTAACGACAGTTTTTGAGATTTGAGCAAATTGAAAAATTATTATTGGAGCATTTTTCAGATACGTCCGTCATAATTGTTCGCCGATCAAGATACAGTTAGCAAACTTTTGCGTAGCAATCAGCAATGTTCTCTAAATTGCTCGCGCATGTGCGGCACGTTGATAACTAATGCTTTTATAAATGTATGATAAAAATGCAGTCGTGTATGCGAAATAAGGTGTAAAAGCATTCGGCAGATCTCGGACCAGAAGTTTAAGTAAAGGAACCAAGTAATTAGATATCATTACCCATTTTATTTCACGTTCTTCGTTGATTCCTTTGTAAACGCCTGAACAGTTCTCGGGAAGAATTTTATGAAAAGTCACACGAGACACTCTTTCCCTTTTAGGTTAAAGGTGCGTTCAGGGAGACGCTATTAGCGCTATCAGCATCAGTTTATCCTTGTTCTACTTTTAATGAGTAATGAAGATGGACTGATGCTGGTAGCGCTAATAGCGTCTCTCCGAACGCACCCTAAGTACTTCGATGAAATCTCAAATTCAGGAGCACGCGCGAACGCGCGCGAAGAAGTCAGCTGTTAGCTCGCAGGGTGACTCGGACGCCGCTAACGGTGACTAACGGCGCTAACTTCACGCGGGACATCGCGCGCGAGCGCGAATCGAACGCGCGGAAAAGGCGCGAAATTGGGTTTCGCGGCGCTGCCGTCGCGAGCCGCGCACGCGCGAGCTCGTCTTCCCGCCGTTTCGATATCTCGCTACGTTCCCGCCTCTAGACCGTCAGCCAATCGGCGTCGCCCTCCGAGCCGGCTCGACAAGACGATCGCGCGCGCACGCGGGAGACCCGACGACCGACCGCGGCACTGCTCAGCACTGCTAACCCGGCTAACCGAGCGATTTGTTTTGCGCCAATGCGCTCGGATCGGTGATATTTGGAGCTCGCAGATTTAAAAAAAAAAAAAGGTGGCAATTCGGCGCCCTCGCCAGGGATGAATTTCGGTGGCATGCTGGAGCACACGCGGTTACACGAGGAATCCCGTTCGCCGAGATCCGAGGAGATCTCGCCGCCCGAGAGGTGAGACGAATTTTGTGTCGCACGTTGCTTTTGGTTATCCCCGATCTCGTATACACCTCGAGTCTACTCTTAACCTGTTGCCTGCTGCTCTCTCGGGGAGTGGGGAAAGGACACCGGAGGCAGGTGTACACCCGCGCGCGCCCATTCGCTTCGTTCTCCCGCGAGTAAAGGTTACGGTCGAGGGTATACGTGCGTTTTCGTGATCGAAAGGGACGCTTCGATTGCTCCGAATAGGGTTGAATAGCGCCCGGAGGGTACCCCATGACTGCCTTTGTTGTTTGTGCCTCGCAGCGTACGCTCGATGTAAAGTGATACTATGGCCGAGACTTGACGCTGCTGAAAAATCGTCAGCGAGTTTCACTCCCGGATTTTTCGCAAACAAGCTTCATTACTTTGATCACGAAACGTCGTCGTGATTTTTGTCTAACGTGAAAGTGGGCCACTCTATGCTCGTAAGATTTACGGAAAAGCATGTGTGCTTTTTGCCGAGAAAATAACGGCAAAGTTTTCGTGGATATAAATGAGGCAAGACTTGCTCCAGATATATACAGCTTTTTTCTTTTTTTGTATGCATGAATATATATCGATAAATGTATCAATTATTCTATTTGCTGTTGTGTACAAGTGTCTTTGTTTAAGGGGCACAGATAGATTTATTCTTTTTGCGATTTATATAACGTTAACATTATGATCTTTATATAGTTAATATCTACTGGATTTTGTGTATGTACTACAATTACTAATTCTCCTTTCCTACAGTATTTGCCTGGTTTTATAACAGTTCACTGTTAAGAACTTGATATCATTAGGGTTTGGATATATAATAAAGAAAAGAGCTTGTGTATCTATAGGTATATAATGAATAAAGACCAATCTTCTTCGTCATCACCTTGGTGGAACAGGTTTATATATAATTTGTTCCTTTGTTAATTACGTTTGAACTTCATTTATGATTTAATACTATATGTTTGTAAAATTATGTAATAAACGAATTCTATGTTTACAGCAAACGATTACGTTTGGATGACGGTTGCAATAACAACCTAAATGGTGATTCTCGAAATAGTGCAAAATGGCCGTATTCAGGAAACACCAGTCTCATAGAACCTGAAATCCTAGAAGACATGGGCGTTGGTATGTTGGAAGATGGAGTAATGAATTATGAAAGTACAAAAAGACTACAATCCGAACAGTGTACGATTTTATCAGAGAATTTAGATAGTAATCATAAATCAATGATAGACGAACCTGATGCCTTTGGATATCAAGAGGAGGTTTATACAAGTTCTAATTTGGAAATTGTGAATACAAACAGGTTTGTGACAAGAGAGGCTGCTTTGGAGATTTCAAATGATGTCTTAATTTATTGTTTACTTAATTATTCTTACAGGATTCAACAAGATTCGTATGATATGGATGATTTGGCTACGTTAGGCACGGAGAATGAATCTGGCTATTCCTCAAAAATGGAAGCTGACTATTTTGGGGATCTAAAGGAAAGCTTTACTAAGGAAAAGATCAATGCTTCCGCTGAGAAAAACGAGCAAACTTGTTTAGATCAATTCTGTTTGTTTAGAAGAAAAAGGAAGGCTTCTACTGATGGCGAGGACAAATTTAACAAGCTGTCGGATGAAATAATTTTGATGATATTGAAATGGTTACCTAAGAAATGCTTGGTAAACATACTAACAAAATTTTAAGCATACTTGTAAATTATATACATGTCAAGTGTATAAATTATTTTGTATACAGGTACGCTCCATGCTGGTATGCAAACGTTGGTGTCAAATAGCTCGTGATGAAGCATTGTGGACTAGATTAGACTTGGGTAGTAAAGTTTTGAACGAAGGCACGTTAGGGCACATACTGCCGCGAGGAGTACAAATTTTAAGACTGGCACAGGCAGAAATCGCAGATCCTGTCTTTTGTGAAGGCAGCGAAGTTCTTAGCGATTCTTATATCAGTAAATTACAGTACTTGGATTTATCTATGGCAGTTATATCGCCTGTTGGCTTGGCTACATTATTATCCAAATGTAAATATCTGAAAAAATTGTCTCTGGAAAAATGTGTAGTAAATAGAGACTGCTGTAGAGCCATTAGTCAAAACACTGAATTAGAAACTTTGAATCTAACAATGTGCGAGAATATAGATACTGGATGTATTATGAATTTAATGAAACTTAAATGGTAAAAAGTTATTAGTTTTTCTATTTACATATGTTCATGCAGTTTTCAATTTTAATACAATTGATGGATTGTTTCAGCTTAACTGCTCTCAATATGTCATGGTGTTCTCTGGATAATGAATGTATGACTTTACTTTGTCGAACACTGCCAACATCCATTACACGTTTAAACATAGCGGGTTGTAGAAAAACAATGACTGATGAGAGTAAGTATGACAATTGAGATTTTGTTCTTTATCAGCTTTAGCATGCATTTGTTTTTAAAATTTCAGATGTAAAGGACTTGTCGAAAAGATGTCCGGATATTATAGAATTAGACTTGAGTGATTGCGCTATGCTTACAATGCATACCGTCCATAATTTATTGAACTTTTCGAAGCTTGAGCACTTGTCACTGAGCCGTTGTTACAGCATTCCACAATCAGCGTATATAAGATTAGCTCATATGCCGTGTCTATTGTATTTAGATGTTTTTGGCCTAATGTCGGAATCGGTACTCAAATCATTACAAGCTACCTGCCGTGAACCCGAAATTAACAAGTATCTTTATAGCTCGGTCGCAAGGCCAACAGTCGGTATTCGAAGAACTAGTATTTGGGGTCTTCGAGTTAGAGATTAAATTTAATTATTTAGGCGATATTTTCAATTTATTATTTACGAGGGATAGACTTCATCTATAAATCAAGGAATAGATTTGACCAAAGGGTAACTGATCTATATGTAATATTGCATCTTTCTACGCAGACTGAATATTGTATTGATAAAAAGTAAAATTTAATGGGAAAAAGAGATGCTTAAGGTAATACATATGTTCCTTTGAAAATTTACTATTGAATTGTTATTCAGAGATGTATAGAACTTTATATACAGATCTTTATGTCAGACCATTCGTTAACAGCAGGCTTAAAATCATTTTTAGATGAAAATAATATCGTTATCATATTAATTAAAATAGTTTTTAAAATTGTTTAATTAATTAATCAATCATGTAAATTTAAATAATTTAACATTGCTTTGCTGTATAAACATTTCTTGTAAATTTATATTTCTGTATTTTGATATTAAAATTTTCATGTTAAAATGATCTCAAGAGTCTGTTATTAACAAGTTGTGATAAGAAAGATTTGTATAGATACTATTGTTAATATGGAGCATTTAATATTTAACAAGTCAATTTATTTCGGCTGTGTAAGACCTTTTTACAATTTTTGATCGTGGTATATAAATTGAATTTTGTCAAAGATTTTTGTTTTGCTGTATACTAATTCTTATCAATAATGATCTCATAAAATGATATAATAATGATCAGATATGCGTGTTCATGTATTATTTACAACAAAGAAAAGTTATACAAAATGTAAAAGCTCAAATCTACAATATATTTGTGATAAAACTCAATATCTATTGCTAGTTAACAATTATATAAACTAATTAATTTGTTGTGCGCACAATAAAGTTTCTTAGACTGAAAAATTGTTATTTGTTATGCCGAATACATATATTTGTCATTGTCATATATTATTATGTGCATATAAATATATTTAATTTAATTTAAAAAATTTACATAAAATTTTTTAGTACTTTTATATTAAGTATTAACATTAATTGATTATTCAGATAAATTTAATGTACGTTTAATAATCTCTGAACTAATATTCCTTGAACTGTAACAATTTTAATAAGCGTATTTATATATTTGTATATCAGTGACTGTGTGTGTGTGTATCGGAATTTTGCTCATGTTAATATAAATAGCAAAATAATTTTAAAATAAAACTTTCGAAATTAGTGCTTTTATTTTAGGCATTTCTTATTTCGTTATTTATTTTATTGTCCTGATATTTTGCTGATTTTCGGAGCTTTTTCTATACAAATTTTTAGATTTAACATTTCAAAGATTCTTAAAATCATAATTTTTGACATTTTTATTAGTACGATTTTCGATTTATATACTCTTAAAACTGCTAATTTTTTAAATTTATTATAATTTTGAAGACTTAAATTTATAGACTTAAAGTTCTATCACAATTCTTAAAATTTTAGAGCAACTTATCCAATTTTGTTGATCCTCCTTGATGCAAAAAAATTGAATCGTAACTCTGAGAGCAGAGAGGAACCTCAGAGCGGTCATCGCGGCGTTTTAGGTGTTTTCATCGATCAGCGCCTCTATGTGCACATTGAACTATGTGTAGTGAAATATCTATGAATCCCGTAGGTAATATGTATGACGTTTTGGGTCTCGTCTATGCTATGTCTACGTTTATTTGGTTTTGTTTCATGCTATACCCGTAAATTTTACAATTATATGCATTCATATTTTAAATCTGTTTTATGCAAATGTGCATAATCGTGTTCTATAAATGTGCAATACCACATATACATGATATAAATTCAATTAATTGATTTGATAAAAATTCACTCACCGATTGTTGTCGCTGCTCCTGCTGCTGATGTTGCTGCTGCTACTGCTACATTCCTTTTCCGATTTTGATTCTGAAAATGTGATAAATATTAATCCTAAACTCAAACACAAAAGCAGGCAAAGAAATGTATCACTTGAAAAAATAGTATATTTAATACCGAGTCGCTTGATTCATGGATGCCGCTTTCTGCTGACATCATCCTGCTTTTCTCGAACCGCACATTAATAACGATCGCCCGATACCTTATTCAGCACTCCCGATATTACGAATAATATATCACACACGAGTAAAACGTAAACTACGCGCGAGAATTTCACTTGGCGCGACCGTTACATTTGAAAAAGTGAAAAGGACGGCTTGTCTGATTGGCGGCGAAAATCAACCTGGCACGAAAGTGGCGTGACGTCACGTAACTTCGTGGAAACGCAAGCCGAGGAAAGCGGTGAGAAAATCGTTTGACTAAAAATTACGCGTCGAGATACAACGAACGGAGACAACGTTCTACCGAACGTATCCTCTTCACACTTTGCTGTGAATGTGAACGCGAACACTTCACTCGCAACCGAAGGCAAACGCACGGCGCCGCGCTTTACACATATACGACCTCTGTTACGATCTCACATGCCTCGCGGGTTGTCTGTTAGCGCGACGGCATTGGACGGCATTCTCAATACAACACCATACCTGCGCACAATGAATTCTGCACACGCGAGACACGCACAGAGTCGACCGAACGTCCGATGCGTCCGACCGGCGCTGGAGCGCGGAGCAACATGGCGGCGGCAGCGGCCGTACGTGACTAGGCAGGCAGACTCGGCGGTACTCGGCGCTAGTCGGCGCCACTCGCCGCGCCTGCGTCGCTGCCGCCATGTTGCTCCGTTGCTCCGCGCTCCCCAGTCACGTACGCCACTACAGCGCCGGTCGGACGCTCTGTCGACTCCGTGCGTGTCTCTGCGTGCCTCGTGTGTTCAGAATTGAATTGTCCGGTGTTGTGCAGGTACGGTGTTGTGTTGAGAGTGCCGTCGGTCGTGCTAGCAAACGATACGCGAGTCATGTGAGGTCGTATTCATGTGTAAAACGCGGCATCGTGCGTTTGCCTTTGGTTTCGAGTGAAGTGTTCGCGTGCGCGTTCGAGCAAAGTGTTTGCTCGTTCGGTAGAATATCGCGAGTGAATTAAGTGAAGTGCTACTAGTCGTCGTGCGAGCATATGAAATATGGTCGCGCCAAGTGAAATTCTCGCGCGCGGTTTATGTTTTACTCGTGCGTGATATATTATCTGTAATATCGGGATTGCCGAATAAAATATCGGGCGATCGTTATTAATGTGCGATCATTATTAATGTGGTTCGAGAACAGCAGTATGATGTCAGCAGAAAGCGGCCGGCATCCATGGAGCGACTCGGTATTCTGGAAAAGGAATGTAGCAGTAATAGCAGCAGCATCAGGAGCAGCGACAGCAATCGGTGAGTGAATTTTTATCATGTATATGTGGAACAAAATGATATGTGATAAACGTGATGCGAGATAAAATATTTTGGTTCTGTTTAATTCTTGCTATATCTGTTCAGTGTCAGTATTGCACATTTATAGAACACGATTATGCACATTTGCATAAAACAGATTTAAAATATGAATGCATATAATTGTAAAATTTACTGGTATAGCATGAAACAGAACCAAATAAACGTGGACATAGCATAGAAGAAATTCAGTCATGCACATTACCTACGGGATTTATTGATATTTGACTACATAGTTCAATGTGCACATTTTGTGCACATAGAGGCGCTGATGGATGAAAACACCTAAAACGACGCGATGACCGCTCTCAGGTTCCTCTCTGCTGAGAGAATCCTCGAAAATTGACAAAATCCGGGAGAGGCGTCAATGGACACGTTTTACACACGTGTCCTGTCCTCCAATCCATTTTCTCATCCCGTCCGGCTTGTTCTCTGCGCAGCATATGCGCGATGATCCTAGTGACTTTCCACGCCTCCTCCCAGGCATACCATAGGACCACGACCACGGTGCCCTCGCATGCGCCTCATTCCAAAAAAAACCATCAGCCATATTGGTGTGTTGTATCGCTGTCCTCAGTAATTCCGACGATCAGCAAAGGTATTTCTCAGGAGAACCTCCGCCGCGTAATCGAACTCTCGCGCGACCGTGCGGGGATCTGGCCTGTGCGCGTCTTCTGCGTGGCCTTCATGCGATCCGCCACGCGTGCAGACCATCCCGATGTTCGCTGGCAAAAAAAGTTTGGTTAATGTTGCCACCTTGGCTCGCGAAGCGACCACCTCTTCCACGCTCTACGATTTATGTCGCGAGTAAGCGAGGATGCGCTGCTGACCATCTCGCAACTGCGGCGCGTCCACGACACGCGCCCGACGCCCCCGTCATCCGTCCGTCGCGACGCCATGGACGCGAGTCCCCCCCGAAGATACATGCGATTAACGACCGCCTCGCGCTGCTGTCTGTTATGTTACTCTCCACGTTCGGTCTTTAGTCTCTCTCTCTCTCTCTCTCTCTTTCTCTACGTAACTTTACGTGCTGTCACGCGTTTGTCAGAGTACGCGCGCGTACAATTCGATAATACGCCTTCGGATCGACGCAACAGGTATAAACCTGTATATTCGCCCAAAATCACGTTCGATTTTTCGCACACATGCATTACGTCGTACGATGGTAACAGATGATGAGCTTCTCATCGCGATAGCGAGCACATTTTTTGGTCTTCCTGAAACCTTCCACGAGGAGCTGCGTTAATCTGCTGTCTCCCAGCTTTCTCTGCTGATTTTTATTGTGATCTTGCAAATATTTATGTTTTATGAACATCGTTCAGCATCCAATGAAAAAGACATCTTTGAACTGTCATATAACAGATCTTTATGATATTTTTGTAAGATGCTTTCTAATATTTGTCTTTATAATAATACATTTGTTGCTGGATTGTATGCTTCTTTATTATGAGCAACTGGTTTTATTTGATGACCTTTGGTATTCTTTTTTCAGGTGATAGTGCATCATGACGGATTCCATGAAATTTGGTCCAGAATGGTATGTGGCTCATAAAACAAATTAGAACAGTTATTTAATTAAGTTTATAATTACATTGTATTCATTATGTCATATTGTAGGTTGCGCAAGGTTGGGTCAGGAGACAGTTGCAATGCTGGTAGTGGTGGCGGAGGAACCACAACGTTGAGTACACCTCGCTATCAACTAGCAGAGCATAGATATGGCCGTGAGGAAATGTTGGCCTTATTTGATCGCAACTGTAAACCTTCGGAGCCGTTCCTAGTATCCTTTCCAATGTTATATGTGGAGAAAACTCAGCTTCCACTGGCTCTCACAACCATGACAGATGATGAAACGGTAACTAGACAAGTGTATATAAAACACAATACTGTTTTTTCATATTCTTTTCTTTATATTGTATGAAGCATAGTTTAATTCAATTTTAAAATAAATTTTTGGCTTGGTTCTTTTGCTATTAAAAATTATGTCAAATTAGAATAAATTTCTTTTATAAAATATTTTTTATAAATGTTTATATGTATGTGAATTTTGCAGCGTATGTGGAATGGAGGGATAACTAATATTAGTGGTAGCCGTGGAAGAGGCAGCAGTGTAGATCGTGGACGTGGTCGAACTGGAAGAGGAAGCTTGTATTCGTCTCACTTTTCACGTGGAGTTGGTTTTGATGACTCCAATGATGGGATCCGAATCGAGGGTCAATCATTCCAGGTACGGAGTTTTGTTCCTTTCTTTAAGAGATTGTTTTTTAATATTTTATTTTAAGTGCGTTTTTTTCTATTTTTTATATATACATGTATATAATATAAGTAATATATGTCTTTCTCACAGAATAAAGAGAGTGCATGAATTTTATTTATAGGGGAGAAATAGACCATTTGATAGATCTCAAAGCGAGCGTGGCTGGTCAGAAAGAAATGGCGCTTCAGATCCAGGAGAATGGAATGGGTCGACTAGTCCTAGAAAGGAACTAAATCGCGGAACAAGTGGTAGTTCGCTTATGGAGAGTAATTGGAGACGTCATCGTGGAGAAGATGAAGATAGTTGGCGCAAGTGGGGTAAATGCACACCTTATTCTTTATATTTTTTAAGGAATGTTATATGTATATATTAATATGTTAAAACGATATATTTATATTAGGACGAAGTAGTTGGCGTGAGGGTGGCAGCATGGACCGGGACAGGTTGGATCGAAACGAGGGCGATGGAGACGAGGGTAGAGGCGGATCGGGAAGATGGGAGCATCGGGGGAACCATAGACCTTCCCACGATTCAAGTCATCATCCCCCACCTCGTACCGCTCGCACTTGGGAATCAAATCATCATGATAATCATGACAATCTACCTGAATGGTATATTAAATAATTATACTAAATATTTATAGAATATATGTTTTACAAATTTTCATATTTTGTTATCCTAAATTTTATATTTTAGGGCAACGGAGAATCCAGCTGAAAGTGGCGGCAGTTTTGATTCTTCTGGCGCATTTCATGGTGGAATGTATTCGGATGATGACGAGGATGGTGCGGCGGGTGCCTCTCAACAGGGTAGAACTCGACGCGTGTCGGAGGGAAGTGCTTCCAATGTAGCGAGACCTAGTAGCAAGCCATATGGAACGAGTTCTGCTCAATCTTTGAATCGCCATATAAATAATACAGTAACCAATACATTAAGCAAGGAACGTTCAAAACCATTGGATTCGCTTGAAGATAAGGATGATTCTACAGAAAAAGAGAAGAGATGTAACTCACCCTCTACTAAGTCGACCACTGTGCCGTCGACTGAGAGCATTCCCACGAAAACTTCAGTGTCATCTGTAGATCTTTTGCAGAAGAAGACTGTCGGACCCGCCGCGAATGTGGATAAAGTCGAGACTTCAGGTGAGAAATCTAGCGAGTCTCCGAGTGGAGCTCATGATAAGGAGAACGTACAGACGGAGATCAAAACAGAGCCGCAGTGCGTGCCTGCTGCGATCAATCTATCGGTTCCTATAGAGCATCCAAAGCTCGTACATAACACAGGAACTGCTAATGTCAGGCAAAGAACTGAAGATGACCTGGATAGAATGAAGGAGGAAGCCGCCGCTCTGGTAGCCAAATTAATGGCAGATGAAGAGAATCACAAGGAGAAGACAGTCACTTCTTGTGTCCCTCCTCCAATTGGTAACCAACCTTCCGCGGTTTCCTCCACAAGTAATCAGGAAAAATGGTTTTATCGTGATCCGCAAGGCGAAGTTCAGGGACCCTTTTTAGCTAGCGAAATGGCTGAATGGTGTAAAGCCGGTTACTTTAGTACGGGATTATTGGTGAGAAGAACTTGCGATGAAAGGTACGCCACGCTTGGTGATTTGATAAAAATGTTTGGAAGAGTACCGTTCACGCCTGGTCCACCAATACCTCCATTAAAGGTATAGCATATTTATTACGTATACTTTATTTTGTTTTAAAGTTATTTTACTAATTCAAAAACTTATATATAGATCACATCAGTGTAACCAGTTTATATAATGTTAAGAAAAGTATGAAGTTTAAAGTTTGAATAATATTAAAGAAGAGAATAAAAGAGAGAAGGATGAATTTTGTCATCTTTAACATTCAAGTTTTGTGACATAGAAGAAAATTCAGAGATTTCGAAAATAAAACTTATAAAGTTATATATTATTACTGCATTCTCTTAATTTTTCAATTACTGTTGGATACACATTTGTATTAATAAGATCAATTATTTTTATTCTTAGTTAGTGGATCAGGTGATTCCACCTGTTCCTAATCCCACCGTACCGGCTGGACTAGTCCCTGGTGCTATGCCAAAGGCCGGATTAGAAGATCCATTGCTATTAATGACATATCAACAGATGCAGATGCTGCACAATCAGATGTTGTTTAGGCAGATGAGAACATCAGCGATAGCGAAATTATCGCAGTCGGAACACTGGTCTTCGCTGAGTCCTATGGAACAGAATCAGTTGATTCTGCAGTATGTCATACAAGACGGAATGCAGGAAATTCCGGAAGTGCCGATAGCAACAAATCCGTTTGTGCCTCACCTAGCGTCTCAGACGACTAATCCTGTTATGCAATTGTTTACTCAAATGCAACAAGTAATCTTGGCATATTTTCATTCAATATTAAATAATTTTACTAATAAGATTACAAATTAAATATTAAATAATTAATATTTAATTTGTAATCTTATTAGTAAAAGAATGTGATAATTATTTGATATTCACTTTGTGATAACGCACAATATTACGCAGGCGAAGACACAACCTGAGACTCACTTGCCAACAAATCCACATACGACTACGCCTGCCCATCCGACTACGGTAGATCCTATACAACAGCTTATCCAACAGATGGGCAGTATGCAACCCACGATGCAACAACCAAATATCGCTCCGGCTCCAACGCCGACGCAGGAAGACAATCCAATAAAGTCTTTACTGCGTCAACTTAATGTCAACACGAACGGTCATCCACAGGCAACGACTACTCACATGGACACCGTTTGGCCGCAACCGCCGCCACAAATGGTTCCCCCCCAATTTAATGCGCAGAATTGGTTAGCGCAGGTGTGTTACCTTGTTATAAATTAGGATCGACAAATGTAATAGTATCTTTGCACTTACACATAAAACTTAAATGTAAAAATACTTGACGATTTATTTAATTTTGTTTATCTATAAGCATCTCATTTTCCAGGTCGGGCCCATTCCCGCGATGCCACCAGGACAATTACCTGGTTCTCTATGGGATATACATGCTAAGGATATGAAAACCGAGCAGCAGATATTGGTAAATTAATTTTTGTTTGGTTCTCTCATATATATATATATATATATATATATGTGTGTGTGTGTGTGTGTGTGTGTGTGTGTGTGTGTGTGTGTGTATTCTTTTGTATAATTTTTTCATGTAGTTAAGAATAATTAATAATTCTCTTTTTATAGGAAGAACAAAATCTTAAGTTACAAGAGGATAGAAAAAAGGAAGAATTAAGAAAGCAGGAAGAATTGCAGCGTCAAATGGAAGAGGAGAATGTAAAGAGGAAGTTAAAAGAAGAACAGGCTAGACAAGCTGAGGAAGCGAAACGTAAAGATGAAGAAAGAAAGAGAAAAGAGGAGGAAAAAAAACGGAAAGAAGAGGAAAAACGGAAGCAAGAAGAAGAGCTAAAGAAGAAAGAAGAGAAAAAACGTAAGGAAGAAGAGAAAAAGCGTGAAGAAAAGAGGAAGCAAGAGGAAGAAAATTTAAAGAAGAAACAAGAAGAGGAAAAGAGAAAGCGAGAAGAATTTAAAAAACAAGAAGAAAAACAGAAGAAGGAAGAGGAAAAGAAAAAGAAATTAGAAGAAGAACAAAAAAGGCAGGAAGAAGAGAGAATCAGGTATGTCGGTTAGAATTATCTTAATAAACACTAATGAAATATCAATAAATAAAGTGACAATCGAATACATGAACTAAATTTATAATGATGATGAAACTTACAGGAAAGAGGCGGAGGCGCGACGGCAGGCGGAAATAGAAGAGCAAGCTCGTCGTGCGGACCAACGGCGAAGAGAAGCCGAGGCGTTGCGTAAGCTTCAAGAGAGAAATAAATCTCCATGGGCTCAAGCTCCACGCACCCTCGCTCCCGCCACTCATCCCGCTTCCCTTGCCGAAATTCAGAGACTCGAGAAAGAAAAAAAAGTGGTAAGTCATTTACACTTATCATGTAGCGTCATGTCTATGTTTATTACTTTCTTACAGGAGGAACAACGGCTTCAACAGCAATTGATGCAGCAACAATTGGCACAGCAGAAAGCAGTAGAGCAGGCACACGAGACATCGGCAATCGACTCGTCAAAGCGATTGCAATTCAAATGGGCGGAAAAAGCTATTGCCTCTAGTAAACCTCTCCAAGTGAAGAGTCTCGCGCAAATTCAGCAAGAGGAGCAGGAGCGCGTCGATAAAATAAAGGTACTTATTGCCTCTTGAATATGAGTGACGAAATATTGTTTTCGAAAGATTGTGCGATGAAAAATTGAAATATTTTAGCAACAGGAAAGAGAACGATTGGAAAAAGCTGGCCAGAAAGAATCCGCGAATATGCTGCAGAACGCTGGAATATGGGGTACGGCGTCGCAGTGCTTGAACTGGGCTAATTCGAATGCGTCGAACAGTCAAGTGTGGTCCACGAATTCCGGTACTACTGGTTTCTGGGATCCTACACCCGTTAAGTCATCGACTACTACGAAACAACCAGCTAAACAAGCTACAAGTGCAAAACCTGCCTCTAGCCAGCAGCAACAGCAGCAAAATAGCAACAATAAAGCATCCAAAAATAAGAATAAGAGAGAAGAGGAACTAGTGAAGAAATTGTTTGAACAGAACACTGCCAAGACTGACGAATTCACGCAATGGTGTAATAAAGCATTGAGCGGTATACAAGCGTCTGTGGATAGTAAGTGTCATGTAGTTTTCTTACGAATTTCGTCTTCCTATACGTATGTATTTTGCAGTCCCTACGTTCGTTGGATTTTTGCGAGACATCGAATCGGCGTATGAAGTTAAGGAGTACGTTCGCGTTTATCTCGGGGATACAAAGCAAAGCACGGAATTTGCCAAGCAATTTCTTGAGAAACGAAGCAAGTGGCGATCGGCACAACGTCCTCAGGCGCAAGCGGACGACTTGTGCAAGCCAGCACCTGCCGTTAATCCAAATGCACCTGCAGAATTTCAAGAAGTTAAGGTATATTTTTGTTTTACTATTAGGTCATAATAATAATATTATTTAATTAGCTTTGTTAAAATAAACATTTTCACTAAAAATTTTCATTATTTTAATATTAAATTAGTAAAATATATAAGCAAAATTGAGTCAAGTATAAATAAATGTATCTACGAAACTGAATATTAAGGAATTCTTTGTTCCAGGGAAAATCCAAGAAACCAAAGAAGGGAAAGATGTTCAAAGTGGATAACAGGATCCTTGGCTTCAGTGTAACCGCTGCTCCCGATCGTATTAACGTAGGTGATCGCGATTATGGCGAAGGCGTCTGAGCTGTTTCACCAATTTACCTCCTAGAAATGATGCAACGCTCGTTTCATTAAACGGTTTGTTATTTATTTATTGTACATGCCAAACCGGTGCTGAGAAATCCACATGGATATATCTCTTAAAGCATGTGAAGACTTTTTACAATCCAACACACGAAGAAAGAAGCTCATCCTTTTGGAGTCGATCGCCGGTGATTTTTATTTAGGACCGGCTGAGCGTGGCGTTATTTTCTTACATTACACAAAAAAAACCATTGTACATACTACTCAAAGAATATTTCGCATGAAAGAAGACGGACTTACTTTTTCCTATGTACACGACAATTAAGGTTGGAAACTTTTATAACATTTCATCTCGTCATCGTCACTTAAAATACATACGAAAGGAGAAAGTATCCCGATCGATGATAATCGTGCATGCGGATATGTGGCAGTCAATAGCAATATGTGTATGTAAAGGTGTTCATTGAAAAAAAATAACATTAGAATGTGCTTGAGATTGTGAAAATCATCACCTTCACATCAAGTACTGAATATACGGTGCGTCAGTATTTGTCCTTGTTGAATCCTATGGATTTTTGCTTCATCGCAAATACACGTCGAGAAAAGAGATTTACTTTATATTATTACTTGTAGTACACATTTTGCAAGTGATTTAAAAGTGCATTTCAAGCACGAGAAATCTTCCTTCACTTTTAATACCTCTTCGTCGTCATAATATTGCAGTATATACAAAGGGACTGCGACCATTGATAACAGAACAGAATACTTGTATTATATTCTGGAATAATAAGAACAATTCAAAATGATGATATTTTATGAGGATAGTTTAGGAAATAAAACTAGACTTTTGACTCTGTATAGCATTATTCATTAAAAAAAACTTTCAGTTTCGCAGTAGAAACAATAGCAATTAAAAATAATATTCATAATACGTATTACTCAAGGCATTACGATAATATCGGTAATACATAAAATCCTGATAACATTAATTATTGCATATATGGATCTCATTGTCTCGTCGGCATAGACTTTTACACATTGATAGTCAATTGTAACAGTAAACACATTCAAAAATACGAAAGACTTATGGGAGATTTAGAAGATGCAATACGTGCACAGAGAAAAATGTATTTTTTTTGTAAAGTTTTATTTTATAACTATAAATGTAGTTAAAGAAAATCCATAACTACTTTTTAGCACTTTTAAGAATGTTTATTTTGTTTTTTTCTAATTGGACTAATTAATATGCATTGACACAGATACGACGTTGGATAAGCGTGGAATGTTGTGACAGATCTGACCACTCGTAATATTATGATGGTTGTTAATTAAGGTTCATTGATCTTCTCTTATATAACATCGAAAATAGGAGAAGACCATAGACCCTTACATGAAAAGATTTATGTATAAATAGATTTAATGTACAGAATAATATAGTGATGATTAAACAAACCAATTAAAGCGATATAATAAAAAAAACTGATAATTGATATTGTATCAATATTCTATTATTGTATCTAACGTACAACTTAATGAAATAAATATTATTATATTTTCAATTTGGCTTTCTTATTATTTTGTAAGTTAATTTATATATCAAAATTCAAAATCTTTCACACATACACGCGTGCGGGCGCACGCACTCGCACACATACACATAACAACATACTTCTTGTTACAAGATGAATGTATGAAAATGTTTTTTTCTTGTAAGTTAATATATACTTTATATACTCTGTATGCGGATAATGACTTCTGAATACAGCATTTTTGTGATAAAACTACAAATTAAAAATAGTAATTTCTTTGGTTCTTACAAAAAGAAGAAAAGCCCTCGAAAAGATATTGATATATGGTAATGTTGTACGGCGGGATTGCATAAGCATGAATTAACCTTTTTACTCCACATATTGCTACAAATAACTGCTTAAAAAATTAGCGCGAATTGTTTTAAAAGTTAAACACAAACGATTCGTAATACACACGCGACGATATTTTGTAATGCTAATGGCGCAATAAATCTTTCTTAAACATATATATTAAATGTATGCGCGGGGTGAGCGGCGTTGCGGTTGGATATCGTTACGAATTGTTATTACATGTTATGCATTGATTCATACGATGTCATGTATCATAATAAAAGATCATTTAATGGACAACTTAATATTATTTTCACAAGTCTAATGTTTGGATTGACGATATCAGTATTTGGATGTTGACTACCATAAATGCCGTTTATTTTAAAGTGATACAAATTACAAAAGCAAGATGATATAACAAATAAAATTTGTTATAGTTTTTCAGTTATAATCTTATATACATACAAGTATATCGTGACATTTGTACTTTGCGTATTGTTATCTCTCTGTGTACAACACTGTCTACACACACGCACACAACACACACACACACACACACACACACACACATATATACACGTG
This sequence comes from Monomorium pharaonis, assembly GCF_013373865.1. Lineage (NCBI taxonomy): Eukaryota > Metazoa > Arthropoda > Insecta > Hymenoptera > Formicidae > Monomorium > Monomorium pharaonis. The sequence goes on along the minus strand of NC_050475.1, from coordinate 20,888,991 downwards.
TGTACATAATTATATTTCTTAAAAAATTTATTAATAATAAATGCAACGATGAGAGAGATTGTTCTTCTTACGCGGAGATATACCATGATTACCTGTATAACAGTCATTTTTTCAGAAAATGAGTTTTCTGGAATATTTTCGAAGTATAGAATAAAATACTTGAACACATTGAGAAGTTTATATTTCAGACATTTATGATGATATTAATCTTCTTTTCCTTTCCCATTGGATGGTACAACATGAATATTGTTGTAATCTCGTGCAATATCGATATACTGAAAATTTATATTTATTTTCTTTAATATAAATTTTTATATTTACTTTCTTGTAGACATAAACAATATCTTTGATATACATTATATATATATATATATATATATATATATATATATATATATATTATATACATACACACACACACACACACACACAAGCAATTTTGAAAGATAAAATTTAAAGTTAACATAAACAAAACAAATTAGATAAAATTAAAAAAGTATGATATATGAATTAAGATAATATTTAAAAAATAGTAAAATATTTAACAGAAATGCGTATATGCCAAACAATCTCAATTTTTTTAATTACCTTTCTTGGGACGAGAAATTCCAGAATTTGTAATATTATATAACACAACGAGACCACAAGCAGATAGGCCAATACGCCGCTTTGTATTTGACTAGCTAATTGCTGCCCTAGATTTCTCTTCGCTTCACATTTCACTAAATTGTACACTATTTCCGTACGTTTAGTAATATTAAACCAATTATAATATAAACCTATCCTTCTATGTATTTCAAAAGGGCATTCAACATTACCCTTTTTGTAATCCAATATAGCTGTCTCCAGCCCTTCAATTAATGCAGGTACAGTGGGTTCCACAAGATAAATTAGATCTGGTGGTAAAACTTCCGGAATACCTCCAACTTTCGTCGACACTACTTGTAGACTATAAAATAATATTATCTTCATGTTATTCGTGAACTTTCGTTATTTGTAATCTTATTAGTAAAAGAATTGTGATAATTATTTAAAAAATTAAGGTTAGAAATCCCCAAATTAACTTATTAGTTCCTAATACTTTTTCTTTGATGTTTTAGTGATACTTTTAAATATATTTAATAATATGATAAAAAAAGAGATACCCAAGTAGAAAAATTAGAAAGATGCTGTTTTATAGAACGGAAAGAAATTATTAATTTCATATATAAATATAAGACAAGATAAAATGCATCATGTCGCAAGCCTACCCACAAGAAGCTGCTTCTACAATAGCCATACAATAAGCTTCTGTCAGACTTGTATTCAGGAAGATATGGCCCTTGTTCAGAACGTGTCTGACTTGAGAGTGCTCTAGACTGCCTAACAAGGTAACTCTGTGTTGCAATAGATTTCTTTCCCGCACCTCTTCTATGAGCCATCTTTTCGGACCATCTCCGCCGATTAGAAATTGTACATTCTTATGACGTGAACAGATTTCGGGTATTATGTGGGCTAAAAGGTCAACACCCTTTCTATACACCAATCGCGATATTATAACTATGGTAACTGAAATTTATGATATTACAATTATAGCAACTAGAATGGTACGATTCTTCGTGCGACCGAAAAGATTTCTTCAAAATCTAAAACTTACTAAAATCGTTGTTTCGTTTACTGATGTCAGGCGTAAATAATGCGGTGTCGACGGCATTCGGGATAACCGATACCTTTTCCTTTTGCACCTTGGCTCGTAATACTGTATTTTCCTTTCCAGTATGAGACACACATATGCAATGATTGCAATCAACTAGCGATATTTCGAGAAACTTGTTTGTCAAGATGGCGGATGCATCCGCAAAACCAAAAAGAGAATGATCCGTGAAAACTGTCTAAAAACACAGCATTAGTCACTTTGTACTACCTATCGTTACCTAGCATACCCAAGACTTACTTTCAGACCCATTAATCTACCAATCAGCATCCCCTCATGTGCTAAAGCAGAGAATGCGGAATGACCATGTATTATCTGTATTTCCTCTCTTATAAAGATATACCTAATGAGTGGAAGAGAGCAAATCATCGTTGGAAGAACACACTGATTGTAGAAAACCTTGACAGGGATATAATATACCTTGAACAAGATATAAGAGTGTGAGAAAATAGAGAAACAGAACTGTGTAAAAGACCAATCTATAACAGATATAGTAAGTAATCTTTTGCTTTAAACTCCAAGAGTTGTAATATTAATTTTCTCTAAGCACTAAACTGTATAGTTACAATCTGACCAGCTTACTTAAATTTTAGGGATTAAAATTTAATTCTAGAATGTTATTGTATTGTAAATTTTTACCCAAGTATTAATTCAAATTCTATTATTAAAATTTGGCAGATTAAAGTAATATTTAATAAAATGTTTTTAAGACAGCATCAGAAAAATGTCAGTTTACAGCTTGGAGCATAAAACTGAGGGCTTACTATATCTACTACAGATCAAGCTTAATTGAATAAAAATGAAATATACTTTCAAACCATTTGTCATGTATCTTATTCCTACCCTATCCCCATAGGAGTGGGTAAGTATCACTACTTTGTGTCCATGCTCCAGTAGGCATTGGGACAAATTGAAAATGTGCTCTTCAACACCACCCATGTTTGGATAAAAGAAATCTGAAACCATGCTGTACAAAACGATATTATGTCAAATATATACAGTAAAATAAATAACATATATTAACCCTTTAATTCTCAGGTGGAACGAGTCATTTGTTCCTTAAATAGAGTATAAGAATTATAAAAATTATTTTATTAATTATAATTAGTTTTTAAAGAATCTATATCAATTTAAATAAAAATAAATGACATTATTATATGTATGCATTGATATGTTTATTATATTTTAAAATATATTTTAACATCATAGAAGCATGCCATTAAAAAATGTTTTGAGAGTAATACACTCGCACTACTTAGAAAACTTGTTTATCTGGGAAAGAGTGAGATACTATACAAACCATATTTTGTGTTTTGTACCGTTCATCTTCACATTCGTGCATGATTCACGTTGCTGTATCTTATGCGGCTGTAAATTCGCCGTATCATCGCCAGGCGTGTCCCGCGTGTCCACTCACCGCGTCGATACCTGCACCCAATAATAAATTCGTTACTATCCCATCATGCGCGTCGGTATACCTTGGATCGCATTCATGCATCTCTAATCAACGCTGATTCGCGATGATAATGAATAATGGAAGGATGAACTAGCGCATACCTGTGGATTCGGGATGTCGTATAATAATAGAATGTCCGGAAAGCGTTTCTAACCTCAACCGTGAGAGAAAAAATCTCGAATTTACGCACGAGATCCAACAAGTCAGTCCGTTTGTCGAGCTCTCAGTCTTGAGGAATTCTCGAATTTGATAAATCTCGGACTGTCTTCATTCTTATGAGTTTTTTTCGCAAATTTAATGTTTGGTACAGAGAAAAATCTAAGAGCGGTCTTTTAACTAGCATCAGCGCCAAATGTAGAACTACGTGGCCTCATCTACCTATCGGACATTGTCAGTAAAGAAGTCATTTTTTGGTGTATGTCCGTACTATATGTGCAATACCAGTCTTACATTAATATTTGCTATCAATTGAAATATATATTTGAAATAGTTTCTATAGTGTTTCTATAGAGGAATTCAATGCCATGATGTGTGTGTGTGTGTGTGTGTGTGTGTGTGTGTGTGTGTGTGTGTGTGATCTGTAATATATTTGGTCGGTCAACGATATATCGCGCATATAATTGACGTGACGAACATAATATCATCATATATTGCGTATAATACGCCTATTCTAAGTGAAATTAAAAGTAAGATATGGAATGTTGCCGCGTCGCGAGTATACGTGGCGCCAGTTTTGTCGCGTGAAGTTGACCGCGCAAAGATGAAGACGATTCTCGTCATCTCGAGCCATATTCGCACGTCTCCTTTGCAGAACGTAACAGTCGCGGGATGACTGGCCGCTACAATGAGAGGCATATCGTCAATCATTTAATTGGTAAGTGTAACGTATATTGACTTTGTGTTGTAGTCCGCTCGAACGCGTATCTCTCGATATTCATTCGAGCGCAGATCGTGTCGCGTGGATGAGTAATCGCGCGATCGTAACGTGTAAAGTTGATCGCGAGGGAATGGAACCCCTTTCGTCATATCAGTTGCATTCTTTTTTCATTTTCAGAACGTGGTAAGCTTAAAACGATTATGAGATCGATTATGGGGCGGATGTAATCGCGATGTCTACTTGGTAAGTAAAATCTATTTCCTAATAATTAATCAACGCGCTGTTCTTAAATATGCGTTCATGATTTTTCCATAGATCGAACAAATATTGCAAGTCACGTAGCGCCGCGGCTTTATCGTGTGAAGTTAACCGCGCGAAGTTGTACGCGGGTGGCGGCGTATCCCATTCTTCATCTTCATTTGCATCTCTTTTGCAGAACGCGGCGGACGCGGGATGGACCGGCTCCGGAGCGAATGGACTCACGTATCACTGGTAAATGCGTTACGCATGTTAATTTTCCGCCGTAATTCCGTTCAAGCGCGTACCTCTCGATATTCAATCGAACGCGGATCGTGTCGCGTAGCGCGATCGCGCGACCCATTGTCGATCGCGACGCGTCAAGTTAATCCTGCAAAAAGAAGTGATTTTCCGCCATTTTAATTTTATTCCCTTTCTCATTTGCAGAACGCGCGGACGTGAGACGGTCCAGCTTCACGAGTAAATTCGCGATTCACACAACTGGTAAGTGTGCACACGTTGACTTTGAGTCGTAATCAAGGTAGAACACATAGGCGTAATAAAGTCAAAATGATATCATGTAAAAGTCATCTATAGAAAAATCATAATATGATTTAATAAACTTTTTTTGATGATTTTGTGATAGGGTTTTGATATTATTTTTAAATGACTTTTTAATAATATTCAATCATGATTACATTAAGATGATATGACAAAAAAAAAGATAAAATTATAATTAAAAAGCTGTATAATCATTTTATATTTTTCTTGATGTCATTTTGAAGGTATAATGATTAGTTGCGTTCAACATTTTGCAAAGTGTGTTTTATGTAAAAAATTTTTTATTGGATAAATTTTTGCTGGCGTTGTTATTTAACTCTGTGTGTACGACGGTGAAAAAAATTTGTCTTTTATTCTTTGACTAATATATAGCCAAAAGATTTGACCAGGAGCAACACAAGGTAGGTCCCATTTGGCCCATAGAAATCTACTCTTAAGGAGAGTACATGCTCAAATATTATTAAGGGACATATAAAAATATCATAATTATATATATATATATATATAAAATGATACAATATATCTTATTTAAAGCTAAATAAGCATTAATCAACAGAATAATATAACATCAATATTATAATTTTACACTCAACAATACAACTCTGTTACGTACAATATATTACATTTATAATGTTAAGTATGAAATTATAACATTCATGTTATATTACTTGGTGTTTACTGGGAAAGAAAGCGAGGACAGGAGAATATTGAAATAATAATCCATTTGTCGTATGATTTGTAACAAATGCTCGATAAACTTTATTCCACATCGTGCATCAAGTTGCTCTTCGGGACAAACGTCTCGACTTAACATACAGATATATATTTATAGTTATTACGTATCCATTACGTACAAAGCGGTTCTTAAATCTACATATAGATGATTTTTTTGGAAGAGGTACATTGGATTGTGAAAATGTGTATGTTGGATTCGAATATGTGTAAATGCATATGCGTGTGTCCGTCAAATATAAAAAAGGCATTGTTAGCTTTGTCTTTTAATAAACCCCGAATGCAAGACGAGACTCTGTCAAGTCAATACAGCAGATCTTTTCGCATTAATTCCCATTAATATTATAGGCTTCGCGTTATTAAGGCACTCCATACCGAGAATATTATTTAGCGTGCACGAATAGCAAAATGAGACACGAAACAGAATTCACGAGGAAAAAAGTTTATAATAGAATCGAATAAGTAAAATGATCGTCCGCGAGTACGCGATTATTGTTAACTAAAATTAATTAAAGTATGCTAAAATTAACTGGACGGCGGTCTAACACATCAATCGATCCGTTGCTACTTTACAGTCGTTGTCGAGATTGGCAGTAAAAATTACAGTTTGCACTCATAAAAGAATTATTTAATTTTAAGACATCATAATGTTTATCTTTTATTATTGTTTTATAAATGCTTATAAATGTTTTAAATATTTACAATTTAAAACTTTTCCAAAAATGTTAAAACATTTCTAAGTATTTAAAAGACAGCAACAAGAAATAAACATTTTAATATCTTCAAATTAAACACGTCTTCTATAATGCAATATAATTTTATTCGTTATATAAGAAGCATTTCTTTCTTCGTTTAAAAAAAATATAACTAGTTGTTTTTATAATTATATAACTAGTTATATAAGTAACTAAAGTCTAGTTATAGTATAGGTGTATAAATTAATTCTCGGTCTCTACATTAAATTAACTATAGCATTTATTTAAATTTAAATTTTTTCCGCCAATTTTTAAGCTTTAAAATAAGCTATAATGGTTAATAGTACTACTGACATAATCTCAAAAACAGTAGTAAAACCAATGTTGTTCGGAAAGCAGCACTCAAGGCACTGTCTCCTTTTTTACATTCTAATTAAAAAGAAAATGCCGTAGCACAAAAAATGATTTGTTCGATCCATGGAAGTTATCTCCAACATGGATTGGGAAAGTCTCCCTCATCACGTATTCTCCAGACCTTGTTCCTTTAGACTATCGCCTTTTGCGGTTGCTACAGCATCAACGGTCGATTCGCCAGATCAATCTCTCGAGGAAGTAAAAAAATGACTTTATTCAATGACTTTATTCGGTCAAAATCGCTATCTTTCTTTCGAGACGATATCCAAAAGTTGGCTGAGAGATGGCGAAAATGCGTTATAGAAAGCGAGGAAGATTACTTTCAACATTAGGTAATTACTTGTTTTTTTAATAAATAAATATCAAAATTGTGCTAAAAAGGCCGAATATTCATTTATACAGCTATATATAATTAGTATTTCCTATTGTTATCACTATGCTGCAAAATGAATAATTGAGAAAATTTACTGGTTCTCTATATATTCTCTATATATTACAATTTGACGTTGAATTACTGTATCAGTTTCGCTGAAAGTATCGTTACTAAAAATAATTATTTAACAAAAATATTAAAACAATATCAAAATATCAAAATAATATATTGCAAATTCATTGCTTCTTTATATCTAATTTTTATGTAAATTTGATAAAAAAAATTTTTTTAAATACAATTATAAGTTTTTATTTATTCATTGACTAGGTCAATTTTTTATTTGTCCACTGATTGATGTAATAATCCTACACAGTAATTTGCAAAATAAAACTAATGAGATTTTATGCAGAACGGGTCGTTTGTAAATCTATAACGAACTAACGTAAACGTGTATTTAATTAATAAACGGCGATAATGAGATTCTCGATCGCGCCCTTCACGCGACAACGCATCGATATCGTTTCGCTCGGCATGAGATATTCGTAGCATTCTTTGTACTCTTGATTACAACACGTGTGCCTCGCGTTTTTCTAGTCGCGTGACAAACGAAAGTCTGGCCAAGCAACAAACTGTCGTCATTTTGACGTCAATTAGTTATTTTCAATTATTAGCGTCATGTTACCTAAGATGTAATAATGACGTCATTTATTTATTCCTCCTCTATATATTTACAATGTGATAAATTTTATTATATCAATTTATCACTCGATATATCGACGACGTAGTGGTAACATCATTAGTGATTAGTTTAGTATAAAATACGAAAATAATGACGTATTTCCTTCGTCTGTATATGACGTTACATGGCTGTGACAAATCCATGTCATTTTTACATATTTAGATATCACCTTCAATGTCAAGATTTGATAGATTTGTTCGTCATAAATGATTAATGACATCAAATAAACGACATCTTGCTACCTATTATTAGCAGAATATCACTTCCTGGTAGTATAATCTCGTACGTGATGTAGGCAGTAATAAAAAATTTTTCTTTCGCGCGAAAAAAGCTCCTCGCAGATCTTCCACCTTCTCAATCCTCAAGTCTTCTATAGATGTCATACGTTGTGTTCAAAAATTGATTAATAGATCCAATTGACCGGCACCCATTGATGCTCCGTGGCTAAAGCATCCAGAGCCGCGACTACCTGCCTGAATGTCTCATCGAAGTCTTCGTTCACGATCACCAAGTCGATGTACTTCTCGTAGGCTCTTTGTAGAGCCGCCGATTCCTCTAACGTGGATTTTAGATCATCCTCCTGTCAAATGAATCACCAATCAGTTTCTCACTTTCAATATTTTATTGTGCAAAATTCTTTCCCTTTAAAATAATGTTTTATACACAGAAAAAAAGAGTATCAAACATTAGTATTAAATTAAAACTAATATTCAATAGAGAAATATTATTTTAAAATTATATTAAATAAAACAATATATAATTTTATCTATTATCTAAATAAATTTAAAACCCTCTTTATCTTATTTAAGATATATTTATATGTAGTTAATAAAAACCACCGTTTTTAATATAAAAACTAAAATACATTTTAGTAAAGTTTTATATGTTTTTAATGTTATAATAGTCCAATAATATGATTTATATGATAATCGTTTTGATAATAATTTGCATATTATTTAATTTATAAAATAAAGAGATGATAATTTAAAAAATTATATTTTTTGGTAAAAGACATTATTTTATATCCAATACTTTTTTTCTTAACTTATAAGAACTATTATTGTACAATGACAATATATATTTTTTATGAAACTATTGTATCGTAAGCAATTTTATCTATTTAACGTTACAATCGCATGTCAATATTTAATATTTAAAAAATAATGATACTCTCAAAAATATTCTTTTTTTCTGTGTACGATAGTTGGTTTCATGATAAAAATGAAATGCATTTTAAACGAAATCACTAATTTTCCTTGGTTTTGCAGTAATATTAGAGTGCTTAAGAAAATTTAGCTCCCGTATCTAAGAAAAGCATTGAAAATTTTTATTCTATGAATTAAAACGTAGAAATACGTCGTGCGATATTGCAGTGAATAAATCTACAACTATTAATACATAATTTCGTAAAATTCTGAAAATTATGGTAAATATTTCAGTTCTGTACAATAACATAATAAAACAATACCATGCGATACAAACCTCGTACAAAGATGCGAGGGACTCCAAGGTCCTGGCTCTTCTCGAGCTGTATCTGATGGAACTCTGGCGGTCGAACTAGCGAAGCCAACATCAAATTTATACAACAAATTAACACTAAAGTGTTGAAATATAAATAAAGTAAACGATAAAAACAAACAGATTTTCACATATAGATTGCTAGCATCACATGAAGTCAACAGGAAGAGCTCAAAAGAGAGTGTAGAGATTAATAATAGAAAACAATGGGAAAATAATTTTTATAAAAATGGATGCAAAAAATTTTGAATAAGAATACCGTTAGATTTCGACTGCTGGCACCGGTCGATCTTCCGAGATCGTACAAAGATTTCAATTGCTCCATTCCGGGCGCGGCAATGAATATGACGTAAGGCATAAACTCCGTGCTATTATGAAGGATTTTGAGCGCGATCGGGCTGCAGTCCAGTACGCACATCTTGCCGGCCCTTATCAGCTCCCGCACTGAGTCCAGTTTCGTGCCGTACAGGTGTCCGCCGTGTTCGCCGTGCTCCAAAAACCTGTGCTCCCTTATGTCGGTCTCCATGGACTCGCGATCAGTAAACCAATAACTCTTGCCGTTCTCCTCGAGCACTCTAGGCGGTCTCGACGTGTCTGAAAAGAGAGATCACGTCCGCTCAATATGATAATCAAGGCTATCCGTTGCATCGATAGATGTGAAACGCAGTGATTGATTGAATGTTCTTACATGGTACGATAGTGCCGAACTTCTCGGGGTCGCTGTTAATCAGCCTGTTCTTCAATGTTCGTCGACCTACGCCACGCGGACCGACCAGAGCCAAAGTTTTGCGTCGAAATGGCGGCATCCGCGCGACCTCCTCGTAGAGGAGCAGTTCGGCGCTGTCAAACTCACCATTCGACTTGGACTGGTACATCTTCGTCTTTTTCTTTTTGGATATCCTGGTGCCGCAGATGCTTATTTTGTGAACGAAATCAGCCTCAGGCGGTACGAACGCCTTTCTGCGCTCCTCCAGCTCGAGCGAGGGTATCAGCCCAGGTGATCCCAGACCTTCGCCCTCCACTCTTCGTGCCTGCCACCAGTTAGGATCGGCTTGATCGATGATCTGGAGGACGTCGCCCTTTTGGAAGGGTAGACCGATCTCTCGGCAAGGTAGAAGCGTGTCCTCCGAGGGATCATAATCAAAGAGGGCTCTCATGTAACTCTGCAACGATAAATCGAATCAGAAGGCGGCTCCTCGATGGAATTATTATGAATTTTCATTGCTCTGCGATTACGATGCCAACATCGTATTCTCCATGCTCGAATGAGCGCCATAAAGGAGAACGAATGAGAATGTAGCTGTTACTAAAGGTATTGAGATGGAAAAACAGCTCGCAGCCTTTAATGAAAATTTTTCTCAGAATTTTTATATAATTTTTGAGAATTTCTGTATAAATTTTATAATATTTTTTCAGAAAATTTTTTCGCTTTTTTTAATTATAAGATTTTTCAGAAATAATTTGACAAAATATTTTTCAGATTTTTGTTTAGATTAACACAGTAGATAGATAAAATATACATATAAGTAAACTTAAACTAATTAATTCGGATTATTAGACAAGTATTTGTATTAAGATATAGTATTTAATATATTATATTGTTAAAATATTTCATTTGTTTCGATTTTAAAGCCCAATTTTGGGGGCTGACTTGCAAAACATTACTTTATTATCATTTCGTTATAATTTACCTAATTGACATAATTGAGAAATGTCGTAATTTTGAAGCTTTTATTCTATCCAATTTTTTAATTACAACGAATAAAACTACTGTGGTCATCTGTTGATATTGTTCGTTCATTCTCATTAAAATAGAAAAAAGATTTCTTTCAGAGCAATTATGAAAAAGTATGAAAGCTATATTAGCATCTTTTCTAGAAATCTTCATATATGTAAATTGCAATATATTTTAAGAAGTTCTTATCCTATAATTTAAAAATAAATTACAAAATCTGAAAAATATGAAACAATATAAAAAAATTTATTCTCTCTACTAGAAATCTTTATATGCGAATTCCAAAATTCTCAAATTTCTTATTCTATAATTTTTGAAAAGAAATCAGATAAAATTTAAAATATTTTAATTAAAAATCTTCATATATCTTTAAAATATGAAAATTTTGAATTATGTAAAAATTTTTAGAAAAATTTTTACCTAAGGCAGCACTCACCGTAGACTTGATAGGCCGATTCACGTCCGAAGCAATACCCGGAGCTAATTTCAGGGATAGATTTTCCTTGGCGTCCTGGATCGCCTGCTGAAGCTCCTCGGGATTTCGAACTCTCTTGCCGTTGACCTCGAGTATCACTTCACCTGTCTTCATGAGTTCTTGACGAGCCGCCGTGCTGCCACCAAGAATCCTGGCAATGATCAAATTTCCAGACTCATCTACTTGCACCGTCAAACCCTAGAAGAATGAGGCATGAAAATGAATGTATTGCCCTTGTCCTGACTATGTTGACTTTAAAGAGTAATTTCATTCGCAAGCTCTTTCGAATGTAACGATCAAAGTCTCAAACGCTGATAATTTGTAACCATATTTTGGGGCGCGGGTACCTTAACGAAGCGCGTAGTAGCAGACAATCACTAAAACACATGGCATGCCATAAAAATAAACGTTCGCTCTTATTTACGAATTGCAAGTGGTATTCTCATCTCTTTTATAGGCGAATCTGGCGGGGCTAATTCGTGAGGAGCTTATTTTGCGATAAATTTTTCAATCTCGTTTTAGATATAATTTTAATTATTATTGTTAATATAGTATATTTAATATATTTTATGTTTAATATATTCTTAATTTTTTTCATTGTTAATATTTATTTTTATTGATATTTATAATATGAATTATATTTTATGATTTGCGTGTGTTTTAATTCATTATATCGTCAAATGTTAATTTGATAGTAATTACAACGTTGGTTTTTATCGTGTTCTTTTGTTTTTTTTTCTTTTCGTACTGTGTACACATTTACCAGGGGTTCATCCGGTTGCCTTCGAAGACCGACCACCCTGATAGGCATCTCCTCCTTCTTGTTCGTCGGCATCGTCGACGCGGACGGATCGGGCGATTTAGAAGGCGTCTCTTCCCTGCGTTCCACAACCGCGTCGTGTGTCTCCAAGAGCGCTTTCAAATGCGCGTTACCGAGAAGATTCACCAGCTCCCTAGCACGCGGGTCCCTGGAGGTTCGGAAGGCGTGACACACTTCGTCGACGATGTCACATACGGATGAGCATACTGGTTCCACAGGTACCGGTGGATCCTCGAGACGCTCCTGCACCTGGCACGCAGACAAAAAAGAGGGAGGACTTTAAATCGGGACCTGTTAAAAACTGGTTTTTCACACGAGTCTTAGAAATGTGATTCCTACGCAACCCTATCTCTTTCACGCTGGTGCGCGTCGTTGATAATTTCAATTCATGATAACATTTCTTTTTTTCCAATTGTCGAATAATGCTTTCCTGACCGTATTTTCTCTTTCTTTTTACCATTACATTTTGTAAATTCACAATTATTTGTTTCACATTTGATCACTTTAATCTGTAAAAATACAATAATAATCATTTATTTTATTTATTTAGAAGCTCTTGTTGGTCCATGAAAGTCGAATTAGGATTCTATTAAATTTTTTATGAGATAGTATGCGGTATTTCAATCTATTTTTATCGATCAAGAAAGAAGTAAGTTGAAATGTGTGCTATTAAATGAACAAATTTTTTTGAATGCAATTTGTTCAGTTTTGAGAAAAAGAAAATATTTCGTGAAACGCGTATAGTTGAAAATCATAAACAAACTGTATTATAAGAATTTCCAAATTGTGGAACACATTGGAAAGAAATCCATGTTGCCAGCACGTTGTAATGATCAATGTGACATGCAATGATGGAGTTTAATTGGATTAGAGTTAATCTAATCGACACGGATGACATTTAGTCCCACCCTATCCGGAGCGGGTAAAGTTTAGAGTTTAAGTAAACGAGTAATTGAGAAAGTAGGTCATGCCGACTCGTTCGACGGCACTGCTTCCGAATATCCAGACAATCTTCATAGATTGACCCTTTTAATGAGCACAGCTTTAATGCGACGCGCAATCTTTTTTAAGACCTAAAGAGATCTAGCAATAAGAGAGAAACTGGCTGCTTTCCCATAAAAAAATGCAACTGTAAAGCAACGAGGAATCCAAGATACACACGATGTCGCGCAAATGTATATTGTCGTTGCAGGTCGTCGATGATTCATCGTTAAATTATTTCCTCTCGAGAATCGTGAGCTCCAGCGAGATTATTATATACACGCGCTTTGCCGGTCAGATGAGAGAAAGAGAGAGAAAAAGAGAGAGAGAAAGTGTGTGTGTGTGTGTGTGTGCGTGTGTGTGTTTCCTCATCGTACGTGCTCCCGCGAAATCGTGCGTTGCGAAATCGGCGCGTTGCGAGATAATTTCTCCCGGTAGGTTAACGGGGACGGTGCCGCGACGTTGCGTTTCACCGCAAAATTTTTCGACGTCAAGACTTCCTGTGTTTGCTCGACGATTTGTTTACTCGACGCGCGCTCACCCACGTGCCCACGCGAGGTTCAAACGTGAAAATTCGTAAATCGACGTCCGTCACGCGAGAGATTTATCGACGCACTCCGTCACGGATCATCAAGCCCGCCCGTGGCTGTCGTTCTCCCGTCGTTTACTCCAAACGGATTCTCGCGCAAACCGAATGCTCCCGTATCTCGCGCCAGGAGGGACGCGAGCATCAGCGGAGGCGTGCCGCACTTGTGTTTACGGACCATAAAGCCGCGCGGAATTTATTTATCCGCCTTGCTCCGGAGATCCTTAGCGAGACTAATCCGCGTCTCCAAACTCGTTTCTCTTTTCGCGGAGGCTCGCGCGAGCGATCACCGTGAAAAAGCCGCACCTTACGCACCACGCGGCAAAAACGATCGGCGGAAGCAAGGCGAGTGAGTCTCCTTGTTCTTCATCCGTACGTTGAGGTGACTTCGACTTGCTCTATCGCAGCTCGAGCGCTCTTTTCTCCGATACCTTCTTATCAAGTTTATTCCGGTTCGAGACATGGTAGATAATCCATTTGGTCCTGTCGGATCTCTCAGACCATTCTGTCGTTTATCGCGTCACTAACGGTACTTCAATGTTTCATCGGTCGCACTTCACCGTCGCAAACAGTTACGGCTTCCACTCCACTGGAAGCGGGGCAGTGAGAAACTGAGGATGATTGTGATCTTCCGCTTACTCTATCAGACACCCCCTTTTCACGAACAATACGCTTCCCGCGTTCCTCACCTGGAGAAAGAGTCGCGACGCGGTGCTCCGTGTGAACTGGTGAAGCTAACGCTTTAGCGGCTCTAACTGGACGTGGTCGGTGCCCCCGTGGCGGTGGTATCGATCGGCGAGGGAGAGAGAGCCCCGGCCTCGAATGGAGGGTAGACCAGATCTATCGCACGGGGTGGCAGAAGCGACTACGTAGGATGCTGACGGGAGGGTGGTGCTCGGGTGATTGGGCGCTTGTTTTACGTTACGCGCGCGACACTCTCGTATGAGCGGCAAGTCAGAAAACTCTGCCGCGCCTACTGACGTCGTCTGGCCTGGCCTGGCCTCCCTCCTTGCGTAGGCAGCCCGTTCAGGCGAGTCGCCTGCCGTTTCTGAAACAGGTGGGGGCCCTTCCTTCTCCTGGCATGCAACACTCTGCTACGTTCACTCCAGGAGCGTAGCTCGCCCGTCCGGGCGCCACCGTTTCAAGGTTGTCGTAAAAAACCGAGCGAAGTCACGTGTCTTTTCTGGGTGTCGTCAGGCTTCGCTTTTCTCGGACACATGCATGTTCCCTTTATTGAGTTTGTCAATTATCACGAATTTCCCGTTTTTATTCGAGTTCGCAAATTAATCTATCAAAATTAGGTTTACGCGATTATAAATGCATAGGTCCATTAACTTAGCACAATTTTATAGTCCACGTCTTCTAATTAATCCAAAGGTTTAAATCAAACCTTTACTTTCTTACGTTTGCGAGCCTTTATCAGTGATTCTATTTAGGATAGTTGCAATAGAAATGACATCGATATTCCTTTTCTCAGTTTCTTGAAAATGGTTTAACCTCGTGACAGACTCGCAGTGAGGAATCTCGTGATGTCGTACTAGTGACGTCACACTCGTACCGATTGTTAGCTGTATAAATGAGAAGTACAGGTATTCAGGAAAAGCCTTCTTTGGAACGAACTAATCACTCTATAGATTTTAGACAGGCGGAGAGAACAACGTTTAGCAAACAACCGAGTTGTAAAGACACTTTAGCTCGAAAAAGACGAATCGCTCTCTTTGTCGACGGAAACTGCGTGATTATTTAACAATCGAGCACACTTGAACGCTCCGTCATTAAATGTGTCACCGTTTTGTAGACTCAGCAATTTGTATGAGTCGAGTTACAAACCGACAACGTCAGCCGAGTGATGTAACTGCCGCGTCCAGCAACAATTGAGCGGGACACGACACGTAGCGATCAGCAAAATCGGTATTCGATATCGGTATTCACAATACAAGAAAAAAAGGACCATCGAAAATAATTCTGTATATAAATTTATTGGAACGGCGGAAAATTTAATCGGGGTAAAAACAAAATTAAAAAAAAAAAAAGAAAAAGAAAAAGATATGAGTATCTGATAAGTGCCACGGCCGAGTGTCCAGCGTACAGTCCTGTCATTCACATACGCGGATCGACACATATGCCACGTGCGTGCATGTGTTACGTTTCTCCTACTTCCTCCAGCGCGCGATCATAAAGCCGACTCACCGACTGAAATTACATACGTCGTCTCGTCGTACGTACACGCTAGGCGACTTATAAAACACGTTACCTCGTACGCATGCTCTGCGCTTGGATTTCTGCGACGTGTACGAGCGATGACTCCGCTCTCAGGCGCCTATGACCTACGCCCAATCAAGAGGTTCCGCGAGGTCATCACAGCCAATTACCCGTAATTATTACATTACAAGGAGAGAAATGGCAATTTCGCCAATTGAGCAACCGTAAATCTCAATCCCTCTCACACGCAGATTATAATTTTTCATACGGGATGAGCTGGCAGTACTCTCTCTCTCTAATCTAAGGTGATTATCGGCTGTCGAAAGTCTGGCAAGCGCGTTCTTCCCTCTCCCCTTCTCCCCGCCATCTCGTTTCTCAATAATCGACTAATTATCCGGATCTGGATTGGATGATCTCTCTGCGAGGTTTCTCGACTTGGCTTTTCTACAAAGGACGCGGGCGCCCTGCTGCGCTCGTCAGCACTTTCCACTGTTGGCTCGATTCAGCGTAAAAGGCGGGAGACGTGAACCGACTCTTTAACGGCTACCCGACACCAGGCGTTCTCTACCTGCCGTGGTGCACGTGTTTTACCTGCGTGCTTGGTAGAAAATTGCGGGAATGTAGACTCTCCCGTGGCTTTCCTTGTCGAGAGGAAGCTGTACATATGCCGAGCAGACAGAATAAACAAGTTCTTATTTGAGATGGAATAAGGGAAAGGAGAAGATCCGATTGTGATTCCATATCGTGTAATAATTTTTTTTTTTCTAGGCCATCGCCGGTAACATTTGTGTCGAAGGCCATCTCTCTTCGTGACTCTTCTCGCGACCGCGGGAAGTGTGTCGCGACCGAAATAGCGTGGGTGTCGCGCGGATGTTTCGAGCGTACGGTGTAGATACGTGAAGGCACGCAGAGGGAGACGGGCGAGGAAGAGAAATAAGAAAACTAACGCGCTTGGCACGCGCGTTAGTTCCCGAAATTCCCTCTTTTTCCCCATGCTGAGTGATGAACGAGCCTCGACCCTTCCGTTCCGGCGCGCCGTACGACCCCCGCCGGAAGAGCACGCGGTTCGATCGGATTCCAGCGAGCATGCTATCCGCTCTCCCTTAAACCGAAATTAAACGCACAAAACTTATCTATGTAATCTATTAAAATGTGGAGTACCGACGGGCCTCCCTTCGTAAAAGATATTGAAGGGCTATAGAATCCTAATGAATCGAAATATAGGATATGTTGTTTAATATCATGTTTAATATCAAATACGGTCTTAGTCAAAAGTATCAGGCACTTTATGTTAAAAAAAGTATTTGTAATTGGAGAAACTTGCGCAGAAATTAACTTCATGAATTATCTTCTGTTTCAAAAATCTTTTAAACTCATATACACGTAATGCCAATTTACATATTTTTTTAATAGTGTATGGTGTTTTTAATTTTTCCAAAAAAAAAGGAGAGACAACTGATTTTTTCTTTTTTTTTCTCGAAAAATATCACGTATATAATTATAATGGTAGGACTTTATTGATGAACTACTTACTTAGAGTTCTTAAATGTAAAAAAGCTTCAAAATTGAAGCACATACAACAAAAAAGGTGGAAAAAATGACAAGATTAATCAGAAAAAAATATCGTTTATTCCCTAAATTTTGGAGAATTTTGACCTAAGAATACTGCGTTAAAATTAAAAATACAGGCGATAAGTAATAAATGCCGAAATTATTGCTACCCCGCTCCTCTCTCAGCATCAGGGGCTGAACAAACCTAGATTTCGAACTATATTTAGAAATTAGAGAACTGCACATTTTCTCGTAGAGAATCATGCACTACACACACTCCGTGGCCACGTACTAAAATATTCCCTGATTTAATCCGGGACTGGTTTATTTCGGTTACGGTCGCGCGTCCGCCATTCTAAACGATCGATTCCATTAACGTGGCGAACACGTTCACAACCTGGACGGTTCAACGACACACGGATTGTTCGGGCAGACGGCCAGAATGCTCATGCGGCCGTTTCGATTTTTTTTTCTCCTCATTCAGTGACAATAATTGAATTGGAATACTGCGGGCAACCGCAAGAAGATCCGTGTGTCTCATAAATTTCTGTGATCATAGCAAACATCGTTTGATGAGCACACGAACACAGATGTTCGATACTGTGCGCGTCAAATGTGTATAGACCGAAATGATATCCACTCGCCTTTACGACCCTTTCACGGCGAAAAAGAAAATTGCGAATTGACATCGTTTCCCCATTAGAATTTCTCATATTCAACGCTGAACGATAAAAACAGGAAATTAAAAGTAAAAGAAAAGGATCTTCATGTACAGAAAAAAGAAAATTTAATCGAATATGATACACTCAAGTACAAGAAAAAGTTACCAAAAAATGTTTAAATAATGATGTCAATGATTCTTGAATAATTATTAAATCATTTTTTAATCATTCACGAATTATTTTAACATCATTCTGACATTATTGTGACCTGTTGCTCTGCTTGGGCACATTGAGAAGAAAAAGTTGTTGACTAAATTTTTCAACTTGATTAAATTTCTTTAGTCCAATCATTTATACGTTGAACTTAAATACATAAAATATTTGAACTTTAACTTATTTTGATATTTAACTGAAATATATTATAAACACTTAAACTAAAGAAATTTAATCAAGTTAAAAAATTTATTCAAACAGACATTTTTTTTCTAAGTATATATTCTTCTTTCGCATTCCACTTTGGAAAATCCAAACATACTGACGATAAAATATTCTTGTTGGCGTTTTTTTCTACATCTAATTTACCGACGAATAAAAAGCCAAAGGAGACAATGAAGAGCTTTTCGAGGAATGTCGCGAGACGGTCTCTCGGGTCGCGACTTAATTTCGAGATAAGGATCACTCACCTTCACGAGGGATGTGACGACCGGGCTGTCGAGGAGGCCCTTCAGGAACAGCAGGTCCGTGTCGTCGGCGACTTTGCCCAATTCCTCGATGTTGTCGCGCACGTGCATGAACGCGGCTGGAACAGTAACGACGACGCACTCGTTCATAATCAGCTGCGGGATAATGTGTGCGTCGGGGGTTGGGAACAGCGCGTCGCCGCGTGCGGCATGCGGCCACCGACGGCGGCGACAACCGAGAAAGGGAGAGAAGGAGATAACTCTGAAAGAGGGTGAATACGGGATGCCGGCACGCAGCGACGCGAGAGTGAACCCGGGCGTGGCCATCTTTCGGCCCGATCAATATCGTCAGCTACAGGTGGCCGAGGCTGTCACGCGGAAATCTCCCTCGACTCTTGAACATTTCTCTATTGTTCATCGACTTCTTTCTCTTTTGACAAGCTAAAAGATCGAGTGCAAAAGAAATAATTTTCGAAATAAAATAAAATAAAATGGAACGGACAAATGCACGTGAATAACGTAGGTGAGAGCTTGGAAGACTTTTGAAGGATATCCAGAGAACTCGCTAATCGATTCGATCAGTGTAAGTTTCTTTTTATGGACTGATCGTATAAGAAATTTTGTTTTCTCGAAACTTCAAAATATCTTACGCATAGTAAAAAAAAATATGTGATTAGCTCTTCTTGAAAATTAGAGATACTATATAATACATATATTTGTTGTATAAATTTTTTAAGCGTTATTGATTAGCTACAAAATAGAGGCTCAAGAATTTCTTTATTCCGTAGTCAATCAATACAATAAAAAAAATTGTCGTATGACAAACAAAATACCAGTGTGAGAATTTATCGGCGAATCGTCATTCGTCTAAACGCGGAATTAAAAATGCACGGAGTGTATAACGAGGTTGAAAGTTATTCAGAGCGAGCTCGAGAGCCTCGCGAGGAAGTGTAAAGTTGTTAAATAACATATCTAAGAGCGTTCAATTAACGTCACTTCTATTCGCGACCACAAGTGGTACGTCTTCCCAAGGCCTCTTAGGCATTATTATCATGTTCCATTTAAGTTACACCTGTTGGCGGTTCGATATTATCGATCGCGATACATCCGCTACTTCTTTAAATCCATTGGAATATTCTTTATTCAAATATTCTCTATCTCATAATTTACCTACGATTACTGTTTCTACGATTGGTCGAGCGAAACAAATATATATTTAGAAAATGTACGTCTCGGAATTCGTTCTGAGTTTTAGAGACGCGGCTTTTGCATGGTTTACATATAAAATGCTTGTGTCCATTGATTATGCACCGACACATTTGGAACTACTCGATGAAAAGCTACTTGACTATGTAATAATAACCTGCACTAACTATGCAGCGTATGAATGATAAATGTATGCTATTATAAAGCACTGAAGCATGCACTGGGAACATGAGAGAGTGCACAGCGTGTACGGGATATGTTGCCGGTTTTCATGCCTATGAATCGAATGAATATATTTTTATGCTTGTTGTTCTAACATCGACACTGAATCACATAAAAGCAGCAATATAATAAAATGTTGCATAGCAATGCCATGTAAATGTGCAAATAGAAAAATAAAAACGCTATGCATATTTGTATAATAGCGATAATTTGTATAATAGCAAATTATAATTTAAAAAAAATATATATTTAATTATGTAAAATTATATATAATTATAATTAAAGATTATTAAGCATTAAGATTCACTTTGGTCAAAAAAGGGCATTTCTTTGATCGGAAACGGATATTTCTCGAAAACTTGACATAGATTGTACTATATTAATACTGATCTGCTTAAATAATTAAAGAAATTTTAAAAAACTCATAAGATACGAGCTGAATCGTTTATTGCTACGCCCTGATAAACAGGCGAGCAGGTAGAAATGGCGACAATTGAAAGTCGTTATGCCTCACAATTAACGTTAAAATAAAAGGGAAAAGCAAACACGGACGGGGAGAATGGGAAAGGAAGGAATTAAAAATATACGGCCGGCGTAATATTTGCACTCGCTCCCACCGGATGTTCGAGAAAATATGCCTCGCTATCGAGAATGCGTATTCGCATGTACATGTAAAGTGAGAAAATATTTCTCTTTAATTACAAGGAAGCTACGGCGACAATTTCGCGGGAAACGTTGTATTTTCGCTCGTTACGTGCACGAGAAATCACGATCTCATCATCACGCGGGATAACGGGACCGGTTGTGTCTCGACATTCAGCCGAATGTGAACAAACTTTACCGTTATCGTTTTGATGGATAATCGAGCCGTTCATGGCGTCCATGCTGGCCAGCAATCGCCGATCCTCCAGCTTCTCTTTTCTTCCGAAGAAAACCATGATAACGACATTCAGGTTCGTGCTTTCCCTCCGACAACACGAGACTCTTGCCTGACGAGCAGTCCTCGTCCGATTTCGACGAAACTTCGCCGCGACTATTTTCACGCTTTCACATAATTACTTTTCCACCGCGTTCTCCACGTCACATTTTTGCCGCGCAAAATTGTCGTCCTGAGATTACGTATAGTGACACTTTATCTCCTTTAACGCGGAAAGCAATTTCGAGATTTAAAACCTGAGACTCGCGAGGGTTGGCCTTGTATCGCCACAAATTAAGTAAGTCACTGCTTAAATCATTTGCAACATTAATCGTATCATTAATTCATCATTTAATACGGTTCGCCGAGGAAAAAAAACGTCTCCGTCGTTGCTCTCCTCGCTGCCACTTCGCAGTGAATGGAAACACTGTCTTACACCTGCCGGGGCCTCTCGAGGCCCCTGGTCCAGACGTGGGGACAGCAAGCCGGCACCCTGCCGAGGTAGTGGGGCGAGACCTAAGGAGGCAAGCCCGACAATGCTTGTTGACACGACTTCGAAGTCACGTAATCCATGCTGTCCGCCACGCTCGTTATATCCTTGGACGAATGATGTATCGTGCCGAATATATCGTACGCTAAAGAAATGAGAGCGTGCGAAGAAAAACGAGAAGCTAATGGAAGAAATCGGAAGGGGACCACACCGAGGAAACGTAACCGGCCACCGGCTGCCGACTGGCCTCGCAGATTCAAAGCTGGCCTCTACGAAGGATCGGGCACGTCCGTGCGGCCAGAAACAAACCAGCTGGTGGCTGGTGGTGGACCAATGGAAGGGGCAGAGAACGCACAGAACGGGAAAGAAGAGAAGAAAAGTAGAGAGGAGGCGGGAACATCTCTACGCGCCCGATCGTTTAACGTGTCGATCGCGATTTCAGGATCTTCCTTCGTGGAGGTTTCTTTCGTCATACCCTAAGTGGACGATACATATCCCGGAGATATCACTCGTGAGTTACTGTTATCTAGGTTTGCAAAAGTATCAGAGGGCTGTAATGTAATGTCGTTTTTATACAATAAATAATGTAAATACTATGTAGTTTTGGGAATATTATATAATTTTTATGTATTAAATAATATAATCGCCATTATTTTCTAATTTATTTAATTGAATTCGCTCTAGCTTCTTCGGTCATTCTATTAAAGAGATGAAAAAGTAACATCTTATAAATAATGCAAATGGTATAGTTTTGTTTCAATTTTTTATTTATTCAATAATATGATTGTTATTGTATCTTCTATGATGGATCAGAAAATGATGGCGATTATGTTGAATAAGTAATCAATTACAGCAAACTACATATTATGTACATTATTTATAAAAACATTATATTTCCCCTAATATAAAATCGAAGAAACTAGGACCAATTCAATTAAGATCGAGACAATTACGAAATAAGTACAATGTCTATAAGATTTATTTTCGAGTAACGACGCAATTTTCGTAATGGCTTTTTAATGGCAATATTAATTTTATTATAAGGAAACATATAGTTCCTCTTATTTCACTATTAAGTTTGATCTCGATTATTAGTAACTGGCAATATTTTCTCAAGCAATGTGAGAAAACGGCGGAGGGGCAAAAACAATCGCTAAAAACAACGAGAAAAAAGCATTAGTTTCAAGAAGATATCCAGAAAACGTGACAATGAGATAAATGAAGTACTTCACAAAGATAAGGAAAGAGAAAGAGAAATGTGGAATAAACTCGATAAAAGGAGAATTTCTTTGGTATCCGGATGCCGGACAACGGAAGTGCTTCCGTCCAAGTATTAGAAGAGTTCTTCGCCACGAAAAGGAGGAAACGATCAACGATCGCTTTTCTCGTTCAAGGTTGCGCGCTAAGCACGTCATCGATCGCGCGGGGGTTTTCCGTCGCTGTCGGTCGGAGAACACGTGCGTGACGATCGATTGTACCGTCGGCGAACTTTGGACGGCTCGCCCGGGTATCGACAAATTCATAAATCCGCCACGTTCGAATTGATTATGTTAGTAGTATATGGAACAGTCAAGGCAATATTTTTTCAGTACTTTGGATTTACTCGTCGAAATTTTTAAGGACACTCCTATAAAAATATAATATTGGGGAGTATTAAGTTACCTAGTAATTAATCCTTATTTTTAGTATTAAAAGTACTAGTGTTAATACAGGTACTACGGGATTTAATCGAACAATTATCTTTACAATCGGAAGGACGATACTACAATGTCTCGCAAGAGAGGCGTCGAAGGAATGTGTCTCAGAAATTTAACGAGAAATGTTGTATCTAATGATGAAGGTGAAAAGCGTGGAAGCGGTAGTTTTATTTTTCCTGCCCAGCTTGGTAAATTTCCTCCTATTCTCACCTGAGGTGGAGTTAAGGTCCTTCCTTTGGATGATTGACGACAGAGCGGAGCACCCGCATATGTCCCCGATGACCCGCGATTTGCTCCTCCTCATTTCGGTTAACTTCCCTCGATGACTTTGTGCGACATCGACGTCATCTGTCCCGGTCGGTCACTCGGGTTCTCCGCTGCCACGAGTCCGGCCATTACAGTTCGATTCCCCGTGGACCACTCATCACCGATCTCGCGATGAGATCGCCGTCATCGTACACCACGCACTTGCCTCTTGTCTCGCAGGAGGTTTCCACGTGCTCGTTGTCGGCGAGTCGGACGGTCTTCGGCACGATTAAACGGACGAGGAACGGACGACGATCGCGGTTATTGCGCGATTGGAAACGGATCAGGATCTATTCATAGATCGAAAATGGAACTTCGGGCAAACCCTGGTCCAACCTGGTTTTTCTGCGTATGCGAAACGCGAAATATCACGTATCCGCCGGGATCGCGGCGGGACGCACATGAGCCTCGTGAACCGACCGCGACCGGTACTTATAGTCGTCGGTCCGAAAGGGGTGGCCTTTGTGGCACCCTATCTGTCTCCCTCTCTTTTCCTCTCCCTCCCCCCCTCTCTCTCTCTCTGTCTTTCTTTCTTGCTTGTGGCAATTCCTCGACTCGTGGCAACGACTGGTACGCGTTATATCCTGTCCGATCGATAATAAACGCGCCCATGAAAGGGTCGCAAATATTCTTCACCTGGGCTGCGCGCCAAGAAGGGCTGACGCAAGAAATTGTTGTTCCGAAAGTTCCCCGGGATAATACATTTCCTGCTTCGCCCCCTCCCCTTCTCTCCTATCTCGCTGCTGACGTTATTGAATTTGCGAAATGCTATTTTTATAGAACGTCGGGAGGACTCGCGTTGAAAAAACAAATAGAGGTAGTTTTACTTCGAAAGATTTATATTTTCTGTGTCACAACTCTCTCTTTCTCTGTTTGCGAGGTACTTTAATATATTGGAGAGCTCGAAGCTTGTTTTTTTTTCTTTTAATAAAATGCAGGTTTCGTGTTGTCCATGCTATTCTACAAAGATACCCAGTCGACCTTCCTTTCTTTGATTAAGTGTCGTGTGGAAATTATTATTAAACTCTAAATTAAAATTTGATATAATATCTTTTCATATAATTTTATCACTGTGTGCGGCACATGTATAGAAAATAATGTATGTATTCTATTCTAATACTTTAAACTCGGAACCTCTCCCGTAAATATGTCGCTGCGTTTTAACAGCTGCTGGCAAACCAGACAAAATTCCAAGGTGCGGTAAACATATTATACTGAACTAAGGCCTGGCAGTAGGTAACCTCAGATCGTGACGCCACTACACTTTCTGTCCTTAGAACGAGATGGCGACTACCTCCAATACACTGCAGTGAGCAATCTTACGTAAAGGTTTTAAATGAAAGAGATAAAATTCTGACTTTATTTCTGAATATATTATTTTTGGATTTCACTTATGAAAAATAACAACGTACCCCCCTTTCTGTGCGCTAAGATAGTATCGGTAGGGAGTATTGGTAGGTTAAAGAAGCGCAGAAAAGACTTCTGATGAAAAAGAAAAAGAAAACGAAAGAAGCTAGACTTTCGTAATCATCGATCGAAAATAATACTTATTATTAAAATAAGAATTGTTACCGTTTTCTGACATTTATCAGCATATTTTTTTACTTTGCTTTTCTACACATACATTTAGGGTGCGTTCGGGGAGACGCTATTAGCGCTATCAGCATCAATTTATCCTTGTTCTACTTTTAATGAGTAATGAAGATGGACTGATGCTGGTAGCGCTAATAGCGTCTCCCCGAACGCACTCTTAGCACCAATATTAAAGCAACAAAAATTTATACCAAAATTTCACTCAATTCCAAATAATTGGAACTTCGCGAAAACTTATCGTATTTGGAATCTGTTTATTTTGAAGCTTGAAATCTCTACTTTAAAGAGAATTTATCGGATTTTGATCTTCATCTTTTTCCTTTTCGCCATCTCTTCAAAAGTAAGAATGTGTTTTGTCTCCAAAAATTTTTTTAGTTTGACGCGCTCCAAGAAGTGGAATATATTTTTTTCGTAAATTTTATAAGAATTGTAAAATATGATTTTTTCCGAGCCAGAGCGATGTGGCAGTGCGTGCGACCTTACGACCGGATCAGATTGGCTGATTGTTGCGAGTAAGGGATTTGATGACGACCTACGTGCGAAATAATGTCCGACCAAGAGGGACGCGTGCGATGACAATGATAACAGCAATTTTTCCTCTCGCAAAGTGTGTCACTTGCTAAGCGACGCGATGAGGCTACGAGAGGAAGGACGGATTTTTTTTTTTTCATAACTATGTCGAGATTTCCCAACGCAAATTGTAATCGTGACAATCGTGTCCTTTCACGTGAAGCGAAAAATTTAGGGCTGTTGATTAAAAAAAAAGTATTTGTGAAAGAAGAAGAAAAGAGAAGAATTTGCCAGGGTGCAGGCATTGCGAAGGATGAAACCGTGAGACGTGAAAGTTTTCTCTCAAGCTACAATACGACATATTTCTTGAAACAGCTGTAGAATCGAGGATGAAAGAGACATCGGGGAAACTGATGGTCTCTGACTTTTATTTCGGATGGTGTTATTGCCTACGGGGAGTCGAGGAGTCACAAGTTCCTTTTTCGTGATATAGTTTCTTTTTGTGCACCAAACGAAAAATGTGCGATAGCTTGGCATCTTTATTGTAGAAGGTTTTATGTAAAAAGATTAAAGGAAACCGAGCGCGTTCAGACATCGATGCACACTTTGTGCGTTTCGATTGTCACAATATTGAAAACGGTGCACACGCCTGGCGCGCGCAATGCAATATTCGAAGCGACGTGTTTCGCGATATGAAGAAATCGTTACCTTTTGCCTTTATTGCCGACAGCAGTTTTAGACAGCAAGAGCGGAAGGCGTCACGACAAATGTTCCGATCATTCTTCATTCTATCAAATTACGAAAAGACAGATAGAGTTTCCTTCCCATTTTTGTAAGACAGTATTTCACTTCCCTATAAAAAAAAACGATGGAAAATTATAGAAACTGAACTTAAATACTTTGGAAATTTATGGAAATTTCATCTTATTTTGTAGAAAAATAGTTATCGTTTTAATCAAATTTGAGGTACGATAGAAAATTTGTTTATTTTTATCTTTTCTTAACAGTTAGATTTTACTAAACAAAAAACACGATATATCAAAGAAATAAAACAAGATTTTTTAAAATAGGGTTAATGATCAATTTACAATTATTCAAATAATAATCTACCGGATGAGTTTATAATAATAATAATAATTATTATTATTATTATCTCGATAAAATATGAATTTCCTCGATAAAGAAATAAGCTCGATAATAAAATCGAGAGCTCCTAATCTATTTAATTGATAAACATATATTCGGTACTTCCCGAGCAAGTACATATGTATTAGTTTCTTATCTTACGAGAATACGCGTAGATATTTTTTTGCGTGTAGTTAAATAACAGGCGACCTTGATAATTATGACAGTCAGTTGAGCTTTAATGTCGCCCACGTTGCTACCTTTGAATTTCCTGTCACGACATTCGCACAATTTTTACGATTATAAAGTTTATCGTTATAACGACGCGCCTATCAATTCGTGACGTTTCAGGAAGAAAGGCGGGTGCGATTACGCGTATAAAAAATAATACTGTTTATCGTGCGAAATGCATCGTAAGCTAGTTCACATTAAAATTCGTTTTTTTTCCCTGTATACAGTGATTCGAAACTTCATAGAGACATAAATGATTGTATAGTTATTTAAATGTAAAAGTAACAAAATAATTATATAATTGATAACTATATGTCCCAGCAAACTTCTCTCCCTCATTACATAAAAAGATATTTATTTTTATTTTCTTTTACAAAAGGGCTTTTACAAAAGGGAGAGAGAGAACGTTCCGAAAAATTTATTCACCGTCACAGATCACGATGTATTCTTATGCAGAATATAGACATTTATACGACTGCTCTTTTAAGAAAAGAAATTGTTGTCTATGACTCAGGCGACACGCCGTCACAAACCGAATCATTTCAATCGTTCTCGAATAAAGAAAAGACTAAAATTTCATCTTTTAAGAAAAGAAAGTTTTTAAGATTATTTAATACTATGCGTTTATTATAGCAATTGAGTGGTTTTAACAATAGACTAGACATCTTTCTAATTGTTGCAAGAACAAGTATCTTTTTTAAATAAGTAAGAAGTAAAACTTGTCTAAACATTTTATATCTAGAAATCTATAAAAAATAAAACAATATTTAAAAAGCTTAGTAGATCCGCCTCGCATTAGATATGATGGTTAAAGCAGACTAATCAAATTTGCATCGCAACTATAACATCAAAATGTACAATGAAACTCAGCAATTAATAATATCCGTCATTTGTCTCATTTACAAAAAAATTCAATGTTATGTTACATCGTATTTGAAATGTATTGATAATGCTTTTATCCATTTTTGCCTATTTCTTTTCCTCTCAATTTCTTTCTTCAATGCAATATTGCAACTTTGAGAGATAACATCAGGTCCATTCAACAATATCTCTATGAATTTGAATCCGACTTTGCGTGAGGAGAGGCTCACCTTATCGGCACACCAACGAATATTAGAGCACAGTTAAGTCCAAGGCAGAAAACATAAAAACGTATAGGCAGATACGCGGGTATGTCCCTGATTTGTCGAATGAAGTGGGAGCGGCACGTGCTGCCGCTGCCGCGTACACGCCGGGAAAACACGCGATATGTTAGTCCTCGTCGAGCGCGGCACTCGCGAGATCGGCTATCGCGCGAGCAGCGGCCTCCTCGATCATCGTCGTCGTAATCTGGAACTCGCGACTCGTAGATCGGCCGAAGATCATCGTCATGCAGAGACACGTGGTATGTTATTCGACGTTACAACCGGTTGCTCTTCTTCTTTTCTCTATTCTACGTTTTGCAATAATCGCCGGGGAAAATTTTATAGTAAAAATTACTGTGTACGATAGTAGGACCATACGAAGAAATTTCAGAGAATTAGACCGTAAATAGTGTGTAAATACCAGTAATTTGGTGAGAAACATAGTAAAAATTTTAATAATTCCTTCCTTGGTCCACCATCTTACTATCTATTATTATAATTTTTACTGTAAAATTTTCTCCGTGCGGATTTCTTTTCTCAAATCTGCTAATTCCCGTCGATTCTCTTCGTCTTCGAACAAGTCGTACAGAAAAAAATTGTTTATCTGATCTTGAGTAACGGTGTTTTCGAATCCTTATATTTACCGTACAAAGCGGACGTTTCGAGGAAAAGGAAAAGAGAGATATGTTTCCAATACACTACTTTTTTTTTGCAGTACTTGTCCCCCGACCCATTTTCTCTCTCCCGCGATGCAGTTAAGGGGAGCGGTCGCGAAAATAAGTCTCGATCTATCGGAACTCACGATCTACCACTATCGCGGAAGGGCTTTTATCCGACTTACTTCTGTTTCGATTTCACTCACGGGAGGACAGTGCACAATGTCCCGACATATCGAGTCGATAAGTTCGCGAGAGAGAGAGAGAGAGAGAAAGAGAAAGAGAGCACTTTTCGTCAAATGCACGCCGCGGATGGAAGAGTTCCGAGGGTCCGAACTGTCTCGATTTATCGCCCTTCGCCTAAGCTCTCTTCTCTCGCGTCTCTTCCCTTTTCTTTCGCGTCGTAGAATGCACACGTTGATGCGCTCGAGGTATTAAACTCGTAGCGGCGAGTTATTTTTAGATTCGATTCTTCCGATATCGGGGATTGTGTCGCCAATTTCGATTCACCGCGGATCAACATTGCGACGATTCTAATCTCCATTAATCTTGACTTTCCTTTTTCATTAATAATAAAATTGTAATTGATAATCGATGGACAAATAAAAAAAAAATGCCAATCTCCAATTAAGTAGAAATGACGTCAGGCGGTTTTTGCTCGAATGGCAGAGAGAGATTGAGCTTTCCAAGTGAACTCCGTGTCATTGTTAGCAAGATTGTCAGTCGACAGCTTTTTTATTCGTGACCGAAGTTTCAATTTTAGAGGGCGGAGGAAAATGTGATTATTTCCCGTCGTAAAAATAATGTTCATCGGCCGAAAGAAATGCTAACGATCCGTGGAACGGAGCGAAGCTTTTTTCGCAGTTACCGAAGTTGAGAATTCGCGAAGATACGAGGGCAACGAGCGAAAGTTTCGACGATAATCGTAACTTAACCGTCTAAATTTTTTGCGTTTCATATTCGGTCTACTTCGTTGAATTTACGTGTATATAATCGTAATGAAGGAACGAAAAATTCGAGAGGAATTTTCGTGGCGCGCATCCTGACGGAATCTGAAATTCTTTCAGCCCCTTCAACTTCTAATACTGTGCGCCTTCGTGATCACCATCGGCCAATCACGGATAGGTAGGTCAACTGATTTGATATCTCGCGTAACTGTTAGCGTAATCAATGCTCGGCAAATATGCAGTTTAATCGTTACTCTTGAAATTGTTCCATAAACAGCACCGAGAGATTTTTGCAGAAAATATTTAGAAAGGTTTCGAAATCGTTTTGATCTTATTTTCATGTGCAACAATTCTGAGAAGATTTATATAACATGAAATGTTGTAACAAAAATTCTAAAATCTATTATATTCATTAATCTATTAAATTCAAAAACATTGAATGTTACGTAAAGCTTCTTTGCATAAAACGATTAGGAAAATTCGAGCAGTACATGGTACAGACGTGAACTTTTTATTTCTTATAAGTGAAAACTATGCAAAATAGTTTAAAAGCAGCATCACCTCTGTTCAAATAAAAGGATTTTTCGGAGATAAATCGCAAAATTGGATTTTAAGATAAAAATAAAGAAAATGTGTTTTGATATAACTTTGTTTAGTTCTCGTTGAGAAATAATTAAAAGACCTGATTAATTAATTCATAGGAAAATTTTATAAAATAAATTTTTGAATAGTTTAATTATTTCAGTAACCTTTTGGCAATATTTTAGAAAGGTTGCCGATTTGATTAGTAATCCTTCATTGAAAAAAAAAAGTAATATATTCAATAAGATATGTTATTGCTGCCAATTACAGATATACTCAATACAATAATATATGCTATTGCAGTATCAACATTGTACTTGCATTAATAGCAAATATTATTGTATTGAGTATTTTATGTAGTTGGCAGCCCGCAATCACATATGACATATGTTATTGGCTATAGTTTTTCTGTGTTTAGTAACTTTTCTATAAAATTTCAAGTGCAAGATTCACGGACATTTTGCTACTTCAGAGTTGTTGTAGAAATGTTGCAGACATATTTCTCAATGTTTATATAAAATGTTTCACTTTTCAGTTAAAACATTTCTGAGATATCTCTAAAAAAATTTCGGTGCTGTAAATATCAATGAATTTAATAAATCTTAATCCATATTCTGTTCATATTTTAAATGTATTAAATCTGTTTGTATAGTTCCACGTGTCAACGATACCTACGTCCGTAACAAGGATGACAACCAGTACAGGAAACCATTCTCTTTGGAGGAGACATATCTTCACGTTTTTTATTCATTCGGCTTCAATGGCGTGTGGATTTCTGACCACGAAATTATGATCGTAAACATAAGCAAAGGCAATATTACTATTTTCGATGTAAAAACAGGGAATACTACACAATTTTTTGATGGAATAAATTTACCGGTAAGAATATTTTATCATTTACCATGCAAACTTTAAACTTAACTTTAAGAATTTTATTTACAATTAATATTTATTCAAATTTATAAATATCCTGATATTTATACTATACAATAGACATTAAATGAAATATTCTTTCGAACTGCTATGTTTTTTACGAAGAAGTTTTATTTTGTTAAAACATAAAATGAGTCATTTTGTACTGTTGCAAGATACATAATTATCTGTTTGACTATTTCTTGCAAAATAAATTCCTATGCGAGCCAAAATATTTAGATTAAATAGAAAATATTTGTTCTTAAAGATTAAGGTCATTATTGTTTCAGGTAAAGTACAAGTTCAGCACGGCAGCTATTTCGGCCAACAGGCAGTACATTCTCTTTGGTTACAATATCAAACCAGTAAGTCATTAATTATTTAATATCTTTTGCCTCGATGAGACATGATGAAAACTAAAACAAATGATTTGCGCAGATGTTCAGATATTCGACCATTCAAAATTATGTGATATATGACAGACGCAACGGGTGAGTTTATTCGCTTATTATTTATATATATAGTACGCACACATTTTGCCATTCATATTGCCCGTTGATAATATTGATTATTTTCTGATAAGCTTGATTATGAAATCATACACAACGCATTTTTATCTTCTACATTTCTAAATGAAATAATAAATTGTTAATGCGATCGAATTATTACGTATAGATTTTAAAGACAGTGCAAATAAAATTATGTAATCGTATCTATTTCCTCAGCTTCAGTAAAATTTGACTTGCTGTTTGAGGATGTTTTGATTTTACACTACTAGCTGAAAATAATAAATTTAAAAACTGCTGGGTTGTTAGATTTATTTTCTTTTAATCAATGATATTTTATTACACTTTTTGATAAACAATTTTTAAACGACTAAGTAGAACAAATAAACTTTTGCACAAATATTTATTAAAATTTTATCAAATGTACAATAATAATAAAATAATCGGTAAAGTTTTTAAATTTTTGATAATATTATGAAATGTGACACATATATTCTTAACTACTTCTTCTTTTAGAAATTTTGTTTATTATCTTAATGAGTATCTCTTTCGTCATGTGTATGTACAGTTGTTTCAGAAACATAATATTTTTTTTTTAATAATCCATTATGAATCTCTCCAGTGGATTTTTTTTCAATCATTCTTATCTCTGTCTCTATCCCGTTATCTTATAATTTACATGAAAGTTTGTGCACTTATGTAAATATTTTTAAACGGATTTTCATTCTTCGTCACCAGAAAATACTTTTAATAACATTTTTTTTTTACTTTTGCAGCACATTTACAGAGATCGCGAATGAAGCTTTTATTTCAGTGGCGTTATGGTCGCCGATTGGCAGTGATTTGGTTTACGTTCTTGATAATGATATTTATCATATGAATTTCAATCGCGATCAGAATGTAGTACGAAGATTGACAACAAATGGCAAACCTAAAATTGTTTACAACGGAATTCCGGATTGGATATACGAAGGTAAATCTAGCTTTTAGTAAAAAATAAATTGTAAATTATTTTGCAAATTAATTTAAAAAAAAAATTATTTGTTTCATGCATTTCATATATCCTCAAATCATAAATATTAAATTTGTTTAAAATATACTCTAAATCCTAGTAATTTAATACTTCGATTAAATTAAAACAAAATTAATTTGTTTATTATTTTGTCTTTTCTTCGATAAAGTTTACAATATACTTCGAACTTTATAAATTCTTTTCTTGAATACATAATATATTTTACGACTGTTGTAAAAAAAAAATTCTTTGTTAAATGTTAAAATCATTAAGAGAAGAAAAGTAAATTGAGAACATCGTTTTTCTTAGCAATAAAACTGATATTTTCCTTTGTGTTGTACGTGTTGAACTTACACGAAATATTTTGCAATGCATATTTATTAATATTTTATAATACATGAATATATTATAAAACTATCATATTATACAGAAAAAGATTATAAAAAAGAAGTGTAAGGAGAATTATACATCACAAAGAACATGCACCGCATTTGCCAATGCCGCATAATTACTTGTAAATTACGGATATAATCGTGAATATTGATTACAGAGGAAGTATTTTCGTCCGGGACCGCGATATGGTACTCACCGGACGGGCAGCATTTGGCTTTTGCCAGCTTCAACGACACTCTAGTAAAAGACATAGTATATTCTTATTACGGCACCCCTGGTTCTTTCAAAGACCAATATCCTACAGAAGTGAAGATAAAATATCCCAAGGTGAGATTTTATTTCAGAGAGTTTTGCTAAATCTACATACTTGATATAAATTTGTCTGAAGAGTACGAATATACTCTCAGAAATAAATATTAAAAGAAAATATTTTTGAATATCTCAAAAATTTCGATAATATCTACAGATGTGCCAAAAATTAAAATTTGAATCGAATCGAATTCATTGTGATTCGATTCGATTTGTTTTCAAAATCTGAAAGATGCAAATTTGAGATAGTTTGAAAATTTTATCTTATATCCTAATAATATTTTATCAATAACATAGCAATATTGTTGCTAAAAATTCGTTCAAACTGTTTCGATTATACAATAATATAAGTTACTATTTTTGAACTCGGCTAATCATCTCCACTCGAGTAAAAGCGGTTATTGCCATAACGAGTTGAAAGGACCGCCATTCTTCCGTTTAACTCGAGCTTACTCTACCATAGATCTATTTTCCGCGTGCGTGTGTCAGCACGCGCGGATAATCTAATGTCGAAGTGCGCCGGCAGAAGTGCAATCTTCCGTGAAAAAAAGTTCGCGGATCATTTCTCGTTCTACGTCAGATCTTCATTTCTTAAACGCGACAAGCAAGTCTATCTTTGTAATCGGTTAATGTCTTGGATTAATCAAATTGGAACTGTTCAAGTGACTAACACCGAACATATTTAATTATCTCATCTACGCTCCACTTTATATTAATAAAAAAAAAGAAATATATATAAAAGTTTATACATATTTATGTAAGAAATAGTGGTAAAAGCGATATTCTTAAAGAAATATTTTAAAATCGAAAATCTCAGCTTTCAAATCTCTTCAAGCTTTTTCCTCGGTGGCGCTTCTACACTATGTGGTATCATTTGAAAGTCGGTTGTGGAAAATTGATAAAAAGCTTCAACTCTGTGTGGAGTCAAAAAATTCCTTTTCAGCTTTTTCTAAAAGTGTAGAATCTTTTCTCTAAAATTTTAAAAATTAAGCCATGACTTTTTCTTCGCAAGTTACAATGTATTTACATTTATAATGTTTATTAGTAAATTTATTATTTTATAATTTTACATAAATATTATTTTCTTATAATATTACTTGTGCGCAAAGTTTCATTGAATTTACTCAAATTAGTTGCCCTAGTTCTATAACAAGCAGTATCATGTTTACGAGCAGAAAATGTACGTTTTAAATAATATAATTATTATTAGGAAAATAATATTCATTTAATAAAATGATAAAATTCATTAATAAAAGTTATTAATGTTTGCACAAAAAAACATTTTTATATTCAGAATATCTTTATTTTCAAAATAGTAAATATCAAAATAAGATAATGTGTTAAACAGACATGATTTGCTTACATGAAGAAATTTTATATAGTTTTATCAAAAATATCAAAAACATATATTCTCATTAATTAATTATAATTTTCATGAATTAAGAAAAAATAATATTAGAATAGAAAATAGCAATATTTTCAAACAAAAAATTATAATTTTATATCGTGCTCTTTAGTTCACTATTATAATACTGAAATAAAAAAATATATTTTGCTGAAATTTAATGATTATTATATTTTTTGAAGAATTAGATTATATACAAACATTTTATCGTTGTTCTATATAAGCAAGAATATAATTTCCTACTTACATATAAAATAATTATTTCAATA
Source organism: Monomorium pharaonis (assembly GCF_013373865.1). Taxonomy (NCBI): domain Eukaryota; kingdom Metazoa; phylum Arthropoda; class Insecta; order Hymenoptera; family Formicidae; genus Monomorium; species Monomorium pharaonis. Next base: position 20,853,593 of record NC_050475.1, on the reverse strand, counting down.
ATTAAAAAAATTAACCCATAGTGTACTTTATTTTTATTTAGAACGATCTAAGGACACATTCTAGTAATGTATTAGTTTTCTCGCAGAACATCCTGTAGGTACGTGTGTCTCTCTTTCTCTCTATATTTTTTTTTTCAGGTAGGTACACAGAATCCGGTTGTATCTCTATCGGTGATCGATTTAACCAATTCATCGTCAGTAGCGATCACCTTGGAAGCACCCATTCACGTGGTTACGAGGTAAGCTTACAACAGTTTCCGCAACAATAATAAGCAACATTTTTGTATCTATATTAATTATCTCCAGACGCGATTTCATGATCGCCTTTAACGTATTGCTACATGCCACATTCTTACATTCGCAGTGACCACGTTCTGTACAACGTGAACTGGTGGGATGAAACACACGTGATTGCGACATGGACGAACCGCGTGCAGAATCAATCCCAGATGATGATGTACAATATATGGGGTGACGCTAAATCGATTTTATACGACGAGGAAACTAAAGGTTGGCTACGGCCGAATAAACCTATAAGAGTTGGCGATTACGCATTACTGTTACGCTTCGAGCATTCGGGCACCAGCGCCGGCAGATTTTATCATATAAACAGGTAAGATATCGCATAGATAAAAACGTTAGTATTAAATTAAAACTAACATATATATTTTTTTGTTTAATAATTATTATTTCATATATATTTAAGAAAGAAGTTATTCTTGCTTATATGTGAAACAATAAAAATTTTATTATATAAAATTTGTTCAAGTTTGCTATTTTCTTTTCGTAATTTTGCTTACATCGTATCGTTAGGTATGAATTCAAAGATGGTCAGTTTGTTACACCGATGGATCTCACGCCCGGTCCCTCCGAGGTTCGCACGATCCTGGCAGCCGATCTGCCCAGAGGCAGAGTTTACTATCTCGCCACGGCGCCGGGTAAACCGACCCAGAGGAATTTGTATTCGGTGCCTCTGGACGGAAGCCAGAGACCGACTTGCATATCCTGCAAGCTGCTTACGCTGGAAGGTAAGTCCTCGAAATCACAAATATGAGCGAGAAAGGAGCAAGTGAGAAAGAAAGGCAGAGTGTGTGTGTGTGCGAGAAAGAGCAAGAGAGAGAAATGAAAAAGGGGACATTTGGCATTTCTCATCAATTTAGACGACGAGTTTACGTTGCCCGAGAACGTAATGATCCTATCATCGCGAGAGCGTTCGGCGTCGTCGGAATATTTAAACTACGACGTCTCTCTCAGGGGGGAAATATTTTACGCAAGAGAACGCGAAAACTTCATAGTCCTTAATGTCCCGTCGTTCGTTTTATTTAGATTCGCGTGCGAAATCGTCGAACGAGGTCGAAGACTCGGAGAGACGCTTAAACGGAGGTCCCGTGTAAGTAGCGGAGAAATTTCGGGGCTCGTCGTCGACAACATTTGTCCGGGCGATAGGTACACGTTCCAATTAAAACGGAAAGTCCATCGGGAGTAATTTCATCTAACGAAAACCGCAAGTCGCGAATTCATGAATAGTTAGCACGCGAGCGCGTGCGTGTATATGTGCGTATGTGTATATGTGTGTTTGTGACAGAGAGGGGGTTGGAAGACTCGCGGGAAAGATCTACGCGAGCGGGACGATATGATGCAATCTACGGGAACTTCCGCTAGAAAATCGGCGCAATTTTCTCCCTCGCATATTTCTGCAGGCGCGCCGAAAGTTGCGCGGATTCGAATAAGAATTTCCGAATTCTCCCCCGTGGACCAGGCGCGAACTTATCTCTTTGCGCGAGCTTATCTCCTGCCGTTTGCTACGCGAAGAGGTTCCGAAAGAATTCGGCTCTTAATTCCTGCGCGAGGCGTGGAACCGGCGAGACTGAAATATTACTTTTTGCGCGAGCTTTTCGCGCGAGCCATCGGCTGCAGCTGTGCCCGCTAGACGGAGCGCTCTATTCGCGCAAGGGAGATTAATTCGTCCCGGCTTTGATCTCCGCTCGCAGGGAAAAAAAAGTCAACGTCTATTAGAGACGACCTGTACCTCGATCGAGTACAGGTACGTCCATTATGTAGCCGTTAAAATATGACGCTTGTGTCGGGATTTATTTCGAAAAGTAGAGGGTGTCGAAATTTATGTTTCCTGTTTTCTGCAACGGAGAGCTAGCGAGATACGCCCTATGTTGAATAAAATTTTTGCGCATCTTGATATTACTCGATATTTTACGTACATTATATATATAATCGACCAGATAACAAAATCGCTGTATATATATATATATATATATATATATATATATATATATATAATGACATTTTTGGTCGATTTTCCTTTAGCGTTATGAATCAAATTAAAATTTTTACATACACTAATAACAGTTAAAAAAATAAAATTTTTTTGCTGCACAAGTTGTAATAAGTTAAAGTTTTCTTCTTCGTTTTATTCTTTGCAACTGGTTTCTGGACTAAAATTCGAATATTCGTGACCAAAATATTTTTGCCGTTGATTAGAAAAGAAGAAGAATAAGTCTAAGAAACTTGCAGTTTTTAAATTTTAATAACTTTTTAGTTAATATTAAACAGCTAAAATATGCTTAAATGTTCCAAGGAAACAAGTGCGTCTACGCGACCGCATCTTTCTCGAGCCAGAGATCGTATTACGCCCTCACCTGTTCCGGGCCTAATCCGACTATGGTGACGATCAACGACGCAGAAAATAAGTCGCTCTTGTTTTGGAACATTAACGAGGACGTAAGAATGATTTTGTCGCTACGACAGATTCCACAACGAAAAGATTTCAATATTACCGTGAATGGCTATGACAGTAGAGTCAGATTGCTCCTGCCGCCAGATTTCGATGAAGGCAAATCGTACCCCTTGCTGGTATTCGTGTAAGTAACTCATGTCCTTTTGATATAATAAGTAATGAAAGAAAAATATTACGAAAAGATCTGTTTTTGCTATGCTCGGGGTAAAAATAGACATCATTTTTTATAGTTTTTGAGACGAGTAATCCGGTGTTAAAATTATATCACGTCACGGAAACACATAAAAAAAGTGAGTTTCAGGGAAAAAATGGGTGACGTCGCAGTTATTTACGAGACTACGCTATATGTATTGATAGTACACAATATGATACATCATGATATTAAAAATATAGAATATTTTATGAAAATGCTACGGAAGAAGGTCGCCAATACTGGCATAAGTCTTTTAAAGTGGCATCCCATTATTTCTCGGAAAGAAAATATTGTATTTTGCGTTAATAATGATAAAACATGATTTGCTTAGATAATTAAAGAAATTAAAATTCACAATTTATACGTTTATAATGTTCAAAATATATGAAAATAATATATTAAGTTAATACATTTATAACAGTATAATATACTAAGCAATTCAAAATATCATCGATATTTAATTATTTAAAAAAATAATGTAATATCAGTATTTCTTTTTGATGTTGATATGTACTATAAAATAGTACATATCAACTACTACTAAACAATACATAATCGTTATTTAACTAGTAAAGCTGTCAATACTGTGCCAGTATTATTTATCAATGTTTATTTACCGATAAATCAACATTGGCCCGTATTTTTGATATTGATAAACTTTACCTGAGTCGTTTCGAACACATTCGTGCAAGTGCACAACCGTTGTTCCTGATATTTTTGTTATTAAAAATATAAATATAAAAATTTTTACAAGATAAATTCTTTTAACGTCAAAACGTGATGTATTACTTCAAACAATACATACAGCATAACAATCTGTTTCTGTCATGTAATTTTAATTAATATTATTGGATTGCATGTCTCAAAAAACTATAAGAAATAATGTTTATTTTACTTTTTTCGAGTACAACAGAAATATACTTTTCTGAAAAACATCCTTTTCTGCTACAATAAAAATATCTGCCATTTCTCTACATGAAATAGTTCATCTAGAGAGATTTGTTTATATTTTTACGTTCAACAACAAAATTTTTTAATCGACAAAGACAGATAAAGATAGAAAATGCAACTTGAACAAAATAAAATTTGACGTGTATATTAGACAATAACATCAGTTTTATTATAAGGTATGTATATATATATATATTTTTTTTATTGCTTATCATGCATTGCACTATATGGTTGATTAGAAGACAAATGTAAGTAAATATGACTTTTTTATGACGTTTTGTGTGTAGATTTGATAAAATAAAAAAATTTTATACTGCAACAATAAAATAACAGAAGGAAAGCGATATTTTGCATAACAAACGTTTTGCAAACTGTATAGGTTTAATTAAACCTACAGTTCTCTGATGTTTATAATAATCGCAAATTTGACTGTATATTTTTTGGGAACAATTAATGTTTTTTTTATAATTCTATTCATTTTTCATCATTTTACTATATTTAATTTTAGATCTGAGCATTAATGTTTAATGTTTATATATAGTTAATTGTGGCTACGGTGCAATTATAGAATCGGTGTCACGCTATGATTGATCAGCACGCCAAAAGATTGCAATCTCCATTTAAAATTGTACCGTTGATCGGGTCTGTTTGCTTGGCCGATTCATGCCGAGGCTTTTGCCGCGATTGATTACCTTTAATGACCCTCGTTCACTTTTCCCTTCTTTTTTAAGCAAGCATTTGCGATATGTATCGAGCGCTCCACCTACTTAGAAATTCATGCTACTCATTTGTAGCTCAGTGCTGAATAAAATCGAACACATCTCCCTCGATATTACTCGACATTATAAAAACTGAAAGCTACTCTTTGAAATCGCGTTTTCACTTAACATTTCCAACAAAACGTTGAACCCGCAGCTATGCCGGCCCGAACTCGGTCAGGATCATCGACGATGCTAAAATCGGATACGAGCATTATCTTACGACTAACCGAAAAGTGGTCTGCGTGTGGATCGATGCGCGAGGGTCCGCCTTTAAGGGCAGCAAAATGCTCTTCGAGATATATCGGAAGATGGGCACCGTAGAGGTTGAAGACACGATAGCCATCACTGCGTGAGTAATGTGAATGTGATCGAAAATTGCTTCGTTTCCTAGGTAGCAAATGTCGCTCCGAAAATGAGAATCTTGTCGCCCGCCTTGTAGAATTTTACAGAAACGATACAAGTGGATCGACGCAAACAGGACTGGCATATATGGCTGGAGTTACGGCGGCTTCACCACTGGCATGGTGATGGCGCAGGATGTTAACTCTGTCTTCAAGTGTGGCATATCCATCGCACCTGTGACCTCCTGGATTTATTATGGTAATTAAAAGAGAAGACTGGCTGTTCAATTTCTTGTAATGTTACATTGGAAAACAAAATCTGGTTAGACTTCCAAGTATTAGTTAATAAATTATTTTATTTATTATATTGAGACGTGCTATTCTCTCTCTCTCAGAGCTATCAATCAATCAGCCATAAATCAACGGCTAAAATTAATAAAATGTTTCAAAACAGCAATAAGTTAATTATTTCCAATCAAATTGAATTAATCACAATACAACGATTTATTTTAATCCATTTATTATTTAAAAAATGTAATTAATTATTGCCTCGGATTCATTTCAAAATAATTAAAGAATTTTAATCATTCATTATAATCAAAAACTAAATTTTTAGTTTATAAATAATTATTAACTTTATCCAACATTGTCCTTTAATAATCATTGTAAGATTCGTTACAGATTCCATCTATACGGAACGATACATGGGACTGCCAACTCCAGAGGACAACCTCCACGGTTACAATCGCACAGATCTCTCGCAACGAACGAACGGAATACGCGGCAAAAAATACATGCTGATACACGGTAGCGCGGACGACAATGTGCACTACCAGCAGGCGATGATGCTTGCCAAGGCGTTGGAGCATAATGACATCCTGTTTGAACAGATCACGTACACGGACGAGGCGCACTCCCTCGAAAGGGTATCTCCTCATCTCTATCACACAATGGATAAATTTTGGGGCGAATGCTTTAGATGGGAGAGCCGCTGATCAGACTCGTCAAAGAGAAAATTAGCCTTCACGATTACAAACTTTTCCGCGTTGTACATCAGATCTTTACGACACGAGAAAACGCAATTGATGTGAACTAAGAATTATTGAAGACTCATCTTGAACTTATTCGAAGTTAACCCTTGATTTGTTTTACATTAATTTGACGTAAAAGCGAATCTTAACTAATATTAATGGCATTAAAGTGCTTATTGTTAAGACTAAGGGCGGGCTATTCTCGAATAGTTTGCCTTGACCTAATCTTGAAAATCGATGGTAGAGGTGGAAAATATTGTAAGTAAATTATGGAGCAATGTTTTGCTTTTTATTAGCAGTTCACATAAATATAAAAATATATTGTTTAGAAGAAAACTTCAAGCCAACATATAAATTTGAATACAATTTGGAAATCTTCTTATAATTTTTAGAAGGTTAATCATCATACAAATAAATTTAAAAAGTTTTGTGATTTTAATATTTCCTATTGATGCCATTAAAATATTTAAATGGATTGGTTTGATTATATATAGACTTTTTATAAGAAAGGGGTAATTATTTATGTTATACATAACATATTATTTATGTTATACGTGCATGTACGTTGTTAATTTTTTTTTCACATTTGTTTCATTGATCTCGATAGCGAAGCTCTACCAAAGAAACTTTTTGCCTGTAAATAATATACAAAAGTTCCTGTTACTATTTAGTGCCCAAATATGAATTGCAATTAATAAAAAAAAAAAAAAAAACTCTAGAATGATAAACTTATTTTTTCGCCTCGAACGTCTGAAATACTGAATTATAAATGTACCACATTCTTTCCTAAGTGTTCTGCATTGAACTGAAATCAATATGTGCTATATATATATATATATATATATATATATATATATATATATATATATATATATATAATGGAACTTTTATATATTTTAAGATTTTTTAAAATATCTCTTTTTTGCTTCGATATTTTCCTACAAAAATATCAAAGTATATTCTATTCTCTTACAGAAACAAATAAAAAGTATATTTCTAAAAAATAAAAAATGCATTTTTTGTTAGAATAACATCTTATTCTATTGCCTGTATAATAATAATACAGTATCCTTATATCCTTTTACTGATGATACTATTTTTATTTTTCAGTGCAAAACTTTTAATTAATTTATCTAGTTTCAGATTTAATTATGATTTCGTGCAAAATCTGCATGCATACGTCATAGCAGCTAGAGGAGCGACAATCGTACTTATTATATGACTTTATTGCTATGTTCCACTTATGGAGATGCATTTATGTTGAAAATAAGCTTTTCTTCATAAATGTATAAATGTATTTTAACATGATGACTGCAAGTTTTAAAAGTGTCTGTTTACGATTAATTTTTTAGACTATGTCTCGATTATATTGATTACGATTATATATATTTCAAATTGTTGTCGATTATTTTAGTTAACAAATAAATTAATCGATTAATTCGTTTGATGTTGTGCCTATTTTGTAGCACAACTATTTTGAACTGCCGTATAAGCAGTTGATTTTTCATCGTAAAAATAACATATTTTGACAATTTAATTATTAAGAAGATTTGAAGTAATATGAAATATGTTATTAGTATTATTAAAAAATGGAAAGAGTTTAACAATTAAATATGAATTTATATTTTAAGAATAACAAAAATCATAACTATGTTGTCCGTAGGACACAATAAATCTCAAAACCTATCCGTCTGCTCAGTGACCTAGATATTCATATTTTCGATCAAGACAAAATAAGTTCTGTGTTTTTTTTTTACTTTGTATATATGGGACATAGTAAATATGTATAATACACTATTCTTTCGTCTCATTCCTTTAATCGTTGACGATTATATTTTTGCTCATTACCTGTCCAACTGGATCTCAATTCGGACAAAATAATTGTAGAGAAAATTTCTATCATTCTATCAATCGTGTCCACGAACCCCTTTTGTATGTTGAAGATGAGTGAATTTTCGAGGCAACTTGGCTCGCTGACCTGGAATCTTCGACAGTCGGGGAGAAAAATGTTTGTTCAAATCGGGGCGAGTTTTCGTGGACTTCATGACTCTTCTCGGTCAGTAAAGATTAAGATGGTTCTCGGATATTTGATTTGGGCCTTCAATTTTAAATTGTTAGTTTCGATACTGCTTTTGTAATCGCTACTTGTGTAGTATATAAAAACACCGCACAGAATGAATTATTTTGCTAGAGTATGTAAAAATTTGAACAGTCCAATAAAATTTTTTTTACGCGCGCGCGCGTGTGTATGTTCTATTTTGGTGTATCTATTACATTGTAATATTACTCGCATAGCCCGATTCTGTGCTACTTGCAATTTATTCAATTGCGTTTCTCCCATACCTACCAGTAGAGACCAAGAAAGACCGGGAGAGACCGGGAGAGACGGGGAGAGATCGGGAGAAACGGGTAGAGACTGGGAGAGATGGGGAGAGACGGGGGGAAAAGAGAGAGAGAGAGAGAGAGGGGGAGAGAGAGAGATCTAAAAATAATTATTTTGGAGTATTAAAGTTATCTTGTTTTACTTTTTTATAAAATTGTTCTAATCTGAAGATACATAAGTATTCCACAACAAAATAGTTTTAATGATTTGTAAAATTTTTTTACTACTTGGAAAAAGATTTTAAAAGTATATTTATTATTATATTAGTAGGATTTTTTGTGGTTATCTATTAAAAATCTTCTTTCCATGCGATACCGTTGATTTTCGCGAGAATATCTTCTTCAATCATACCTTTTTTGCAGTACCTTTGCCCGCGTTTATGGCGTCACATTGTAGAATGCATCACTAATATTCCTTTTATTAACAGATTTCAATAATAAAATCAGACGTACTCTTCTTAATTGCTCATACACGATGATGTGTAATAGGGACGCGCCCCGCTCACGTAATAGCGTTAAAGACAGCGAGATCGATATTTCTATTCTCTCATATGTTTGCGTCAAGTTAGATCGCCATGATTGCAAGGAAATAATATTAACGATTAATGACGTCGAATATCCACCTCGATGAGAATTGAAGTGAGACCTCTCATCTATGTTATCACACGTACACACCGACAGCTTAAACGACGCTTTAATAGCCGAAGAACATCGTGAAGGTTGCCTTGGCACGCGAGCTTACTGTAGGTAGTCAGATTGTGATTTAGATATGCTCTGGAAATTATTCTCTTTCGATAAGGTTGAATTTCGCGGCCGTCGGATAAACTTCTGGTCTTAAGTTCACGGTTGAAAACAATCGAAACTCGAAACGATGAACTGATTGATCGATTAACTAATAATACGTATTTTATACTTTAAGAATAGATTCTGGTGTAAGAAAAAAAAAAACAAGTGACCTTTATGAATTTTTATTTTTTTAGGAAACTATTAATAATATTTGAATAAATTTTTGGGGAATATAAAGGGAATAAAGAAGAATTTTCAACTACAAAAAATTAAAAAAACTTATATTCTAAGAAACGTAATATTAAATAAATATAAATTTTTTGTGTACCGTTTCGTACAGCGAAAGAAAAACCTTTTTCTCGACAAAAAGTTGACTATGCATATTACATAATGAAAAGATGTTATAAATAAACCATAAAATTAAAATAATAAGGGTATAAGTAATCCCTAGAAAAGTTTATAACAAATTGAATAAACTTTGAACGCAGTTCGATTTATTAGTTTTATCGTGCATCAGTTTAATCAAGTGATTTTATTACAAATTTATTCAAATATAATAAATAAAAAAAAATTTTCTATAGTTTGAGAGAATCCAGCTTTATATTCCCCAAAATTTATTCAGCTACCATTAGTTTTCTAAATAAATTCACTAAACAATCGTCTCTTTTTTTTTACTTGTTACATCAGAATCTAGAATCCTTCCTTTGATATTCTGTTCTACTTAATTGATGGGAGCATTAAAAGTATAGAAGAGAAAATGCACCGAGTACACGGTCCTGGCTGAAAGTAGCCGGAAAGTTCAATTACAAGGAATGCGAAATAACCCGAACGAGACGAAACGCGAGATGAAAGAAGCTTGAATCTATGAACGATGCAGTATCTAGGTGCGGAATTGTCAGGAAAATCGATTCGCGCGCCGCATTAGGGAGAAGAGTCGTCTTTAAGATTGAATTGTTGGAGGAAAGAGGAAACTATACGCGCGGCGAGACCGCGGCTCGGCCGAGTATAGTTCCTTTCCTCTGAACAAAAGGGAGGCCTATTTCTCGGGCTGTACCGGATGGTGGAATCTGCGACAGTGCTCGTCGGGGGAAGAATCGTCGAGGGAGATGTTTAAAGCGCGCTGGCCATTGTCGGCCGCGCGCGAGCAAGTTCCTCGACGAGCAAAAACAATACCACACGTGCGCCGCGCCGTCATCGAGCCGCCGTCATCGTCATCGTGCCGCCGCCTTTTCAGCTCGTTCGTATAAATGTTATCGGCGGATAACGATCTTCGGTAGGTTCGCGGGACGGAATAGCGCGCGCGAGAGCCCAACTGCCGACGGGACGGCAACCCTTTTCCGCCGGCCGGAAAGTTTCTGAAGGAAACGAGACGGGCGGACCGTGACGCAGTTGGGAAGTGGGCGGGCGAGCGGAGCGAAGCGACAAACTGATTTGATACTCCACGGAGATAATTTCATTCCGTTTTATTTAATAATAGCGAAACGAAGAGTAGCTTCTTCTCGGTTACTTGATACTTCACGGGGGATCTCGATCACGGCGAGAGGTGTGTATATAATGAGGATAAAAATTATGTACGATAGTCCGTCTAAGATTTTTTCGCAAAATTACCGAGGAACGAAGATAAAGTGCAGTTTAATCGAATACGTGCAAACAAGTTCAATATAAAAGTTGCAACCAGAAATTAGTTTTAACATAAATACGAAATGTTTTCTGCTGTGCACTACCTGTACTTCGCATTAGTGGCACTCGGTGAGACTGCGAACGAGATCTCCCCCGTGATCTATCATCCGAATGGCATTCATAGAAAGTGAAGAACCGTGGCAGATTCGGATGATAGGCGATCACGCGTCTATGGCACGTTCATCCTGCTATTGAAGAATTCTGTTACCATAAAAGCGTATTGCGCGTTGGCGCGCTTTCGAATAACGTCACCGTGGGTGTGATCGGCGAACGAACGACAGGTGAAAGAGAAAGAGAGAGAGAGAGAGAGAGAGAGAGAGAGAGAGAGAGAGAGAGAGATGTCATTTTTTATCTATATTTGCAACACATGCCAATGGCTTTTGCGGGAAAAAAATCAATTGTAAAGCGGAAGTGTCAAAGCCGTTCGGAATACGGAACGCACGATTCGCCTATTGTTTTTTCGTTTAGCAACACGGTTCTGACAAAAGTTGTTTCGATGTAAACGCAGGTATCATCACGCGCTTCCTCTCGTTTTACAGAGAAATCTCGCGAACGTTAAGGGCTCGTGTCTGATGCTACGCCAGATAAATAAACTGTTAATTTAAACTTGATCAGCGTCGATTGTTTAGCTCGATTGTTTCGGCGAAAGAATCACAACCGGTGATTTTAATGTGTTACCGCGGTCGTGAATGCTGCCCTCATTTTTCCGCCCCTCCTCTCCCCCTGAAACTCGAATCTCGCGCAGAAATTCCCACCGCGCCGATCGTCGCGTGATCGACCTGCGGGCCTTCGCGCGAAATGTCACCGGGGGAGAGTTCGATGTGCAACCGATGTTCGTCGCGCGCACATCCGCTCCGGATCTGCTGCGAATTTACCGCAGATCGAAACGGCGTTTTCGATCGCGCCCGCGAGACGAATTTCCGCCTGGCTCTCGTGCTTCGGCTCGAAGCTCTCGAAAGCTCGTTATTGCCCTTTCTGCGCGATCGGTACGGCGTCAGTCTCGAATTTATTGCATAGCATTCCTGTCCCGCTGAAGTAACCGAAAGTGGACGGCGATATCATTTTTCCTGGGAGACCCGGAGAGTCAGAGCGAAAAAATTTTGTGCCGGAACAATAAGTACAAATATTTAATCGATGCAAAAGGTTTCCGCCAAATAAAAACCAAAAACGAGTCTTCGGCGAAATGGAAGGAAAATTATAGCTACGAGCGTCGATACACTTCTTTTTTATCTGACGAAAATTTGTTCAATTTCTTTTCTCAGAAATTTCAATTTTCTAACTTTGTTTAGTAAAGAAACTCGATGGGGGGAAAAAGACCTTCCGCGGCAACTTCATATAAATGTTTGTCAACGACCTGGAGTGCAAGAGCGTCTTTAAAAACGTAAAAATAAAAAAATATACGGATAATCGTAATAAACGAAGATGTGGAATGTGAAAACATAAACGGACTCATTCGCGTTTTATTCAGAGTATTCGCGCGGAGGGATTCCATTTGGTTCAAATGGATTCGTTCGCGACCCCGCCTCGTTGTCGTCATTTAGGTGCACTAATGATTCTCTTGGAAGGGAAAATAACGGTGCCCGCCTAACTCACCCTGCGACTTATCTAGTCGGATCGGACGGGTGGTATATCGCGAGGAGCAGCCGAAGGTCTCGTCCTTACGACCGCGCGCGAAAGGTTTCCTGGACGATTAATCTCCCACCTGCCGACCCTGGCCCCTGAAACGGAAAGGTTTTCGGAGTCAAGGACGCGCATGCAACGTGTTTCTTGTTTCCGCCAATCGATATCCCTTGAATAAGGATCGACCGCCGCGACTTTTCATTTTGCGTGACCACGAAGGAAGGGTTGTACCCGATGGGTTGTGCCCGACTATAGTCGACCTCGGTACGATCTTGGATGGTACCACCCGGTAACGCAATGGATTAATTCTTTCTGACGTACTACAGCCAGGAAACTAATTGTTTAAACACAGACTTAATATAGATTTTTATGCAGAGCTCCTAGTTCCTTTAGAGTTTAATATAGTGTTTTAGTCCTTTAGATTAGATACAATCCCAGGTTTCCTTAATGTATTTCTTGAGAAAGTATATACAAGTAATCTTGGCAACGGTACTATCGATAATTTGCCGCTACTTTCTGAGAGTTGATAATCAGTTAAAAATTCTGATATCACCAGATTAATATACTCGGGTGTATATATGAGACTTTTTCATAAATCAAAAACATACTTTTAATAGGAACGCATCACTAGTAGGGGTTTCCACTTAGAGCGAGAAAGAGAGAAAGAGTTTTCCTTTGAAAAATTATAATATTTTGTGAATTTGTGTAGCATAAAGTAACCTCCCAAATCCCGTGTCCGGGCAATTAGTTTCGTGACTGTACGTTTGAAATTATGCACTGCTATTTTCGTCGTCTTTTCGTTACGGTCTAATGACGGTCTCGCGTGCGGGAAAGTTATTACTGCGAGTAGGCAGTTGTACGTAATATCGAATATTCGCGCGACATTTGAAAGAGAAGCCGACAGAACCGATAGTTCGCTGTCGCAGAATTATTTAGATCATCCAAAACTGGGCGCACTTTACTGTAACCGGCTTGTCCCAGCATCGCCGGATACGCACCGTCCTCTCTCCGTGCATATTCTCATGCCGCGAGTTTATCCTCCTCGCTTCGTGAATTTATGGAATGAACCGACGACGTTTATATGCGCTCCGCGCTCGCGCGCGCATCCTTGGGAGCCGGGGTGCGTAAAACAGTAAGACGGATACGACGGTATCACGCGAGGTATTTTATGACGCCACGGCATCGTTGCAGTTTCGGATCCCTTATACCGCACATAAACGCTGGTCTTCAAACAATGGTCCATTATCTTTTTACATAGGCAGCAATGAAACGCGACATTTCCGCATATGAGTTGTATCTTTCAACAACGTTGTTGGTATTGTTTTAATATCTTTCACATTTAAAAATATAAAATGAAAGAATTCGTAACATATTATGAGTTATGAGAAAGAGAGTTAATCATGGATGTAAAAAGACCTTTATAGACAAACTAACAAAATTAAGGTAAGAAATAGTAAGAATACTGTAAATTATTTTCTCAAAATAAATTTTGGTAGTCGATAATTGAAAGAGTGCATCAAACTTTAATAATACTAATGATAATAAAAGGTGGAGGAGGTAATATTAATTAAAAGATAATATTATTTAAAGCAATTATTTTTTCATTTTTTATTTACAAAATTTTGCAGGCTGCTCTTAACAAAAACATCCTTTTATTTTTTTTCTGTAATTTTTCTCTAAACATATAACTAGGTATACAAATACAAATTTAGATGTGTGTGTGTATATATGTAGAAACTTGTTTTTAACTTTAATTTGAAAAGCTGCATTTAATATTTCTGCATGTCTTTGTAATCACGCAAAAAGATTGAGTTGTATTTATTCGAAGAAAATAGTTTAAGTGCATATTGCAAGAATAATTCTTATAAAAATCCCTTCCTTCCATTTTGCAGTTAAATAAGCACGGGAAACTCAATTCTGTTATTCGTGAACGTTATATATCTCGGCACAGCGCTACTTGGCACAAGAAGAAAATAAGCAAGAAAGGAAGAAAGAAAGAAAGAAGAGGAGAAGAAGAGAGGAGAAAAACCCGTATAGAAATCTGAGTTGCAAGATAGATAAGATATAATAAATCCCGTAAAAGTCAATTTTCATCTGGAATGACGATGCTGTCTAGACTAGATCACTTGGAAAAAATTGCTAGATCACTCAGCATAAAAAAAAAGATAATGAATATTCCTTGCCAGATTAAAATGGAGTTAATAATCGATTAAGAACGTAGCGTCGCTCATTTTAGTTCTCTTTGTTCGTTTTATTTTCTTGATTAGTTTTTGCGCTCTTAACTTCAAAGTTTTCTTATCGACATCGTCGTCAAATGAAGTCGAAGTCGATTACGCTTAGTCTTAAATACAAGACGTAAAAGCTCTTTATATATTCATAAAATAAAAGCAGAATAATTCTATTTTGTTTTTACAAATTTACAAATATAATTCTACAGAAAGGCAATAAAGGAGAATAAAGGAGACAAATAAAGGAGAAAGAAAATTAGCGGTTGAATGACGGTGTTGCGCGGTTTAATTGAAGAACGTGATACGGTATTTCGCGATCCGCTCCAGTTTCTATATAGCGTGGAAAGATGCGAGGTGCACTCCACGTAGAGCGATAGAGTGTTCGTCGACATCAAGCTGATTTTCGAGAGAACCCGAGAATTCAGTTTGCGGTTAGGATGAAAAACCGGACAATATTATTTTCACGTTTGGTTTCACACGACGGTTGCGGCCACCTTTAATTAATTCGCCAAAGTCCGCAGGAAAGCGCGCTTCCTGATATTAACCGCCGGCGCTGCCACATAATGCCACGTAAGTTCCTCGTTGCGAGTTCTAATTGTAACTGTAATTACAACGTATTATTTTCTCATTAAAATTACTTCGGTAAGTGATATTTGAAATTACACATTGTAGAGCTGTTACGGTATTGCTATGATGTCTCGGATCATGCGAGCTGTCTGGATGCTTTTGATAAAAATTGTCAAGAGTATCTATTATCCATTCGAACGTATTTTGCTGTATTATTTTTAGGGATATAAAAGTCCGAATGCCTGTACTTGATTCAGGAACGTATCGCAAGATTTACGCGCCCAGCTGTCTACGCCGGCAAGAAGATGCACCCCCTCAACGGTACAGGGTTGACTTCCGCGGTAGAACGCGACAGATGTAAAGAACGCGGGATCGCAGCGCTGTTGCAAAGGCGAGAAGGAGGGGGGGGGGATGAAGGGAAGCGCGTCGGGTTGAACGAAAGGGATGAAAGTCATACGGGATACGGGATGGAAGAGAGATGGAGGATCCTGAAAGGGAGAGGGGTAGAATCGCGCGCAGCTGGAGAGTCGATGGTAGGTGAGAAGGAAGGATGGAAAGCGCGAATGGAGGGATGAAGGGATGAGCGCAAGTTAGGAAAGGACGAAAAGTAGACGAAGAGAGAAAGAGAAGTCACACGGTGGGGAGAGGAAGTTACAGGAGACGTTTGATAGAAGGAGAGAGAGAGAGCGGTATTCAAGCGATTCGGCTGAAAGGGGATGAACGATAAGTGCAGGAAAGAGGAAGAAAATACCGGTGGTTAAAAGGCGACGGGAACATCGTGAGAAAGCGAGAGCAAGTATTTTGAGTCGGTAAACGCGAGAACGCAGCAGAAAGAGACAAAAACGGTGGCGCTGAAGATACGAGACGGAGTTTTAGAAACGATGAAAGAGGAAACGTGAATATAGGAATAGGACGGATGGAAGAAAGGGTTGCTCAGAAGAGAAGAAAATAGAGAGAGAGAGAGAGAGAAGGGGAAGAGAGAGAGAGAGAGAGAGAGAGAGAAAGAGAGAGAGAGGAGATATAGGAAAACGCAGAGAGAAGAGACGAACGGAGAGATCGAGAGAAACGCAAATTAGAGATAGTCAGTAGAGGGGGAAACTGCGTGAAACAGAGGAAGAGGAATTCACGTGGTGGCAATGGCGGAAGGGTGACAATCCTCCCCCGCTTAGAAAGAGATGGAAGATAAATTTTCAGAAGCTACAGAGTAGAGTTCATTTAGATTCTACGAAAGAGACGAGTGCTTGCGTTGCAAAAAGAGAAAGAGAGAAAGAGGGAGAGAGAGAGAGAGGGGGGGGGGGAGAGAGGGAGGGATTGAAACACACGCGTCAGGAGGGTTCTCCAAAATTCGCCGATCACGGCATGGCCGCGCGAGAGAAAGAGCGCGCGAGTACGACGCGAGGAAGGGAGAGCGATCCGCGGCGGGGGTGGAAGAGTATTACGGAGTTAGAGAGAGAGAGAGAAAGAGAGAGGATGGAGAGGAGAGGGAAACAGAGTGAGACGGGCGAAACGGGAGCGGGACGGCAGGAGAGCGCGAGGAAGAGGGAGTATCAGGAGGCCGAGGCTGCGGCGTAGCCTCAGTGCCGGCGCAGTGGCCGGGCCATCGTGTCCTGTGCCCAGGTCTCCGTGCTTTCCTCTCTCCGTCTCTGATCCTATCGTCAGTCATACGAACTCTGCACGGTGCGTCGCCGTCGTCGTCGTCGCCGTCGCCGTCATTATCATTATCGTTACATCTGTTGCGGCCGCAAAGTCCTCACCGAGTGGTGTTCTATCGTGTCTTGCCAGCATCGCGGATTTCTCTTTCTCTCTTTCTTTCTCTCTTTTTCTTTCTGGTCTCTCTCTTTCTCTCTCTCTTTCTTTCTTTCTCTTTTCCCATCTCCCTTTCTTCTTCTTTCTCGGTCTTCTCTTCGTCAAGTGACGATCGAACGAATCGCGCGACCATCCCCGATGAAAGCCAGCGCGACGCGACTTGGTGCGTCGACACCCGGTAAGGTCGCCCTTGCGGGAGACGCGGCCTGACTTCCTGGTGCGGGGGCAAGGGGGGTTGGGTTGTTGCTAACAGGCGTCACTCGTGTTGCTGACGTACGCGGGGGGTACGCGGCCACGAAAGAGTGACGCAGGAGGTGAGAATTGCCGACGGTGCGGGAGAGAGCGGCGATACGGAGTTAACCCGGGAATTAGTGACAAACGGTGGGACATCCTTCGCCGGGCAACAGCGGCCAGGAGGATCGAGGTGAAGAGGTGGGAGCCATGCCGCCCGGGCGAGCTTCCCTCGAGGCAGCCAGCAGGATCGTCCAGCTACTGTCTTCCTGTCCGACGCGGTTGCCCGCTGCTCGTGCTCGCTCCTGCTGAGAGGTAAGGAGCCCGCCGGGATCCTCGGACTCCGACAGGAGATGCGATTATTGACTACGGCGTGCGAAATCTCCACGTCTTCCGCGCTCGACCGATCGAGAGCGCGACTTCCGAACGGATGCAGGTCGTACTATGTGAATGGAGTAAGCGTTCGCAACATCCGTATCATCTTATTTGAATGTGACGGATTCGATGGAGGCTCGTGATTGAGAATGGCGTTTTCCAAGTCGTAAGTACCTACACTTTGGAGATCTCTCCTGTAATTTCTGTTCGCGCACGTCTCTGTTATCTTTCGAAAACTCGCAATTTTTTCACAGACATTTATTAACGGTTAACAAATTTGGATTCTTCGTAAAATACAATTCGAAGAAACAATTTCCGTTTGTTGATAACGTAAGCATTTATCGCCCGCCAAGCGATACGCACCCCCTTGTTCCCTTACGTTTCGAAGAAACATAAAACTCTTCCTGGTCTTTTGCATTCTTACGTTTCTCCCCCATCGTTTGAGTTAGACAAACCTGTAAAATTTATTTAATAATTAACCAAACTTTGTTGATCTATAACTGTGATTACTCGCGAGAAAACTTGTGAGTTTCCGGGCTGTGGATTCCGCGCGACTGCTGATTGGAAGGCGCTTTCTCCTCGCCGTAATAAAAGTCAAGAGGATTACTTTGAAACTTAGTCCCGACGACGCGCTTCTCTCAGAAATCGTTTGATGAATTACGTTTTCCCGAGATACTTCTACCTGATTACGCAAAGCGATCGTAAAGTCGATAGACTCTTCAATTCAACCCCCTCCCCCCTTTTTTGTCACAACACTTCTTCATAATCTTCACGAAACCTGTCTAGGGTCCTGACTTCATTTCGCTTTCATAATCGCCCTCCATCATTTCGTGCGGAGCTACGTCGTGTCAATGATATGCACAGTTCTCCGGCTTGTAGCAAGCAACGATGGCGTGTCCTTGGAGGATAACCGTCGTTCGTTATCGGTTCAAGACATGTCAGTGGCAATGATCGGTTGTGCATTGTAGACGCCACAGTTCGACTGTTTCCCCACGAAATGCATGAATTCGATCATGTAATATTGGAAGCATTAATTACGTGACTCACCCTTTCCTTCATACCAGCGTCATTAACCAGCAAGTAGTCTCTAACTCCATAAGAATTAGAAGATCGTAGAAGTTTAAATAAACGAGCACATTTCTACGTGAGAGAATTAGACGGAAGAGAGGAAAATACTTTCGGGTGATAATATATGTAAATAATAATGGAATAAAAATTAATGTTCCATCGAGCAGTAATGCTTTGTTAAATTAAAAAAAGCTTGACTCCTTTCATTTTCTATAATACAAACATTTTTCAGAGATATTTAAATATATATATATAGATATTATATTTAGATTAAAGATATGCCATCATAGGTTTTCATTTGTTTATCCAAACGCGTCTTTTAAATACCGAGAATTAAATTCTTCCTATTGATTTCAATTACTATATAATGGTATCCTTTCTTGGATGCTGGCGTTCGACTTATGCGACGTTCCGGCGGCTGTGAGAGCGTCACATTAATTACTGGAAATTCAAGCATGAATCATGATGTAACGCACAATGCGCACGTTTGACGTGGACGTCAACCGTCTCGTTATTATCGTGTGCTCCAGGAATTTTGGCCGGTACACCGTGCGGTCCCGATGTCGATGAATCCCGGTCGACAGAATGGACGAGCGTGCTACGAGCGTGTTCATACAGTCCCGGTATCTCCGGTATCGTGAGAAACGATCATGTTAATTAAAGCTTGCCCAAACACATATCACATTTTATCGTGAGTGAAATGAAGATCCGAGAAATACGTTCGCGTTCCTATGAAACTCTGTATGAGAATTTGCCGCTGTTGTTATGCGAGCGTGAATATTTTAGGAAGAATAATGTACATATTGTGTAAGAGTCTTACATATTTTGTATATACTTAAGTGGAAATTGAATATCGGTGAAATATTGGCCTGGTATCAACTCTCTAAATTAGTGGAATCGATATGTTATTATTCGCTGAAAGATAATGAATAGAATGATTGATTTTGCTGTACTATATTAATCAACGATACCGTGCACGGTCTTTCAATAATTCCTAACAGTGAGAATACTCTCTTTTTCAGAATTACTGAAAGACAATGTATAATCATTGATGACCATAATTTTAAGTATAGCACTGCAGCAAGATCTTACTGATTCGGATTCAGAGAAAACTGTAATATTAAATATTGATACGGCACTAGATACTAGAATGTTGAGATGTACTGGAGTATTATGATAGCAATGGACTAAACCTTAAAGTATAGTACTATTACAGGATGGGAATGTTATAACAGTATAAGAATCGACACCAATTGCCGATATTGCCATCGATACCAAATATCGATACTTTTTAATACTGAACTTATATACAGTACGCTTCTACATTACACACACACACACACACACACACACACAAAACTGTAACATTATATTGTATCAAAAATCGATACTGGTTCAACTCAATATTACAACGGTTCTTTAGTGTAGAAACTCCGGGAGTTCACTTTAACGCGAAGAGAAAGATGTCGAGTCTCTCGCGATTGCTGTGTAATATTCCTCTTATGGGAGAGAGTTTAGTCATGCATCCCTCTAGCGATGGGGTTCCATAATATTCGCGCTAGGAATCTATCAATTTTAAATATGACATCGAAAATTTTTCGGTAGTTTACTTCTGTTCTGTTGCTCGCTCTTTTGTCAACTTCAATACGAGTTTAGAGTATCAAAAATCTATCTGGCAGTATACTGTACTACTATTTAATATGAATTCATACATTAGGTTAGTATCGTAGCATTGTTGCTTTACTGAGATGTATATGAAATCCATTTTTCGGTACCTTATCAATATTCCACTCTAGTTTAATGTACTCTATTCTCACTTGGGATATTTAAAGAGTTATTATCTTATCGTATATTTTCACCATCAAAATAACTTCCTCAAATCATTCCTTCCCTCTGTCACGTGCCCCAAGTTTTTCCACCTTGATGTGACAGAACGTTTTACGCATTCACGAGTAATATTTGCTAAGGCGAGAAACATTTAAGATCGCCGGGTAAAGGAGAGAGTGGAGCAGAGAGTTGGAAGAGACATGACTCCCAGGGGATCGTATCTGTAGGCTCGATCTCCTTCCCGCGTCCATTTAAGATATGATGCAAAACAAAGACGACGGCCCTCGTAAAAACTATGCCGTCTAATTCGCGCCCTGGGAATCACGACGGTCGCCATCGCATGAAATTTATCGTAGATTTTTGCATTTAATCATCATCCTGCCGATTCGCGCCTCTCATCCCGCATATTTTAGCACTTGATCCCACTTGAATGTCTGATCTGTCCTGCCTTCCGTATCCATAATCCGAGAAGCAAAACTAAATTACAATTCGCATCCAGATTTATTGACAGATTCGTCCGAGGATATGAATATCCTGGCTCGGTGTTCATTCTCGCGGAGCGTATCAACCACGGCATCCGTTAACCGCGTTATCGACATCCGTACGTACCTATATAATTAAACTAGCCGATCCTCTCTCTCTCTCTCTCTCTCTCTCTCTTTCTCTCTCTGAATTATGGCAGCGCCTTACGCTGAGAAGTTCCCCCTGGCTAGGCTAATCGAGTGACACGAGTTTTCAACTTTGGTAACCGCGCGCGGCTGACAAAGTTGGCTCTCGTATCGAACATCGAATCGGAATGTCGGATGTCCCGACACTGTGCCGCCGCGTCGCGCCGTGCGAGCCATAATTTCACTTGGCGGCGCACTAATTTCCTTTAACAAAATCGTTTTCGCGAACTCGACCGTTTCTAACCGGTTAACGTGGGGGACGGTCATTTCCGGTCTGCACATCTGTTAATTTCCCTTCCGTAAGTTTCCTGACTTCCAATTCTGTGACTTTGTCTCCGAGGGGTAAAAAATAACTCAATTATCCATTTTCGTCTGAACATTATCTGTTTCGCTTTGTCGTCAGTGCCGAGTAGATTTCTTAGAAAGGAGAAAAAGCATCACTGCGACCAAAGACGTACGCCAATTACAAAAATACTTACGGTACATGGAAAAAGTTAATTTTACACAGATAACAATACTAGATAACCGCGCGTTTGTCTCAGGCGGAAATATCTCTTGAGAAAAAAATTTCATAAACCCAATAAAAAACTGCACATTAACTGAAAACAATTAGTATATTAAAACAGTGTTATCAGTTACTGATCGTTATCATTAAAAGTGAACATCAACTGAAGAATATATTAGCAATAACTGATTATCGTATATGGTTACTGATTATTAAACTGAATGTCACCTGGACAATATTATCAGTTACTGATTCTCGCATTCAGTCACTGATAAAACATTACAAGTTACTGAGGCGAACTGCTTCAACATCATGAGTTACTGATGTAAGTAATCAGCCTCTTTTTTTTTTCAAGAAATTGCGAGCGCCGTGGAAGATGGAGAAAATCATTAATTTTAATTTCGCGAGTGTTTCGGTACCCCCGGTTTAGCGAGGTATTTAGCCGCTACTTCAAACAGGCTAATAGGCCAAATTAGAATTTGAGGGAGTTAATGGACTCGGAGGGACGGGAGACATTCTGACCCCGTCGTCGTCGTCCTCGTCGCCGTCGACGTCGTCGGGCGGACGCGCGCGGAAGTTTTTCCTCTCCTAATTTTAAATTCTCTACGGAACGTGGAATTTCCACCGGTGAATTGGGACGCCGTCCGGGATTACCTAACGACGACGCGGGCGCGGACGTAGCCGCCGCGTAAATCGCGAAACAATAACTTCGCGGCGACTGTGGAGGAGAACTGATGAAAAGACTGGGTCGTAGAAATTCAGCAATCCAGAAATCTGGCGAGGAGACGTAAGATCGATCCGATCGGGTTCCCTCGCTTTCTCGAATTAGGAATCGACGGGCGGCTTCCTGTCGTTACAATTTCATGCTATTATGTCTCCTTCGTGAACACGTGTCTCAGAAACTTTTTGCGACTGAAAAATTTAGTACGTCCCAAGGATGCTTTTCTCGCGACGAAATCTCGCTTGTTTTGATAGCCCAACGTAATCTTGACACGGATCCCAATTCTTCCCTCTTCTCGTGTATGTATGCGTGATATATAATTTTAACGCGGAGACGGCGGCGGCGCGTTTCGATCTCTCGAGCATCCGCTTTTTCTCTCCCCCCCCCCCCTTCTTCTATCTGTTTGTATTATTTTTATTATCGTGGTGGGCGGTTTTTTCGCGTCCTATACATCGGGCGCTGGGACAGCCCAGCAACAGGGCTATCGATAACAGAGGAAACGGATATTTCCGCATCTTCGAGCACGAGTAGAGCGAAACGGTAGTAGATCATGACGGGGCGACGGGAGGGGGATGAGAGCCCGGTGAGAAAATAATAGTACGGTCCGAATAAAAGCACCCGCCGCTGGATCGCCCCTCGAATCAGCCTGATGACGATCGATCACGTCCAATTAATCAACGCCGTGGCGTATTAATGCCGTTTAATTATCGATGATTTACTGCAAATTGCCGCGGCGCGTTATTTACGGCGAATCTTTTAATATAGACGCATTAAAAAAAAAACAACAGCCGATAACGTGTGCCACGCGCTATCGTCGCTATTGCGCTACAGTATCGCGAAACGAAAGCCAGGGGATACTCGCCGGCAATTCAGTTTAATTGGCGATAAAATATATCGACGCGCTTCGCGACTCGCGCCGTTCATCATGACGGTTCCGATGAGCATCAGCGGGCTCTTCTACCGGGACATGATTTATTAGCGCGCGTCCGATTGTTATTCATCCGGATCATCGTTTCCTGAACTCCGGCGAATTATCGTTACGTTGCACCTTCGCGCGTTGCATCACGCGTCGATGATATTTTCCTTTTCCTTCTTCCATGGGACCGTCTCATCGGATTATATTCGTAGTCCATTTTGTAAAACGATACTCTCCCTCTCTCTCCCGGATGTGCAACCCGCGATCGCGCGATGTGATAAATCCATGAGGCGTACACTCGTGCATTAAGCTGCGAGAATTAATCCCCGTACTAGAAGGAATTAATCTTCATTCTATTATCTCGCGCTGCAACGTAGGAGAGTGCCGCAGAGATGTGGCAAAATGCGACTGCGGAATGCCGTACGAGAACGATGTATCCACGTGAAAGCTTCCGTCCGTCAAGCTACGTTCTTTTGTGTACATACGCGCATACAAAAGAACTAGAATCAAACATTAATGTCAAATTAAAACTAGTAAGTTTTTAACAACATTAATAAACAAGAAGTTATATTCTTGCTTATATTTGAAACGACAAATTCCTGGTAAAGAAGATTGTAATTTCATCTTCCCTAAGGAATTTGATAATCTTAAATTCCTATAAAATATTTATTACATTTTTATTTTAATATTATAGCAGTAAATAGTCATATAAAGAGAGCATAATATTATTGCTTGGATAATATGTATTGAAAAAAGTTCTAACTCTTGGTTTAGATTTTGTTTCTTATCCAATATTTTTTTCCTTTCAACTCATAAATATTGGATGAAAATGTGTAGCTATATTTTGCCTTGATAAAGCTGCATACAATTTTTCACGTAAACAAATTACTATTTAATGCCATTTTAATATTTAACATTATGAAAATAGAGATATTCTTAAAACAAAAATGTTCTCTTTTTGTGTATGAAACAACGATAATCTTTTATTTATATATAATTCAACATTTTTTGATGAATTTAAAAATATATCTCAAATTTCAGCAAAATATTTTTATTTTAATATTATAATAATCATCTGAAAAGAGCACAGCATAATCGTTTTGAAAATAATAGTAAAAAAATTTAATTTTAAAAGCATTATATTATTATGTGTCCAATATTTTTTACTTTTAAATTATAAATAAATTATTATCAAATGTATTTTTCTTGCTAAAAATGTGTACCTATACAAAAAAAATTCTTCAAAAATTTAAACAAGTTATATATACAGTTTAACGCTGCATACCATCTTGTTTAAATATTTAACATAAAAATAAGGATATTCTTAAAACAAGCACTTTTTTCTTATATGCAGCATTTAATTTTTAGAATGAGAATAAAAATTGTTTTTATCGTTGTTACATGCGCAAAAATTAGAATCGTGATTATGCGAAAAATTGAGAGCGTTTTTCATTATGAATGATGAAATGGCTGTCTCTCGTCATCGTTCAAGGATAATTAATTGATTCCAGTAATCTGTGCGACCGTCGATATAACGCGGAAGATCCTATTCTTCTGTTCTCGAGAAACTCGAACCTCGCCATACCGGTGCAGTAAATAAAAATCGAAGAACGCGGAACGTGCATGAGTGCACGAGGCGGACACGAGGGAGGTTCCCTCGAATAAAGTCGAGTTTGCACTCGCGGGAAACGAGCGTTTGCACTTTCCGCGACGAAACGAAGCCGACGGGAGAGAGTTACATTGCCCATTACTGTCGTCGCCATTCCCCGTAACGTGTTGAGAGACGAACGCGACATTTCAAAACTCGTCACATCACCGACGGAGAGGGACGCTTTGTAATTATCCTTTATTTTATCGCTATTACGATAACACCATGTTACGTCACGGCAGACAAATTTGTCGACCTTATTGACGCGACGTATTTTTCAAAATTGAACGATCGCTTCGGAAACAACGGCCGACGACGACGGCGTTCACTCGCAAACTCGGATTACGCGAACTTCTCGTCGTCCATCTCGACGTAGATCGCAGATGGACGACGCTGTTTACCCCGACGTGGCGCGTGAATGCGAATTAATTATGTCACCCCCGATCGCTTTCGCGCGCGACACTTGTCCCCGGGGCAAACAAACTTATCCGGCGGAGCAGATTGGAAGTCGTTCCTAATCGTCGCGGTAATTCCGGAATTCCAGAAGGTGGAAATTCGAGCCGCGCGCATTCCACGCGAGACTCTTCTCCGCGATTCGCTCGAGCGGATTTCGATTCTTGAGCTGCTTTCGATTTTGCGGAGGAAAAAAAAAGGAAGACGGCGCAAGAGAAAGAGAGAAGAGAGAGACACAAAAGCCTTGCTCCAACAAAGCGTCGCGTCGGCGTTGCAAAGGTGGCTTTGTTCGCGGCGTAGCTTCCGCGCTGAATGCGGAATGTGCCGGGAGCGCGCTCACGTTAAATGAATTCTGCCGATGACACGACAGTTTCACCGTAGTTTCATCGCGCGCGTATGCGCGCGGCCGAACTAGGAATTAATATCCCATCGCGAGCGTGAATCCATCGTTCGACGATTCATCTTCGTTGCAATGGAGAAACGCGACTCGCGGGAACCACGGTTTCCCCTTGAATTATTAGCGACGAGTAGATACGAGGTAAAATAATATGTCGATCCTTTACATTGCGAGGGATGGAGAGAAAAGTGTTGTCCGAAGATAAAGCGCGAAAAATACTCACGTTTCGCGCATCACACACGGAGAAAACATTAGTATCAAATTGAAGTTAATATACATTGAGAAAAAAAGCTAGATTCAAATAAATAATTTCTCTGAATAGCGCTAATAACATATTTTATAGAAAATCAATAATATTTATTTGAATTTAGTATTTTTTTCTCTCAGTGTACCTTATTAGAAAATTTTTTTGCTTATTGTATACGAAGTAATGATAATCTTATATTTCACCAAACTATATTTTTAATATTATAATAGTCATTTAAAACGCATACACATGATTGTTTGAAGATATTGTTATTTTCTATAATATATAAACTGAAAATATTATTGATCATCTGTGATTATATAACATTGATAGATTGATGTAGAATCTCGATTCGGATCTCTTGATTCTCGAGCATCAGTATTTTGAGCACCAGTGTGAGGAATATCATCAATATAGATCAATGATATATTACCACCATTTGTTGGCACTGATAGTATTATTGGCCTCGTAAGATCCTAATCCTCAAACCGAACTGCTGTTTTCCGTCAACGTAAATCGAATCCTTGATTCATTTATATCCGCAGTCCGCATTAGAACACTTTAATATGTTTAGAAAAAAAAAAAAGTGAGAAAAGTTTTGAAATGTAAATTAAATGTCCCAACCGTTAACTGTAATAAAAATTAATTTTCAATATTTAATTTTTATTATTTTGTGAGATAAAAACTCGCAGGTGGAGTTAAAATCGCTTAAGCAAAAATGACGCAAGGATTCGCGCGGTTTGAGGACTAAAAATACAATCTCACTTCCACAATTTAACATTTCGAAGATAAAAATATTCCCGAAACAAGAACGTATTGGCCTCCCCGTAAATACAGCTCTGCGCGCGCGCATTGTATCCTTCGACGAGAAATTTCAGTTTATAATACTTGTCTACTCTCGAGCGAAATCGCCGATCCTTGTTGACACACCGGCACGGAGGACGACGCGCGCTCCGATGCCGGAAATCATTTTCTCTGCGGAATAGCGGCAATCTAGAAAGCAACCGCCCGTCCCCGATCGATCCGCCCGGTAGTTTCATCCCGGAGCCGTGAAAAGGATTCGGGATGTCCAATCCATATCCTGACAATCAGCATCTGACGCGCGGGCGCGCTTTTCGTCTATCTTTCCCCTTTTGCTCCGATGCGTCACGGCGTGCTGCAAAGGAAATTACGGAAAGAACGGACGGCCGCTCCTCGCTTCCCGTTCGATTACATCGCGGATAAGATTTCATTCGGAGTAATCCGCGCGATCGAACAAGATACACTCTGGCATTTAGGGGGCTCACGCGGGATTAATTATCCGCTTTATAATTGACAAGAGCGAAGGAGTGGCTCCGTCGTCGTCGTCGTCGTCGTCGTCGTCGTCGTCGTGGTTTAGGCGAGGGCAGTGTGCTATTGTCGTGTGCGTGTCGACGATGTACGACCGCAAACTGGCCGCAAATCCCATTACACGTCTCCGCCTCGGCCGGCGCGGTGTCCGTGCGCTCGCGCGTTGTCGAGTACTCATCTCTCGTTTAATGTCTTCCAGAAAACGAGACTCGAGCGTCCGTTTAATGGGGACTAATAAGATTTTGGGAGGGGAGCGGGCACTTTTGCACGGGAGAAATATCGGCGTGATCTCGCTTTCGGCTCCATATAATGGAATTAATTACGGCTGGACACGCCAGTGTGGAAAAATTCGTATCGAATAATTCGACGAATCCCGCGCGATTTATCGCGATTGTTTCACCGTTCGATTCTCGAATATCCCCCCCAAAAAAGAGAATTAATAACGTGTGCGGAAATTTTGTCTGGTTTCACGAAAGTATCGGTTGCACTTTTTCAGCGCGAATTTTTTCACTTTTACGCGCGCACTAATTTTTTTCTTTTTACTTTATAAAAGTAAATTTCAATAATCTATTCAAATTATCATCTGCCAACTCCGCGGTGACAACCGCTCACGAGCGTGTTTAGTTAGTGCAGCAAGGGAACCAATCAGCATAGCGGAAAGGCGGTGACAACATTTCGATAGATTCGATTATCGACTTCATTTCTTTTTTTAAAAGTGAATTTTACAGAGAGCAGCGGAATGTTATGTAACGAAAGTTACTTTCGGACAAATGGCCCGAGCCAATCGAAACTGCTCTAGATTCCGGATGCCATTTGGCATTTCTTTGAGGTACTCTAGTTCTTCCTCTTTTTCTCTCTCCCTTCGTAACCTCTAATTTTCCCTCTAGAGAATATCGAGGCGAAGAGGGGTGGCCCCGAAGATAAGGCACGTAGCCGTTAATTTTCGGAAAACAGGCGAGAGCCTGCGGCCATCCTGCCGGCGACGCGAAGAAATCCCCTAACGTATCGCCGGTTTTCTTCCGCGCAGAATTCAAATATCTGTTATAATTTTATTGCTTTAAAATATTTTGTATTTATGTTAAAATTGCTTCTAAAAATTTTCATGTTTTAATCTGAGTATTAATTTGTATAATGTAATACGAATGTGTTATTTGAATATTTTGCGTTAAACTGATATTCATTTCTTAATGTTATAATAAAATTTATAGGCAAATAAATAAATAATACAAAAATAATGTAATTTTGAAACAGAGATTCTAAAAGGTGTATGCCAGGATATTATAAACGTGAATTTTGTTGAAGAAATATGTTTACATAATCGCAGTGTTGCAATTTTTAATTAATTTTTTAAATAATATTTACGTTATTGTTAACATATACTCATTCCGCGTTAAATTAAAATTTAAGTAGTATAAATTTAACACAAATTTTCCAACTATGTGTGCATCTTTTTTTTCTTTATGAAACACACGTTTCTGCATGAGGCTCATTTATAATAAAAAAACCTAACTTTTCATAATAAAACGAAAGAAACAGGAAGAGTGAGGTTTTACATGCAATAATTTTGCATATAAAAAGAAATTTCATATCCTTAATAAAAAGGATGATTTCCACTTATTTTCAACCACAAAGAAAAATCAATCATATTTCCATGCCGTCGTCGCGCACGTCGCCCGAAAGCACGAGCGACTCTCACTCAGTTATTACTCCTTGAACTTATTACTCCTTCGCAATATTATTAGTCACAACTTGAACATTTTTCAATTTTCTCCGCCATACGTGCGCGAATCTCATTTCGATTTTTCTCCCCGGCGCGGACTCTAGTTTTATATCGAGAGATATTAGCAGTTAATTCGTCGTCGCACAATTAGAGCCTCCGTTCCCCCCGTGCCGCCGGGACGATTGCGATGAAATAATGATTGTCGGTGCTCATCGTCGCGCACTTAAGCTCGTCCGAACAACGGGGCCGTGTCAAAGGAGGAGGAACGCTATTTCGGATTAGTCCCGAGCGAATTAACATTCATGACGCGCGAATTAGCCGGTTGTACTACTGCGTGTTGTACCCTCGCGTACCGACCGCGGCATCGAGATCTGCGGACCGTCGTCGTCGTCGTCGTCGCCATTTCTCTCGACAATGCCGCCGCGAATAATTAATGGTCCGCCCCGCAGCGTTTGAACGGCGTTGTTCCAACGACGGAAACCGGCGGCGGCGGCGGCGGCGGGAAACGCGAGTACATACACGGAATTCGTCGTGCTAATTCGATATTTTCCTTGGTGCTGAGGCGCCCGATTTCGTGGCGCCCGCAGAATGCGGGTCGCCAATTAAACCGACGTCGCCAACGACGTCGCCGCCATTCGGAAACATCTCTCTCTCTCTTTCTCTCTCTCTCTCTCTCTCTATCTCTATCTCTCTTTCTCTCTGTCTGTCTGTTTCTCTTGTCGCCGGAAATTCTCCTTGCATTGTCCTACGCGGCGGGAGCAACGTCACGTCTCTTCTGCACGTATGTACATACACGTGCGTCCGGGATTAGTCAGTCAAGTCAGAGTTGGCATGGACGACGGTTGACGGCAGTATCGATCGCATGCGTAGTGCCCGCTGCGTTATTGCAATATTGTGACGAATTATGCTCCCGGACGCTCGATTGGATCGCGGGCCGAAAGCCCGTAGTACGTGGGGAAATCGAATTAAAATTTTCTGCCGTGTGCACACGGTGATACAAAAGGAGTGTGAGAGCCGCGTGAGAGCCGCGGGCGCAACTCCTCGAGAGATACGCTCCACTTTGCCGGGACGAGTAATAAAATTATTCCCGCGGAACAAACTCGGCTGTATATACGTGTTTTGTAGAGGAATGCTGCAGGAGGAGAGCGAGCCCCGGCCAAAACGGAAAGCCATTTCGCTGTATTTAATACGCGACCTCGTAGAAGCTCGTATCCTGGGGTCGGCCGAGACTCGAATTGTATATCGAGAAAGGAAACCTCGATTCGCCGAGAGGCTGGCCTGCCTCGGGACGTTCGGGGAGAAAATGTATTCGCGCACGACAATTCTCCATGTTCTCGGGAGTTCCTTACGGCGAATCCCGAAGTGAATTTTTTGGGTTCGCGGTTTCCAGGGGAACTGCATTACCATACAGCCCGGCCTCTTACTAGATTGACTTGGGGCAATGGCAGGCCGATGGTTAAAAACGTCTTTTCAGTCAGTAGTAAGACGCGTAAAGAGAGAGACTTATCCCCTCCCCGAAGAACATTCATCCCTTTCAAGGGCTTCTCCACGTGTATGTTGAGGCAGAAGACTTTTATGAAGAAAGAAAGAGCGGGACGAGAAAGGAAAGGGAGAGAATTTTACGTAGCCGAGAGGCCGCAGACAGCGATTTTATGCGATGCGAAAGAATATTTGTGTCCTTTTTTTTTTTTCCGAAAATCAGATCCAAATCGTATTCTTCCTCGAGATCGTGAAAGTTTCTTTCTGCTGTATGTTGCATTAATGTTTACCACAGCTTAATATTTAATATATACCTCCAAGATCGCGGATTTTATTTTTGAACCTGTCTTGAGATGTGCAGCTGGGAAAAATATCACTGGACGAGTTTTAATAATTACACACAAAAACAGAAATGTAAGGGAAATAAGATAGCTACCATAAGAGGTGTCGATTTTTTTTTTAATTCTGAGGACGTGAAGATGTGATCTATTTTTTAGGCTCTCTAAAGCCTTAATTATCATCTGTAAAAAAATTAAGAACTGTTAAATGAATTAAAGTTTGAATAAACTTAGATTTTTTGGAGATGTGTCAATCTCATCTTGTAGAATAAAATATCGATACTTACGATATTGTATAATAGTATTTTCTTATATGCAAAAAATATTACTACAATAAGAAATTAATTTACTTCCAGTTAACAACTATATTTTTCAACATTTACAAAAGTATGTTATACTAATTTCTATATAATATTTAATGTGGGAAGAGAGAGAAAGAGAGAGAAAGACAGAGAGAGAGAGAGAGAGAGAGAGAGTATTTATTAATACAAAAATTTCAAAATCGACATCTCTGCGATTTGTTGAAACGCATCACCTCTCTCTCTCTGTCTCTCTTAAAAAAAAATGGAGCATTTCGACAATTACAGTATCGTTAATTAATTCCGGCCGACAGTACAGCTTTTTCAAAATGAACGAGCGCGAGCGCTCGTAAACGACACTTTGCACCGACGCGACGCTACGTTACGACACAATTTTTTTTTACATCCACTCACTCGTTGTTCGTTCCTTGTCGCGGAAAATGAAATTGCGTTTTCAGCAGAAAACTACATTTGCGCATTATGAAACCTGGGCGTCCGTGCGAGCGAACGACGCCGGAGAGAATTTAACGTCGAATGGCCCGTGTAAATGTGGAGATTTCTTGATAATTATTCTTGGTGCGTTTGCTTCAATGTAAAAAAAAAAAATCGTTATTCGCGATTCCCGACGCGATATGGCGACGGTGAGATATCCAGAGTGCCGCGAGCACCTGTGGCATCCGAGCTCGAGACAAGCTCGTTAAATTCGAAGTGCGAAATATTTGGCTTGTTCTTTTTCGCTGCACTGCTGCACTGGTGCAACAGATTAGAGTAAGACAAATATATTTTTTCTCACTTTAACTTATTGCACCAGTGCAGCAGTGCAGCGAAAAAAAAAAACAGGCCAATTCTCTCGTTTTTAACCTTTTTTCCTACTCGATCGTGGAATTGATCGACTCAAGCGGTATCGCGTTACGTCGCCTCTCTAAAAGAGAATACATTGCTTACTGATACGATCGCAAAGATTTAATGATTATCTACTAGCTCGACCGTCGCGCATTTAAAAATGAAAGGATTAATTTTAGAACTTGCCCGCGCGCGTATTTCTCATTTGCGCGCGGGTCGACGCCCGGCCGCCGTTTACCTTTCCCTTTTCCTTCCCTTTGGCGTGTCAACGCCCGGCCTGGACACCAATTGATGTGTATGTGCGGACCTCAGTCGGCTAATTGCAATCCTGCCCCTAAACTTCGCGCCGACCGAAAGCGACGGTTCCGACAATTCTCGCAGAGCTCTGCGATTTATCGAGTTCCTTTGTCCGGCGTCGCCAAAGTGGGAAACTTCATACTTTTCCGGGTCACGCGGGAAGTGTTATTTCTATTTCTAGAGCGTAGAATCATTGATATATAAGTTGTCGGTACAGGCGCCTCGCACCTTCGATAAACCAGCAATCCGTTCGGTTCACACGGTGTAAGCGATTAGATAAAGAAGAGTAACGGATCGCAAGAACCCCCTTCTCTTCGATACCCTTCGAATAAACTATCCGCGTCCTATCCCGGCGAGTGCATCAACATGCCTGGTCTGGGAAACTTTAGTTGGCAAAATACGCCCTCGGCCAAGCCATTACCGGCACCGTTAGTGGGGAGAAACAATTAAGTTACTCTATTTGGCCGCCGAGCCCGACTATCGTGGATTAATAGCGTCGGGCACATTCTTCACCTCGTCAATGGCTGCCTGATTACAAAGTTCCAAAGCTGGGCGCGAAAGCGAACGCGCGGGGAGATCTTATTTTGTAAGCAACTTTGCTCTTGCGCCCACAAGTTTTCGTCGCGCTAGACCGTGCATTTTAGCTTAACGACGAACACACATAGATTCAACCAAATTTGCAAACAAAAAACATATACACAGTGAGGGGAAAAAAAATCAAAAGTAAGGAATCACCTCGTTATTCTCGTAAAATGCTTCCTGCACGTACATTTACGTATTTCCAAGTCGATTTCATCAGCACCATGGAAAGCACTTTCCTGCGGGTGTATGTGCTCTTCCCGTCTTTGCGCGTGTCGCGGCGGCAACGCGATGAGGATTCATAATGTCGGAAATATGAAAAGGCAAACGTAAGTTGCATCGGTATCTCGTTACTATTCTAGCGAAGCCCGTCTACACTCCTGTATACGCCATCCGATGGCAACTGTCAAAGTTTTGTCTTCTCGCGGTAAGACGCGGAAGGGTGGTTTTCCTTACGCCTCCGGGCGTAGCTGTAATAAGTTTCGCGTTTCCTGGCGACGAGCATTTGCATAAGTAACGGTGCGAATATAAAGCTAAGTTTTTGGTCGCGCGTACCTTCTTACGTTAATCTTTAACTGCGGACGCTGTCGTAAAGACTGGCGTAGTCCTTTCCACGGCGACGACGCTGCTCACGAGTGTGATGTTACAAACTTCGTAATACCTTACCGTAACTTTTGAAGTAAACATATATACATTTATAAAAATGAAAAAAGACTGTAATAGTATAACGCAATATTTTATTTACATACATATATATATATATAAAATTTCCAAAAATTTAACTTCGTGGACTTGTTTGATTTTTCTATGAAGTCCCTCGATTATGTGCAGTACCGAGATAATCACGTGTCCGTTTCTTGGTCCGTTCCACGGTAGAATTCGCGACGTTATCTCTCCGTGGCGAAAATCGCGTGTTGTTGTCCCGGACGATAACCGCGCGTTTGCGCAACGTAAACGAGGTGCAAGCGATACCGCGTGAGCGATGGCAAATCGTTGGGAGAGCGAGCCGCCGCCGCTCGCTCCAGTATTACACATCGCATATTTAGAGAGAGGCGGATGTGCGGCCGCCTCTGGGGTTCCGCGCGCAAGCTTTCGGCAAACAAACCTCGATCGATCCTTCCGTACAGCGGTGTTCCCGTCTCCGGTTCGTATACGCGTTTTAACTCGCGACGAATTGAAATCTTCGGCACGTGAAAAGGATGTCCGCCGGCATACAGTACAGGAGAGCATGTCGGGGTTGTGCTACATATACAGAGAGAGAGAGAGAGAGAGAGAGAGAGAGAGAGAGAGAGAGAGAGAGGGAGAGAGGGGTGGAGTACCAATTGCAGCGTTAGTCGATAATGCCGAAAGTTACTCGCGCGCCCATTAATACAGGGATTCATTAATCTCCCGCTTGAAGCGAGCTACGTTTTCAGCTCGACTCCCGTAGTAATATTATTTTTTCCATTCGCGTCGCGACAAGTGTCGTTCATTTGAGCGAAAATAGTAAAAAAAAAAAAAAAAAAAGAGAGAGAGAGAAAGAGGAAAATGGAAACGTACGCGCGCCAAATCGGACAGAAGGTAGATTTAAATGCGAGTTTCGTCGCCGAGGACTTTTACACCCCGCGACGATGTCGTCCGAGGGGGAGGGAGGGGGGAGGAAGAGGGCGAAATGATAATCCACCACGGAGAAGTACGTACGCTCCGCGAGTACGCCGGAATACACACACGCGCGTCCGCACTTATGAATAATCAACCAGGGCTCGCGGGAACGTCGGTCGGTCTTTCGCTTTCAAGTGAGACCCGACGCGTCCAGAGAGCTTTCACGGGTGTCAGAGAGTCGCGGAGTACATGTTATATTTCGGTTACTTACACTCGCGTTCGCGAGTACGTATACGCGGCTCGTGCGCAGTTCCGTGTCTACGCGTTAATGCAGAAAGCTCGCCGCATTTCCAACGGCAGCCCACCCACCCTCGTTCACCTTGCTGTTAATGTGCGCGGCGCGAGGCCAAAACACTGGGGGTCTCGTCAATCGAATTCGACGAATTTTACGCCCGTAGAACACAAAAAGATGCAAGCCGAATTAGAAACTTTTTTAATTACTAAGAAGCAAAATTTCGCTGAAGCATAGGACTTTATTCTTCAGAATTTTGAAACGCTACTGCAATATTACTGAAGAAATCTTTCCAACGTCTCTCCAATGTTGCCGCAGTGCTGCTGCCATCAGCTGTGCTATAATTTAAGGATCTTTATTCGCGTACTCTCCGATTCGATTAGCCGCGTTCCCCGTGAGCGAATTTCAAGTACATCCAAGGCAAGGAGACCGAAAGGGGTGTGGACGAGAGATTTGCGCAACCGGGCGACCTGCAGACGGCAATGCTACGCGAGATCCGGAGAGATGCAAGAAGAAATGCTCTCCCGACCCCTCCCTTCCACCGTAAAGCAGATTATCCGCTTCGCGAGACGTGGTGCGAATCTCGAGTAATTCATTATGGCGAGTGTACACTTTTTCCACCCTCGATAGAAATAAAATGTCAACGGCGCGCACGTGTCACCGCCGGCCATGGAAATCAATGTCTGGAAATGCGCCACAAATAAAATTCAGCGTCCGTTACGCTGACCTTTTCTGCGCCTCTCTCGCGCTTTCTCTCTCCTTTTCTCTCTCTCTCTCTCTCTCTTTCTTTTTCTTTCTGCCTTCGACCTTTGGAGATTAAACTCCGTTTAGCCGTAGCTGTCATCTGGAAATCGAAGTGTTTCCAGCATGCACGAGAAGACAATAACGCCCTCACGGAAAAATTAATGAGACACACATTTTGTTACATTGGTAGCATTTATTGACAATAATGTTACAAAATTAACAAAGAATATTTTTAAATATGTAAATATGTGACGCTCTTTGCATTTTAGATCAAAAGTATAAATACGAAAACAAAAATTAGTTAAAAATAAACAGAAGCTAAACATTTACAGTTATAAAAATATTCATTCCTACGATAGGATGTCTCAAAATAGCCTTTTAAAACGCCTTGGTTCAAATTTATGTTCGCACCAAGCCTGTTTCCTAGATAATAAACATTTTTTAGGAAAAAAAAAATAGGGACCGTAATTTATCCTTCCGCGTTTGTGGTATTTCGAAGGAAAAAAAGTGCGGTAAGTCACTCGTGCCGATACAGAGGATTAAGGATTAAAAATATATATCCCTTTGAATTTGAATTATTAGTCCACTTTCCTTCGACAGAAATTACGTCGAGAACGCATCTATTTCCATTTTCCGCTAGAAGGAAGTTACTTTGACAATTGCACGATGGGGACGAACGTGATGATGAGTGGAGGCGAATATACGGAAAAGCCAGTTGCCGAAGAGAAAACCGTAGTAATTAACAAGGGTGATTAAAAAGGACGGATGGCCGGGCCAATTTCAGGTTCGATCGGGTCACTCGTTTCGCGTGTTTTTTTTCTCCTCTTCATTCGTGGAAATCCCCAATCTATGAGAGATCTGCGAATGTCGTGTGCGTTTCGGCGCTAATTTTTAGCACGTTTTTTTTTCGTGACTCCTTTTCATTGATCGTGTACAAATTTTACAATTTCAGAAAGAACCAATATAAAAATTAATATAAAATTTTTCACACGCACACACTTATACTGTTATATTTTGGATTAATTAATGAATTCTTTACAAATTTAGCGCACATTTCGTTAGATGCCTTTCCGTGAAAACATTAATTAAAAAAATGTAAAATAGTATTATAAAAATTATTATATCATTTAATAGAAAACAATTTCTAGTTTATATTCATGTTTTTTATACTTATTCACTTAGTTGTTGGTTAAAAGGCATAGTCCAAAAACAAAGTTTCAAATGTGGTGCCTTTCTTCTGCAATTTTAAAGGAAAATTATTATATATTTAATAAACTGATTGTAGATTTTGGAGAAATATTTAAAAACGTTCATGTATAAGTCCTGATTATAAATTGGCATAATTAAATGTACGTCAATATATTGTACGTTGAAAAATTTCTATAATTTTGTCGATGTATCTATCAATATATCTGTGAAACGTTTAATTTTGCAAATTTGAAATATACTTAGAACTTGACTCATAATTGAAACCGTCACATTAACCGTTGCCAATTCTCGAAGACAGTTTCAGTTAGTCCCTGCTCTCGGTTTGAAATGCAATCCGTTAGGGAGAAGCGTGACCGGCATACCTTTTATGTAAATTTCATTAGCGAAGTAATTCCGCATACATCAAGCAAAAGACGCGTTTGCGTCTTCGATGCGTCATATAGGACAAATCGAGATTCTCGGAAATAAGAAATTTTCATTTCCCCCCCTTTTCCTTTCGTTTAAATTTTCCCTCTTATCGTCGCGGAAGGAAAGACTGACACTGAAGGATCGTCGTTCTGGATCGACCAATAAATCTCGTTCGGCCAAGGGCTCTCCTTCCTTTAGAATGGTCCCTTTTTTATCGCAGCCCTAGGATTTTGGCGGCTCGAGATGGCTCAGCAAAAAGTGGTTATGCGTTTGCGAAACGGATCGTCGCGTCGTATAATCCACGCTTTGTCATTAGAACGAGTGGTAATATCGTCGATGGGTGAAACGCCGAATGCGCTGACGGAAAAACGTTTCGGAAAACAATGCAACGTATCTTGTGATGCAATCATAATACACATTTTATTACTACGCGTGCTCTTCTTCCTTTTCTCTTTCTATCTCGTGTATTTCCCGTTATCCCCCCCTTCCTCCCGCCCGGTCTCGTGCTGAATTTGCTCTTCCGTCAATCCGCGAAAATCCGCGTTTGCTGGGAGAAAGCACTAACAAGCCTAGTCGTAGAGGAACTTGATTGCGTAACTATATTCGAGGGGACTCGTTTAAACATCCTTCGATGCAGATTCGAAATGCGAGAAAGAGGGAGAGAGAGAGATCAAAATGATTTAATTGTCGCGAGTTACGTAAATTTAGGAGACACGCCTGGGACGGGAATAAAACGAGACGACTAAAGAATAAACAGCGCTCTTCATTAGCATTTATATGAGTGGATGAATTATATATGTATAATAATGTGTATATAAAATATATATATATATATATATATATATATATATATATATATATATATATGTGTATGTATGTATATATGTATATATGATGAATAAAGTGCGCGCGCACAGACGCTACGGGTAATTAATGCGACGGGAGGAAACTTTTCTCCGCGAGGGCAAAAAGAGGATTTAATTTCGCAGCGGAGGACCATAAAAAAGAATGCAGCGGGTTAAATAGCGCGGCGAGACCCGCGGTTCGCCAAACACGGTGTTAATACGACGTTTTGAATTAACCACGCTGGACATGCCCAAAGCAACCGTGTAATTAGCGTTTTCTACATCCACGCGACAACGAGGCCGACGGCCGGCGTCCGCGCGCGCGTCGCGTCGTCGTCGTCGTCGCGCACGAGCCGGCCGAGCGCACAGTTTTTCGAAATACCATTCGCCTGAATATTACAATGTAATTAGCGCGTTCTGTGCGGTCAAGCGCGTAATCAGAGAGCGGTTATGTCCAATTACTCCCTTTCCCTTGCCCCCTTCCCCCTCCCTTCCCCCCGCTATAATTGTTTTACGCCGGTCGGCCGCCGGGCTGCCGAATAATCACAGATGCAAAATTCACCGCGAATTTCAACGGCGGCGCGGTGCGCAATACCGCGTAATTAATATTAAACGGAAAACTTTAGATCTCGAAATAAAAGCCCTTTACCGCGTCGGGGATTATGAATATTGTAGTTTGAAAAATGCGATCGATGCATTTCTCCCGTCGAACGTGGGAATTTATGAGGCTCACTTACTGCCGTCTCCCCCATCCCCTCTCCTGAATGACCCAATAATGAGCACTCGTTTCAATTACGACCGTCAGTTTTCGCGCACCGTTCATTCTTTATTCACCGGGCTGGTAACGTTTTCATTGCAAGACATTTGCATATCGGGTGTCAAGTTGTTAGCAAGAGCCTGGACGACGGCGGTCCGGGAAAAATGCAGCTGGCCTGAACAATTGAGACAAAGTCGAGAGAGAGAGATAGATAGATAGATAGATAGATAGAGAGGGGAGGGGGGAGGGGATATTTGGCGTTTGAAACGAAGCACGAAGGGAGAAAGGAATGGCTTTCGATTCGGCTAAAAGGGTGAAACTTCGTGAAGGAGCTCACTTGAATCTCGCGCTCACGCCTCGCTGACGAAACGGAGAGGATGAGCGATTGAATATTCTACGGTGGAAGGATGAAGAAGATGAGAAATTCACCCCTGGAGGGCGAACAGGAGTGAGAGAAAAAGAGAAAGAAAAGAGAGAATCGCCACGATTGGTCCGGGTTCTTGCTCTCTCTCTCTCTCGCTCTCTCTCTCTCTATATATATATTCCACCTTCGTCATCGGGATATCGAGATTTCCGTCTTGATATCTTAACGTCATCCACCTAAGGTCGTTACTCCGTGCGCAATATGTAAGATCTCCGCGTGAATGTACGTGATACAATAAAACTCAGAGGACGAGAGACCCCGCAGCCGGGTTAAACGATGATCCATTTCGTATTCAGCGATCCGTGAGCGCTATTTGTTTAACGGAACCAGGTCGCCGAGAGGGGAACAAGAGAAATAAAGATTATTCTCCGCGACACTGATAATTAAACCGCGTTACAAAGGAAGTGGTTTTTAATTCGGTGCATACACGTCGTTAAAAAATGCACTCCTCCTTTATACAGAGAAGAAAATTTGCCTGCGGCGAGATATAGGGGAGAGAGCTTTACGTGACGGGAGTGTACGTATTCCTCGTCGAAGAATTATCTCTTCGCCGGGAAAGGGAGGCACCCGGCTGCATGAGAGTTGGAAGTGGATGCATGTAAAAGATTGCTATCCGCTAAATGTAAACGGAGCCGCAGTAAACTGTGGAATCGATGCGCCGCATCGGGCATGGCGCTCCCAAGTATCTCCTCTGTAGATTCTAGTTCCCGAGTGACGAGGGTGTTACGTATTATGGGACGACACTCGTTCGAAATGTCTGACAAGTTGTCGGGGTTTTCCGCGATATCCGCGGGACGAGATACCGCGAGAGAAGGAGGTGCCGATCTCTCCTCTCGCAACGGTTTGATTGAACAAGCCGAGAGATCTTACATATTTGTGATCGTGGTATGTGAAAGAGCAATACTAATTTATTGAAGACGGGTTGAAATGTGTGTAAACCACATTTTATTAACGATGTAATTTTGCAAATTGCTCACATCTCATGGAGACGTGCAAAAAATTCAGTACAGAGGAAAGTCAATACTGGAATTGCGATACTCCCTCATTTCTTGGAAACTACAAATTGCAGTGTATTAATAGAGAAGAAAGCGAAAGATATTTTACGGCGTTTGTAGGTATCATGACTGTTCAACCAAATAATATTTCTATTATTAGGTGAGAAATTCTAAGATTCTTCTAGAGATTTGTTAATTATTACTATGATTTTTTCGCAATTTATAGCTAGAAATATTAAATTCACAGAAAAATATTCTGTGGGTACCAATATTCGCTGCAAACCATATAGGCAATTATATCTTAAAATAACATTGATAATTAAAAAAATCGCAAATTTATTTAATTTTAAACATTATTCTTTTAAATTAAATAAAAAGCTTTTTAACGTAAATATTTGTTTGGTTTTTTTTTGTAATTATTAAATTTCTTTTGTCAAATAATTTTTTTTCAATTTAAAAAAACATTTCTTTAAGTAACAAAATAATAATTTGTTCCAAATAAATATTTAGTTAGAAGAATTATACAAATAAATCACTTAAAAAAATTTTTTTTTAATTTTAATAAATTATTATCTCAGTATATGTCTGTAACATAAAGGATATTTTAATTTGACAAATAAACATTTAATTCTTTATTATTACCGTAAATGTTCGTGATCTAGTAAACTGCGAAATTTTTTATAAAAATGCGCAATATAAAGATCAGTTAGTTATCTATTAATGTTTTATTTTGTCAATAAACTTTACAAACACAATTCGCCAAAACTTTTTCAAAAACTCGGATTGAAAGGCGATCGATATAAATGCGATAGATGGATAAGTAAGGGATTAATAGAATATCCTTTCGAAGAATTTTCAGACTCTATATAGGAGTTGGGAGTTGGGATTGATAATCGGAGGGAGAAAAAAATATTCCCCCTAGGATTACCGCGAGATAGCTCTAAAATTGAAAGTTAAACGGAATGTTCAAGTAAGTAATTAAATATGTCGCGGGGTGAGAGAGAGAGAGAGAGAGAGAGAGAGAGAGAGAGAGAGAGAGAGAGAGAGAGAGAGAGAGAGAGAGAGGCAGGGAAAGATGAAGAAGTAAAAAAAGGGACAGATTTCCTCGTAGCCGCCTTCCTCCTCTTTCTCTTTCTCCATCCGCAAGGGTAAGAGATGCGTGGTCGTTCCTCTATCGATCCTCCCTCGGGAGAGGGACACGCACACGTGCCGACTGAAGGATAAATCCTCTCCTGAATTCAGGCGGGATAAGGAAGGTAAATCTCTGAGTTCGAAACGACACTCTCCTCGAAGAAGGCGAGGATTAGAGTCGACGTCATGTTGGCAAGGACGGACTCCTGAGCCCCGGAGACGTCTCGAAAATTATCTCGGGAGTACATTCGTCGTCGTCGTCGTCGGTCGGCATGGCTTGGTCTGCGGAGGGAAGCTGTATATATCGGGAGATACGTCGCCGCGACTTTTTATATCTCGATACATGTGAAGACCGCCCGCGTGCGCCCAAGCAATACTGC
Source organism: Monomorium pharaonis (assembly GCF_013373865.1). NCBI lineage: Eukaryota > Metazoa > Arthropoda > Insecta > Hymenoptera > Formicidae > Monomorium > Monomorium pharaonis. The sequence continues at coordinate 20,811,789 of NC_050475.1, read as the reverse complement.
CCTTTTTGCAGATCTACGCTTTCGCGCGGTTGTGTCGCGGAATACAGAAGGAATACGAGGACGGTTGGAAATCAAACGATCGCTCTTTTTATCACTTCCGACGTTGTTGCAATACTTCGGCGCAGTCGTTGACGTTCGATGAGAAAAACATGTGAATAGCGGGTACTGGGATGCCGTGTTATTCGAAATATTACGCTGCGACTGGTGGGCCCGGACACGGGGCTCTCTGTGGCGGTTCCATTAATTCCGCGGAATAATTAATGTCGATCAGAATGTATAGCGCTGGGTAATTCTTGGCGCGCTCGGTAGCTGTTTCGATTTTTAATCAACAGCCAAGGCGATTAACGGACGGTCGAACCGGCGAGAACGCGAGGCGGCCGTTTTGTTTTACGCGGATAAAATTTCGCGTTACCTATATATATATATCTTGTACCCGAGCCGAGAGTGAATTTCCAATGGGGAGCATTAATATGCAAATTATTATCTCATTAAGGGCGCGTACACGCTTCCTACCATCGTATCTCCGTATCGAATTAGCTAATTAGCCACGTTAGTCGGGATAAAAAGTCAACGGTCGTTATAACCGATTGGGCGGATCGGTTAATTTGGTTTACGCCAACTGGGCGCTCGAGAATGATCAGCGATGCCATCGTTACTCGTTAGCGTTATTATACCAGAACGCGCACAAATAATCGTAACATCACGGGTTTACGGATCATCGTGGGCGATAACAATCGGAGGGCCAAAGCGCGCAGTCAAAGTGGCGAAATGCTCGCATAATCCGTCCATAAGTATAATACTTCGGTAATAACAAGATCGAACGTGTAAGAATCTCAGCGACAAAAACGCTTTTCACGGGGATGCTTTCAATGATGATAGGCGATCAGCAATGTTTGCCATTATCTGTGTAACATTAAATAATTATCTACTGGGTTCATCGCATTTTTATATAGATTATGAAAACATGACACTGAAAAAACATACACTGAAAAAAAGGAATTAATTAAGTTGTTCAACTTGATTAAATTCCTTCAAACATTTGTTTTTCTGTGTATTTTAGTTAAATGTATAAATATTTGAATTAAAGTGAAGATATTTTGTGTATTTGAGTTAAATACATAAATATTTTGACTAAAAAATTAAATCAACTTGGAAAATTTAGTCGAGTTAATTATACTTTTTCTCAGAATATTATCTTTATCTTTATTTTAAGTAAAAAAGGGGTTATCTTCCTCAAATTATTTAAATTAATGTGGACAGTAACGAGGATGAAGTGTCGTTTTCCTATTTTCAATCAAGTTACCATTTCTCCTAACAGAAAAATCTTTTTCTCATCTTAAGATATGCGTTTATATATAATTTATATTATTTATAAATAATTTTTATTTATATAATTTTATACATATCTTATCTGTTAATATATTAACTGTCGTATACATCAGTTTGAGTTCTATCAACGGTCCATTTTTTATTTCTGCTGTATTTGAAACAGTTGAATAAGCTGCAAGGTTTTTGATTATATAAGATGAACATCAAGCATCCCACTACATAATCTTTTTTGAGTTTGACTCTGAGCCAGTGAAATCTATTATAATATGACGTAACATGTTCACCTTGTTTTACTCGAAAGAATTTAATACAGACATTTATTGCTTTATGCAAACGCGTAGATCGAGTTCACTTGGTAAATTGGTAAGCACCGAGAGATGCAGTTATCTAATAATGGAAATATAAGGGATCACCAACCGAGAACAAAGAAGAATTGGAAATGCTTGCAAACCGGAGATGTTCGCAAATCTTAAACTACAGAATTGACTTTGGATATCGTCTTTTCCACTTGTTTCTCTCGTGAGAGAACTGGTGAGATCAAGATATAAGACCGAGTCTCTGAAATGTATTTCTTGCCTTCTTAACTATGATCTAAGATAGGGATCATTATAAAAAAATTCTATTTAAAATTCAAGAGAGGAAGAAAAGAAGAAAGAGAGAAAGAGAGGGTGAGAGACAGAGAGGAAGGGTGAGAGGGAGGGAGGGAGAGAGACAGCCGGGGCTAGCTTGGTTTCCATGGGAACGACAAGCCTCACCTGGAAGGTAATTTCGCGGTGTATCGCGCCGGAGAATCGAGACATCGATCTTTAACCCTGCGCCAACCCCGCCGGCCTTCGTTTTGAATGGCACGGCGCGCACGGGGTCATTCAGTATTCCCGCACTCGGAAACACGCGTCTACTCCCGTCGTACAGCCACCCCTTTTGCGCGCGCGATGCCGGAGATACGGATTTTACCCTCCAGATCTCCGATCCGCCGTCTAAACACGAGGCATGACTCTCGACGCGAGAGGAAACGACAAACGTGCTCCGTTATTTTCGGCTCACCGAAATATCGCGCGCCGGCCGCGATCTTTCATCGCGTTTTCTATTCCGCGGGAATCCGATTTCACGTGTCATTTCGGAGCCCCGATACCAGGCGCGGCGCGTAATCGCGTCGGAAGATCGATGCCGCCGTCAATTTCGAGAATGAAATAACACGCCCGGCAACTGTCGGCGTGCGCGTCTATTTTCGAAGAGTCGCAGTCCGTCCGCCGCGTCACAGTCGAAACAACCTCGTTTTGCGATTGGATTGCATTCCGAAATAATTCTCGATTTTATTAATGCGGTACTATTCCGAAAACGGGACAAATTAGTTCGATGAAAATTGCACGAGCGCAAAATCTACTATTTTATCCCTCGACAGGAACGTTTCGCAAATATTTCGCAGTATCTACGCTAAGATAATACGCCATAATACAGCAGTTTTTTTTGCAGCGGAATAAAATTTCAAAACAATATTTGTCAAAAATTAAATAAATACTTTACAATTATTTAAGAAATCGTTTTTATTTTTTTACATTTTTTTTCACGTTGAATGTGTAATACTTCATGTTGCAATATTTTTACATTATAATTTAGATACAATTGTGCATTTATATATAAGCACAGACATACATGGATTGATAACATTCCTGTGTTTTATGTATAATATTTTATGATATATTTTTCTAAATTATTGAACAATTTATTTCTAAATTTAAATTTGCAAACCACTGAAATAAGATGCTTCTTTATATCGTTATGGCTTTGCCGAAATATTATATTACTTCGAAAGTAATTGCACACAAACAGTTATCAATGTTTTGTATAAAGTTAATATTTTTACATCTATTTTTGTGTAAATATATCTACATAATTGCAGATTATAATTTTTGTACAAGATTTTGTTGTATAATTTAACAAATTGTTTTATCTTCCTAACTTTTCGCGGTAAATCATTTTCAATTTTAATCATTAAGAAAGGAAATGATGCTAATGAGATAGGTATTATACTTTCGAGACGAGATAATAGGTTTCCAAGATCGATTTAAAAGCGCAACTTGGAAGCGACATCTCGGACGTTTACCACTCTTTAATTGGGAAATATTATTTATGCTTCTTCATTATCTCCTTTTGCCTTTCTAAAAGCGTCAGGTCGCGAAGTAACTTTTCCGCAAGTTATATTACTTCCATCGCACGATCTGCGAAGTTTCATTTCGGTTTCCCCTTCGTTTTGGAATTTCGAGAGGCGATTGTTCGTAAGTGCGGCTGGAGGGTCAAGAGAAAAGCTAAATTAGGGATGCAACTCGACAATTTCTTGGATAAAGGTAATTAAAAATGTCGCTGATAAGATCACCGGTCCTTCTGCCGTATAAAATAATCGCTTATCAACATCAATCTTTAGGTTATTAACTTTTAGGTTATTAATTTCTAAATCGATATAAAATTAGGCATTCAAAGTGAAAAAAAACATTTTAATACATATTGTCAACTCACTTCTATCAATAAAAATACTTTTATCGATAAAAATGATTTAACAATATGGGAATCATTGTAGGTATTTATGTTAAAATTGATTTTTGCTAGAATTTTTACATTGAATTTTTAACACATTCAAGTGTTACTTTGACATAATATGATTGTATTATTCAAATATCTTGTGTTAAATTAATATTTAACATTTCTTAATATTAAAATAACAATTTTTTATGAGTATAGAAATATAAAATATAAAATAATATAAAAATATCGCAGTTTTAAAACGTTAATTTTAAGATAAATAAACAAATTGTATGTGTTAACACAATATAAAATGTAAATTTCAATCAAGAAATGTTCTTTCACATAATTTGCCAAATTGTGTTAAAATATTAATTTCTTACGTTAATCTTTTACACATCATTATACTTTCTAACATTTATTTTGTGTTATAAATTAATACAAAAAGTTAGTTGGACTATTTTTGACGTCGCATCAAAATGAATCATAAACAAAGTTTAACCATTTAAGAATTTATTTTAAAATTTGGTTTTAATTTCCACCATAGCTGAAAAATTGTTTGGGACCCATCAAAATTTACAATTTATTAGTGAGTCGCAATCTTTATGTTGAGAACCCTTGTTCTAAAGAGTTCTTTATCTCGATATTAATTTTCTCTCTCTTTTTTTCTTTTTTCTCTTTTCTCTTCGTGTTTTCTTTTGTTTTCCGTTTCGAGGTTATCGAAACTGACCAACATCGAGATATCATCAAATGAAGATAGAACAAAAGCCACGAGAGATGGGGTTTGCATTTTCGGCCAGCAAATCCTAGATCGATTGAAAATATCGAGCCAAAGTGCTCCCAGCTATTTGGCATTCGAGTACTCTTTCAAAGGTAAACTTGGCTCTCTCGTCTCTCTCCCTCTCTCACTCCTTTGTTTATCATACCTAGTTCTCATTTTTCCATGTTTTCAAAAGAATATGAGAAATAGGAAAAAGAGAGAGAAAATGTAAAAGAGGCGAAGAAAGAGAAAAAAAATTAGACGTAAAGAACAGAAGAGCAAAGAACGACGTTGCAACAGAACGACGAACGCTAAGAGAGGGAACGAGAAATTAGACAGACGAGTGTTTATTCAGTCGCGAACCCGAAGCCGCTAGAGCTCCTCCGTTCTAAAAACGAGAAGAAAGAAAGAACGGACGAATAAAACGAACGCTCTTCTATTTTTTGCGTTGCGAAATCGTACAACGTTCAAACATAAGTTTAACTTTCCGGGAGTGCTGAAAAAAAAAAATGATTCGGTACGTAACTCGCGACACTCGTTGCACGCTGCAATTTTTCAGTGAAATATTTAAGACGCATTTTAACGGGCGCTATTTGTCAACGCACTGATATAATCTGACATTACCATTCTTTCTAGTGAATTCTGCAGAATGATATGAAAGAAATTTTCATTTTGAACGACATTGATAAGCGTGGCTAATGGTGATATATTGTTGGTGGCATGACAGTGACAAGTGGGCGAATAGAAGTGGTAGAAATATTTACATACAAATTGGTGCGTAATTTTTTGAATAGCAAGATTGTTGTGTCACGATTATAAACTGCGTATAAATGAAGCAATTTTACAAATATTAATAATTATTATTAATCATTATTAATACATAGTACACAAAAAATTAATGTCAAATTAAAAACTAATATATTCTTTTTAATAATTATTATAAGGCTCAAATAATCGAATAAGACTTGTCTTTAATCAGTTGTATTATTACATTGCTTACCTATTTATTCTGTAACATTATACACTCTGGCTATAATTTTAACTTACTTTAAAACTTTAGACTATTTCAAAATCGACAAATAACCAGCGCGTTCGCATAAACAGGGAATTATATAATTTACGCAAATTATCAGCCCCAAAGTTCGCTTAAAAAAACAAGAATGTTCTTTTTTTCTGAGCTACAAGTAAAAAAAAACATTTGATCCATCGTGCCGATTACTAATTTAGTTCGTTACGCGAAAGTGCGTTAAAATTTCGTGTAAAATTTTATCAACTCTCCATGCATTCATAATATATAATTTAAAAAAAAAAAAAAAAAAAAATACGCTGATGTAAAATCGGTCTCCTCGCTGTAGCTTCCGATGCGGCACTAACCACACTAACCCGATAAAAGTGGCAAGCGGCAAACGTAACAGCAATGAATTCGCGTCGGAGTCGCGAGTTCTTAACATCCGGTTGAGTTTCGTAAAAAAAGAAGGGGAAAAAAAAAACGCAGGACGACGCAGTACTCGGGTCGATTCGAGTGTGCTCGACTGTGAGGAATTCCAATGCGGTGTCGACTGTAACAGCCGGTCAATGCTTCGCCCTCGCCACGGCTGACTTATAGCCCGCCGTTTCTACTGCATTTACCACTATTTCGCCCGCGCGCCGCGGAGTATCTTCACTCGATGGATACACCTTCTCAGCCGTGGATTTCAAGTACTCAGGATGCTCAAGTTACATCGGATAACTGAATTAATCCTCGCTTTGTTTGTCCGTTGTTTGCAACTTTGCACACCAAAGTTGAATATGGCGGGAGGTGCACTTACCCCGATAAAGTAAGATGTCTCCCCGAACGCGGCCGAGCGCTTAGACATGATTCTCGTGCGAGCGAGCAGATGCATTTGCAGATCCGAAACGGATTTGCGAATTCACGATCCGTCATGAAATCCGTCGGTTGCCGCGATCTCCGATACGCTTCGTCATTTGTTGTCACGTGTCGCGCTGCAGAAAGAGAGCATTTCGCGGAAAAGCACAAATAAAGTGTTACAATAATATAGATTGCGGATATTTACAATCGTTGCATGATAGTTACACAAAGCAAAAATTTATCTTTGAAATTTTAGATCACAATTGGAACAAAGACGAGTGATTACAAGCCGTAGAAAGCAGATACTGACCAGGTAACTGGCACAGATACATCGCATCGACTTCCTGAGCAATTAGCGTTATCTGTGAAATTCGTTGTGTAACTATTTAGAAATTGGGAATGAGCCAAATTGGGTACATAGTTACATTAGGTGTAATTTATTCTTGACAGCAATTTTGAATTTTCGTTCGAGAAAACGAACAGACCGTTTTTGTCCGTCGCGACGCAACGCCGCTCTTGAACGTCACGAGGAATTTTCTTCGCACGCGCGCGTAAGAAGGGGAGGGTCTCTGAAAATTTTCGTCGCGTGGTGTTCATGCTATTCTGATCCATCTAAGTGGGCCACGCGGAATCACCACGGCCATAGTTAGCCCGTCTGCGGCCGCTTTGGTGGCTCGTTGTTTTCAATTAGCGTGCTTAAGGCTCTTCAACACAAAGTCACTTAAAGTTTAAATAGCATCTGGGAGCCGCCATACGGCACGATGGAAGTATGCAAATGAATCTACTGCGCGGCAGGAACTTCGAACGTTTCGATAGTTGCCTGACGTATGTGGAATTATAAATTGCTTTTTGTGAATTTATCGTTTTCTCGATTGAAATACGATATATGAGGGACCGTCTTAAAATAGCATTGTATACAGCAGATTGCTTGACTGTTTCAGTAAGTTGACTAATTAGATCTATATTAAAAACAAAATGCAGGAGATAACACGCAAGCAGATGTTGCTCAAATTTCGATACAAATGCATATATCATTCAATAATTATTCTACGAAGCATTATCGAAAAATTATGTAAGCAAGAAAATATTTTTAGTCTTATATTTCTTATCCTTAAACTATTACGCAACTGTCTGAATATATTTTTACATATATTCCTGTACATTTTTATCTTGTTCATCTGTATTATTTGCATACCATGAAAATTTTTTTCCAAAGACTAGATCGAAAGTGAAGATGTAGATCAGTCTAGATAGACTCTGGAGCTATTTGACATATAAGAAACATATTCGAAAAACGATAATTTTTTATATCAGTTGTCAGTTTTCACTTATTACTAAAATATAATGTAATCAGATAATCTAATGTTCCTGAATAATTGATAGAGAATTTGTTTTTTCAATCAATTTTATCTGCAAAAATTTAAAGCTGAAAAGTTGGTCAACTACTCTCTCCTATAAGCAGCTCTAAAAATAATATCGCACGTGTTGTTTCTATCCTATCAACGGACTTTCCCTCCGACTCCAATCTCCAAACCGCACCAAAGTGCACTAAGATAAGCCAAGAACTTTGAGAGTTTTATACTGTACCCACAGCAAGATGCAGGCATGTAATCTAATTTTTTTTTTTTAAATTACGTCGACTGGAAAGCCCGGAGGAATTTTCCGGGCGGAACATATATTACGTTGCAATGACCCAAGCGGACACACCACTACTACATCTTACGGATAGCTAGAATACTTTGCAATTAGTTTGACAGTTTGACAAAGTATACATTTTGTGTCCCGGAGGCTCGTAAACCTACTGCAATACATTGCGGTAAGAATAGATGAGTATTATTAGAGGGACCTAAGCGCGTGACGACGAATGTGATCGGAGTTATTAATATCCGGTTGCCAGATCCACTTAATCGCTGCTTGAGAAGATAAACAGTCCGGAGCCACGTTTTAATGAATAATAAATACGTATCGATCGGCGCCGACGGATTTAACTGTGAATCGCTACAGCGGACAGACACAATGTGATACTTTTATACTAGCTCTCGCGCGATACGCTATCTAATTAATCTTAAACTCCTTCCTGAACGCTTCAAGCGGACATTTCACAAACAGTTTTATCTAGATTGTATATCTAGATAATCTTTTGTCTGAATAATGTTAAGACAGCATTTGAGCTAATCGCCTAAGCCGGTTTGCCGTATTTGTTTCAGATAAATAAAAAATGATTTTTTTTTTTCGATATTCTGTTCCTATTGTTTTTAATCCAACGACGATTTCACTGCGTTGATATTTCGAGCTTGTTGCAAAATTCGTCGCGGATCTCTCTCGCAATCAAATTGTCCATCTCTCGACCGAAGGAGTACAGATTGTACCCGCGCGAGCTATCGTAGACAATCCTTCGGGGAATCTCTGTTCTGTTTAAAAGAGTAAAGAGTAGTCGTCCGGGGAAATGCGGGAAAACCATGGGCTTCATTCCGTTTCTGTGCACGTCCGCCGTATTAAGATTCTAAAATATCTACCCCACGGTTTCGGACATAATCCTTCACATAACATAAATAATCGATATCGAAAGCTCCAATAAATCCTAAAGTGTCTCAGAGGGTATCCGGTGCAATCCTAACATAAACATTCGCGTTCCTAACCATCCGTGTCGATCGATAAGGGGAAAAAAAGGGGGAGGGGAACAAGAGCCATACTTCGCGCTCAAGTTCTCGTGTCACGGGAAACGAGATAGACGTCAGATTATGACTCCCCGCAGAAATCGCTGACACATAACCGTCGTTACGGGGCATGGTAGGTGTCTTCGTTGGGGATCCGGGGTTTCGCTCGAACAGCAGTTGCCAATGGGGTGGTTGCGAGGCAACCATCCTTAAGCCTCTCTACGTTTCACCTAACGCCGCCTGTGTGCAGTTATTAATTTTGCGAGCCGATCGACGTGCCGGAGACCTGCGGATGCGGAAATCCAGGCAGGCGGGGCTCTTTAGTCAGCATTTCGAGAGACCCCGTGCGATTAATCACGCGCCTGACCGCACTCGAACCTACCCTCGCCTACCCCCGCGGCCGCAGATATTATCCTTCGTTCGCCTCCGCCAGGCACGCCGTCTCCCGTCGTTTAGATATGGCACTTCATTAAGCCGCGCGATGTAACCGATCGGCGTCCCTACCGATCACGAGGGAGTATCCGATCTCTCGCGAACTTGACGGCCGATGTCGCGCGCGCAATACCGAAGCCGTAAATTTCTCAAACGGTCCGGGGAAGCGTCGCGACGCCAATCTGTAGATTTATGGACTGATTTATCGCGCATCCTCCGTATAAGGGGTATCTGTCTTCCTCGCGCGACAATTCAGTCCGAGCTGATATCGTTACGGTAACCGTCGAGAGTAAAGAAGCGTCGCACACACACACACACAAAATGCATCCTTGCTGCAAGTAAATTTTTATTCTCGAATGCTATATGACTTGATATGAGCATGAAATGCCTGTCCTCAACCAGAGATGTTCACTTATATCAATTTGTTCTTGACGCTATTTTAAGTATAATATATTCTGGAATCAAGACATTTTTACATTTTTTTTGTGCGCGGTGAAACAAGAAAAGCAAAGGAGTATCCTGAAATTGCCGGCGCACGGGAGGTCTTATTTGCGTCTAAGTTTCGCCTCGGAGTTGCGTGAATTTTCGCAGCGTAATGTAAATTAAGGAGAAAACGGAGGCGAGATAAATTTCTCGTAATTGCGCCGAGAGAAAATAACTCGGAACGTAGCGCCAGACGTGCCGTGACAATCAGTCCTGACGTCGAGGATTTGTCCTGCGAGTCTGTAACGGCACGTCGGCGAGGATTCTTAACTTCGACAGTAATTCGTTGATCATTGCTCCCTCGCGCGCCTTCACGCCGCGCGCCGCCGGCTGTTTACGCCCTGCGGTAGTTCAACACGGCTTTATAGCCGGCTTATAAGATCTGTGCAATACGATACGTCCACCACTTCAGCCGTGATCACTCGGTTACAACGTAAATAGTACAGAAAATTTGAAACATTTCTTCGTTGCACAAAAAAAAAGATCTACACACAGAAAAATATTATTTTTATGCTAACGAAAGCAGTCGCTCTTTTCTTAGTATTCTTCTTTTAAATAATTTCTTTTAAGTTATCTTATTGTTAGTAAGGAATATCATGATGAATAATCTTAAAACACTCTCATTTACTTGAAACAAGTAACATTTACTTGAATAAAACTTCTGTGACACAGAAAAATATTTGAATTAAATAAATGTTAGTTATTTTAAATGTAATTCAAAATTTACGTATCTGAAAATCTATCATAAGTTCGTCAAATTTACTCAAAAATTTATATATTCTAAATTCCAGTAATTTAATACTTTAAGAATATTAAACAAAAGTAAAAATTTAATTTTCTATTTTAATTTTTCTTCGATTCAATGTTTTAATAATATTCTACAAAAGAGTATAAATTCTTTTTTCAAATGTGTGATATAGAATTTTTATTTGTGATAAATAGATTTTAATATTTTTATCAAGAAAATATTCGTTGTTGAAGATAAACATTATTTATTAAAAGAAAGTGAATTGAGTAATCACCTTCCTTGGCCATAGAATTTAAGGAATATATCTTTTTTCCTCTTTCATATTTTTGTCTCAAGTACATAAATATATAATTACTTTGATAATCTAACATAAAATTATTTTCTGATCTGCATCCAGCTAAAATTTCAGAGATTATAGTAAAATTGTTTTTTCCGTGCACGCTTTGTATTTAAAGTTATAAATTTTTGTCCTACTTTTGAAAGTATGTCTTAAAATTTCAAGTTAAATACACACGCTGGTACAGGAAGTTATTATTTCAGAATTAACTTCATTAAGCTTAATCTCTCATTCACTCAGTTTAGATAAAGCTTATATTTTTTTTCCAAGGAAATGAACGGAGCGTATCCGAAAGTAATGTGTCTCCGGGACAGTTTCTACGCGGAACATTTGGCGCGAATAATATTCCTCGAAACGAGGCCGACGTTCGGCAGTGATTAATTTCTTTCTTCCGCGGCGCACTTTGCACGCGATAATGGAGATTTTCGAGAAACTCTTTCTCTCTCGTTTCCTTGCCGTTGCGAGTTTTCTCATCGCACCTTCGTGCCCATTAATCCGTCAGTTTTCTCGGTGTCAGTGTCAGAGCAGTCAGGTACTCGCCGCCGATATATCGTTCTTATCCGAACGCTGATACTCTTTCTGGATTAGGCATTGTGCGGAAGTTAGCGTGATGTAATTTAAAAGCCGGAAAACGTGAAGCCGAGACCACCATTGATCCAATCGCAGATATAAGTTCCTTCGATTACCTTTCGTTGTTGCTTTATATACATTATAATCTGTATATATTTTGTTGCATCGCTTTCACAACCATAATTCTTGAAACAAATTTAGAGAATGATACAGTCTTATTTTATTTGACAATCTCGCATTTTTGTAAAAAAATGTAAAGTTAATAAAAAGTAGAAGCTTTGCTGTCATATTAATATCGTCGTTGCTTTTTTTTTTTAATATTTAATATGGAAAAGTGACAAATAACCAGTTATTCTCAATGTTACAGCAGAACTTTTAATTCGAAGTTATAGAAAAATATTGCTGAATAAATTTGAAAACATTTGTCTCAGTAATAGGAATTCGCTGCTCGAAAATTTATTTTATGCAATTATATTTTGTTGTCATTTCATTGATGACAGGGAAAATCCATATATCAACTGTAGCAGAGTTTTTGAATTTACCAAAACTATTCTCAGCGAATAAAAGCATTTTTATGTCCTACCGTTGTCCAAATTTATCACGATAACACGAAATGATAGGTAATTTTTTTCTCTCCGAAAATGCTAATTGAGAAAATACTGACTTTTGATTACAGATTCTTCATAAAGAGATTAGTTGTTCTCAATGTAATGATACCGAAATGTGATTAACAGTTACAGAATAGGCTTATTGAAATGAATAAAGGTCTCAAGAATATTGTATTAATTTCTCATTAATTTTATAACATGATAAAATTATTTTAGAAGAAAAACATTTTTAAGTGTAGCATTTTCCCCTAACTGGTTTTATGTATAAAAAAGCTGTCGAAGAAAGTGTCGTTTTGAAAGATTACATCTGCAAAAATTCACACTTCCTGTATACTTCTACAGACAGAAAAATATCAATTTTAGTAAACTATGTATTTGCATACAACCATGAACGCATTTTCTTCAAATAAGGGATTCTATTTATTTATTTGAAGAACATAATTTTCCTATTGAATAAATCATTTCAATTTGTAAAAAAATATTTTCTATAATATAATAAATCAAGCGACGTGAAAGAGCTCGTAACGCCAAGCTATTCTCGAGGCTCGGGCAGTCGCCAAATGTGACGGCTGCTTTTAGAGTTAATCAAAAAAGTGACCGAGCGAAAGAGTGAAGGAACAAGGGAAATAGCGCGCATTGCTTCTTTACGGCGTATGGATTAATGGTCGACGTTGAGTTTCGCAGCTAGTTTAACAGTTAGTGACGGTTCTTTTCATAGTATAAGCGTATTGTAAAAGAAATGTGAACAATTAATGTTCCGTGAATTTCATTTTTCTTGCGTGTACATATTACGGTTGGGAAATATAAAAGTTAGTACAAAAATTTAGTATAGGAGAGTAAAGGTAATGGCAAGATGTGATTATTATCTGTATCCATTTAAAACTCTGATTATAATATGCAATATCTAATTATTATAAATTTTCAAAAACATTTTCAATTGTCAAAGGAAGGTATTAGGAAACTTTAAATACATAATCTTTCAGTATATAAATCAGTAAATGAATACATAATTAAACATAAAAAAAATATTTTTCATTCAGCTCGTGTTTCTCATGAAATTAGCGCGAGGCAGAAATTTCAGAACGTCTCAACACGAAGATGCGAGCGAAAACTTCTCAGCTGGCCCTGCGTCGTTGATTTCGAAGATTCGTACGATAAAATCCGTCGTTGATTTCATGATTGCGGCAGCAAATTAATTCCAGACACGGAAATTACCAAGCATTCAAGTACCACGCGTGTACGCGAGGAGCTCAGGAAATTCCGCGCATTGCATTCCACGAAAATCCGAGAATCCGCAGCATCACCGGCGTTGTATCGCGTGTCTTCTTTTTTTTTTCTTTCTACACCGCGCGTTCCTTTCCTCCTTGATTCTCGCGATCGTCTCTTTACTTCTGGTACAGCGGGCCGAGAGAAGGTAGAATGCATGGCGACAAGTGCGGAAGAATTTGCGTAGATTTTGCATGAGACTTTAAGTTGAATTATAGTCGGTGTTTCGAGTCGATTCCTTCGTCTGCTAAATTAGGATAAATTCAAATTTGCGCCGGGGTGCAAAACTACCCCGATGTGACGTTAATTATTTCTGCCGTCAAGATAAAATGAAAACCGGAAATTTAATTCCGAAATACGCAAACGAATGCTTAATGAAGTTAATTCTAAAATAATGGCCATGCCAGCGTATATCTAATTTGCATCTCCAAGGTGCATTTTCAAAAATGGAATAAGGATTCATGGTTATGACAAATGCTTCTCGTAAACCCGTGTAAATGTTGTAACGCGAGGGGGAATATCCGTCGTGTCGGGCGTCCTCGCTCATATTCCTCGATTAATTAATGCGACGGCAGCGGCTGCTCGCTAACTCTTTCCGATTGAAACATGCCGGGAACTTTCAGCCGAGTCGCGTCGATGCAGTGCCTTGCAATATTTATTTCGCGGCGCGATAAGCCACCTGCAACATCGCACGCCACAATAAGCTGCGAATTTCATCGCGAAAAGTAGAACAATTAGGAAGTAACTTCGGCAATCTCGACGTGGAGCGGTTCGACGTGGAGGATGTTGCACCTGCTCTTCGCGCGAGAAACACTGCCTGGCTCTTTGTGCGGTAGAAGAGAATGTGGCGGAAACATAAGAGAAAGAGAGAGAGAGAGAAAAAAATAGCGGATACCTTCCGTTGAAACTTTGAGGATCAGCGGGATCCAAGTAGTTTTCAGAATCTTTTCCAGAATTCAAGACGTAGAGGATGAGAGGGGGAGTGAGGTAGATCTAAGTAGAAAGACGTTCGCGCGCTCTGTTCTCTCTTGTTCACGATTTTCCTGCCAATTTTCCCCGTCTTTTCTCCTCAGTCTGTATTTTGCATCTATGCGAAATTTTTAGACTCGTTGCGGTCGGTTTTAGATAGCGAGAGATAGAGATGAGTATCGTGAAGGAGAATTTCTTCAAGAGACATACGGTTCTCAGCCCCTCTCTTTCTCTCTCTCTCTCTCTCTCTCTCTCTCTCTCTCTCTCTCTCTCTTTCTCGTTTTCTTTCTTGGCGGAGAGCCATCCTCGGAATCGAAAGGAATTTCAACTTCCCGCGATCTCTACTCGTCGCGCTTTCGAGTGCCAGCAAACGCCAAACATCGTAAATATATGCAGGGTAGGTCACGGTGGAGTCACCATCGCCTCCCGGATCGGCACAAACAGAAAGGCCGTCGTCGTAAAACGCGTACGGCGATGCTGTAAACATCACGTATTACATCATGTGCTTTAAGCCACACCGAAGCATTCGGCGGATCGCTTTTCAATGCATGAAGTTGGAGAAAGCTGGGTACCTTTGACCAGTTTTGATATTTTCCATCGCGCAGGTTTTCATCTTAGTCGTCTAATAGTACAAAAATTATTGTACAATATTTTTCGGGTATTGACGTTGACATATTGACTTTTTATAGACTTTAATTAATTTGAACAAACTAGATTGATATAAAAATAATTGAGCGATTTAAATTTAATTAGGCAAAAATTCCTTTATAACTTCTTTTGCAAAACTTCACCTTGATTTTTACTTTTACCTTACTTTTATTTTTTTCACAATTTAACATTTGTTACTGAAAGACAACGTTTGCTCCTTTTTTTTATTACTAGAACATTACAAGCGCGCGCTCCTCACTCCTGGCTCACTCCTGGCTCACTCCTCGCTCACTCCCGGCTCACTCCCGGCTCACTCCCGGCTTACTCCCGGCTCACTCCCGACTCATTCCCGGCTCACTCCCGGCTCACTCCCGGCTCACTCCCGGTTCACTCCCGGTTCACTCCCGGCTCACTCCCGGTTCACTCCCGGCTCACTCCTCGCTCACTCACTCGCTCACTCCTGGCTCACTCCCGGCTCACTCCCTGCTCACTCCTCGCTCACTCCTCGCTAACTCCCGGCTCACTCCTGGCTCACTCCTCGCTCACTCCCGGCTTACTCCCGGCTCACTCCCGGCTCACTCCCGGCTCACTCCCGGCTCACTCCTGGCTCACTCCTCGCTCACTCCCGGCTCACTCCCGGCTCACTCCCGGCTTACTCCCGGTTCACTCCCGGCTCACTCCTCGCTCACTCCTCGCTCACTCACTCGCTCACTCCTGGCTCACTCCCGGCTCACTCCCGGCTCACTCCCGGCTCACTCCCGGCTTACTCCCGGCTCACTCCCGGTTCACTCCCGGCTCACTCCCGGCTCACTCCCGGCTCACTCCCGGCTTACTCCCGGCTCACTCCCGGTTCACTCCCGGCTCACTCCTCGCTCACTCCTCGCTCACTCACTCGCTCACTCCTGGCTCACTCCCGGCTCACTCCCGGCTCACTCCCGGCTCACTCCCGGCTTACTCCCGGCTCACTCCCGGTTCACTCCCGGCTCACTCCTCGCTCACTCCTCGCTCACTCACTCGCTCACTCCTGGCTCACTCCCGGCTCACTCCCTGCTCACTCCTCGCTCACTCCTCGCTCACTCCTCGCTAACTCCCGGCTCACTCCTGGCTCACTCCTCGCTCACTCCTCGCTAACTCCCGGCTCACTCCTGGCTCACTCCTCGCTCACTCCCGGCTTACTCCCGGCTCACTCCCGACTCATTCCCGGCTCACTCCCGGCTCACTCCTGGTTCACTCCCGGCTCACTCCTGGCTCACTCCCGGCTCACTCCCTGCTCACTCCTCGCTCATTCCCGGCTCACTCCCGGCTCACTCCCGGCTCACTCCCGGTTCACTCCCGGCTCACTCCTCGCTCACTCCTCGCTCACTCACTCGCTCACTCCTGGCTCACTCCCGGCTCACTCCCTGCTCACTCCTCGCTCACTCCTCGCTCACTCCTCGCTAACTCCCGGCTCACTCCTGGCTCACTCCTCGCTCACTCCTCGCTAACTCCCGGCTCACTCCTGGCTCACTCCTCGCTCACTCCCGGCTTACTCCCGGCTCACTCCCGACTCATTCCCGGCTCACTCCCGGCTCACTCCCGGTTCACTCCCGGTTCACTCCCGGCTCACTCCCGGTTCACTCCCGGCTCACTCCTCGCTCACTTCTCGCTCACTCACTCGCTCACTCCTGGCTCACTCCTGGCTCACTCCCTGCTCACTCCTCGCTCATTCCCGGCTCACTCCCGGCTCACTCCCGGCTCACTCCCGGTTCACTCCCGGCTTACTCCCGGTTCACTCCCGGCTCACTCCTCACTCACTTCTCACTCACTCCTCACTCACTCCTCACTCACTCTCACTCACTCAAGAAGTAAGCGCAGCGAGAGAACCAATTGGCATCGCGGAAAAGCGACAACAATGATCTTCGAGAAATGCGAGCAATCGACTTTACATGCCTTTTTTTAGATAGGATTTGTTGTTAATTTATAAATTATAGGTTAAGATTGGCAGCGTTAAACTTTTAACAATTTTTTCTCAGATTAGGTTGTTGCATGTACGTAAGCTATGTACTTCCGGTAATTCGGGAGAATACCAAACGCATCAAAAAGGAAGAAGAAATTAAATTTATGAAAGAAACACTTTTAACCCGTTACGTCGTTATTGTTTGACGTCCAGAAAACGGAAACCAATTGTATCCGTAAGCCATGTTGAAAATGTAATAAACGATTTTAATTGCCGCATGGCCGAATACAGGATTTATTGTTACACAATCTGCGCTCTTACGGTAACAGCGTGCGCAATAAAAAAAATAAAAAAAATAAAAGAGAGACCGAAGTCGAACCGAGCGGTATTCGTGAATACTTTATAATGTATTCCGCGCGCCGTGCGATGCAATATTTGTTTGCCGAGTCCCACGTGTAGAAATTACGTGCGTGCATTATCAACGACCGCTAATGCGTTAAAATGTATTCAACAGTGTTTAGCCGATTTCAACAGCGGGGCACCTTTGCACGGTAATTTTTATTTCACGAAAAAATTCTCCCACTTTTTGCGGAATAGTTTTTTAGCACCCGATAGTTCGCAAAATAAACTTTCATACCGTTTTACGTTTTGCGGTATGAAGAAACTTCACGAATTTATCGCGAATATGAGATATGTATGTAGACGATGCTAAACGGCACACAAGTTACGTAACAATATATCCGTTATCCGAAAGAGAAAAGAAAAAACGAGCTTCCGTTCCACGGAAGTGAATATGCGCTCGCGTTGAAATTTATTCGTTCGACGTTCTTTGTAATATTTATACAAGTGCAAGAGTGCACCGTGAAATAAAAATGCTGTTTAATTAACTCTCCCGCGAGGTAATTCGAAATTTTCTGGGAGGAAGCCCAATCGTTCCGCGGAGAATATTCTCGCCGATCTCTCGGAGCTGTTCACGGCAGTTAATCGGCGATTGTTACCAGAGCGGCAATTAATTGATATCGCCGGCACGAGCGTGGCGGACATTTTTTTTTTCCCTATCGTTCAGACGGAAAAATGTTTTTTTCCGGTCGCTCTTTGTACCTGCGACCAATCCCGTCAACGACCCGTCGGGTACAATGCGGTCCCATTAATGGAAATAAAATACAGCCGCGCATCTCTCTCTCTCTCGTCTATTGCGGAATCGTCCACGCGGAAGGTCGCCGGTTTGCGACGCAACACGTGCGTTCGCGCTGGGACAACCGACACACAATGCCGTTTGAGTTATAATAGGCACTACGCGGCAAATGTACCGCGGCAAATGGATTACCCGCGCGGGCTCCCCCGTATGGCGCTGACGTTTATATTCGCGGAAATTCGCTGTTCACAACAAAATTGACAAATTTTAAACTCGCATTGAGAGCGCAGAGAGAAAAAGAGAGAGAGAGAGGAAGGGAGGGAGAGGGAGGTGACACGCACTATTTCCAGACCGATCGTAACTTCGCTGCGGTCGTGAAAATTAAATTTGTATCCTCAGAGCTCTCTCTTTCTCTCTCTCTCTCTCTCTCGGCGTGAAGAGATTCATTGCCATCGTCGTTGCACCTGTCAATTCTGTAAATAACTGAGCCGCGGCGCCGCGTCGCGAAATGCATTCGATATTCGCGTTTTTGGCGTCCCTCGATCACTGTCACAGTCCCTTTGAATCTTGATATATTTCCATTTTGGAGAAAACGATGAGCTCGGCGAAAAGCGAGTTCAATTTTTCACTCGTTCCGCGCGTAATGCAGCTGCTTTTATTTTCTTTTTTATCTAGGCACTTTCGAAATCGCAGAGAAGATCGCGAGGAATCGTGCCGGTCTGCAATTGTCGCAGTAAAACTTTTTGGCTTGAGATCCGCCGCACGGACGGCCGGGGGACGAAAGTACAACGTTGACCAAGCGTCGGCGAGACATTTCGCGTTCCCAATTCATGCGAAAACTCGCGTAAAAGTTTCCCGCAGACATTTTACAGCCGGGAAGGGGCCGCGTCGGCTCGCCAGTCGTGCGTCCGTCCATTACTGTAACGTTCGATGGCGAAAATACGCGAGCATTCTGATCATTCTGGCGCCGTCAAACCGACGACGCGTGCAACCCTAGTTTCCCCATAAAACGCGCATCTTAAAATCGAGGCTAGCTTCCTAAAAACAGATTGATTTGATATTTTCAAAACGCTTCAGCATGTTTATTTCGACACTTAAAGTGTTTTATGGTAATTTAGAAATTTTTATAGGAGACGGTGCTTTGTAAACATATTTTACGATGAAAAAATAGAAGAGAGTCGCCGAATGCCTAAGTTATTATTATATTTCCCATTTAATGCTGATTCGTACGCATGAATTATGCAAATGATTTTAATAATAAATTTATTATAAGCCTCTTGCAATATGCTAGAATTAAGGTAATCGATTGCTTAACTGTATTGCCTTTGAAAGCAACAAATTTATTTGAGTTTTATTACAATATATAAAAATAATTACAAATGTAACAAATTATTAATTAAAATGTTTTATTAATAATTTATTAAAAGAAACAAATATTTAATAATTATAATAACAATAACGAAAAGGTGAGAACGTTGAAATAATACTGCTTGAAATTATTTTTGCAATTGACATATTTTTAATCATATCAATTATTAATTTTATTATTGTCAGTTATCAGCCTTACATTAATATTATTCATTATAATAAAATTTTAGAGATACGATTAAGAAATTTGATAGATTTTAAAAATATCAATATATTATTTAACTTTTATAGTAATTGCAAATATGTTCAGGTCTACTTTTTTAAATGTTGTTAACCCAAAACAAGATCAGTTAAATTTTGTCCGTATTACTCATTCCTTATTTAAATTCATATTGTTGTCACTAAACGTTGCTTATACAAAATAAAAATATAAAAATGTTGATGAGATATGTTTTAGGCGACCGGCGACGTATTTGGCGACTTTGCGTAACTAGGCCTTACCATGTTTTAAAATACATAGTTTGAAGAAAGCATAAGACTTTCTTAATGTTGGATCACAACGGTATTTTTGTTTTTCGAACTAAAATGGAAAAACAAAGAAGAAAAAAAGAATTGATCCTCTCCGTAAATCTGCTCGGTGAAAACGATCTCTCGAAAGTAGTCCTCTCACAGCTGAGGGGAAGGTGAGTCACCGTCAGGAGACAGGAGACAAGAATTGAGAAACAAAAAGACATGGATTAGAGTTATCCGTCAGGATCAACCAGGAAAGGATCATTTTGCGAAGGGGATGTGGAGACGGAACGAAACTTGGGGAAAACGAGGGGTATAAAGTTCCTGGGAAAGAAATCGAACCCTTAGCTCGAAAGGGGAGGGGGATAAAACTTCGGACGCGTCGCGCGATCGCCGCGTCGGCAGGTGACATCGAAGATGCGAAACGTTGAAATTGCAACGGGAGAGTGACAGCATTTCTGCAGGAATTCATGCTGCAGGAAAGGATTGTGCGGAAAAACGGAAACGAAAGAGAGAGAGAGAGCACTATGCCGATTTTCCTGAATGACAGCGATTTCTGAGGAACAATCGAGGGAGACTCGGATGTAAAAGCGCGATTATTTCACTTCTTGCGATTTTTTCCCTCACACAAAAATGCACACGAATAATTAACGTAATTCTGAGTGCGCGTTCTTGATTTAGCTTCCTGCGAACGCTCCGCCACCGTCGGATTAAAACTTGATATGATTAATGCGCCATAATTAAAGGGATTTACGATTAATATACGACTTATCCATAGAATATGCATTGTACTATATTACAGAACGTACAATCTTAAAGATCTCGCTGCCATATTGGATTTAAATATTTTACAGGCTGCTAGTAAATTCCATCGAAAATTTACATAAAATTTGCTCGTAAAATTAAGCTTTATCGGCGACGTGAAATTTATGGTTCATACCTTCGTATCTCAGTGGCAATAATTTATCCCGTAAGCACCACTGTCGCGATATAATGATCCGCACTATCATGTGATGGTCGTGCGATCAAACTGTAATTAATAGCGCGTTCATT
This sequence comes from Monomorium pharaonis, assembly GCF_013373865.1. Taxonomy (NCBI): domain Eukaryota; kingdom Metazoa; phylum Arthropoda; class Insecta; order Hymenoptera; family Formicidae; genus Monomorium; species Monomorium pharaonis. Next base: position 20,790,614 of record NC_050475.1, on the reverse strand, counting down.
GTGGATCGATGAAAAATTCCCATTTCGCGTTTAATCATTTATCCGGAGCGAAGTTCGAGACGGCGCCCTTTATCTTCCTCTCGTGATAAAATGAAGTCGTGAGTTTAACGTCGAACTTTGGACGGAGGGACGTTGCACGCGCACGGGGAAGATCGATTCGCGAGCGCGCGGCTGCATGCCGCATGCCGCATATCGCATGGCCGGGATATTCTCCGGGATTTGTAGTCGTCGAACGCGCGGAAACCGCGCATTTCGTGTCGGCGGGATTAACCGCCTTGGTTGCGAGCCAGGTCGCCATCTCGCTTTATTTCTGTGTCGCCGCGTAAAGACGGACGCGCGCCCGTCGACGTTTACGCGCGTCCCCGCGGACCTTTTTGTCGGCCCCCCCCCTGACACGAATAACAATCCCAAGATTAGCGAAGCGCGTCTAAAACCCGCCTCGGCGTCCGAGTCTCCTTGCACGCCGCATACCGCAATGGCCGCGCGGATTATAATTCTGAGTGCCGTTTAATTTTCTAATGCTGCGTGAATAATCCGCAGATATACATGAGGAAGGTTTTATATCGGGAATTACACTGCGGCAAACATTAAATGCGGGCTAAGGAAAAAAAATTGTAAAGGTTTTTATTGTGTCTCTCACTAAACTGCCATAGTATTTACACTATGCTTATGGTATAATTCTCAGGAAGTTACTTTTAATAAACATTTTGAGACTATTTTGACGTCAATGACGACTTTTGTTCGGCTTCTGAGTGTATTTTCAAATTTACTACAATAGATTTTAGAAACATTTTTCAACTGTAAAATTTCATATAATATTTTGCAGAATCCTTCCAGAATTATTGCATATGAAACTGTAAAAGGTTGTGAAAAGGTTTCCTGAAAATGTACAGCTAATACGTTGTACGGGATATAGATAATAACAAAGGATTTTTATATTATAAGAGAAACGATATTGGTTGTATGATACAAAATTATTTTAAATATGATTTTATAAAATTATCAATACAGATATATACGTGATTCGTATTTGAATTTTTTAGATTCAAAATTTTCTCACATAATTTAAATTCAGAATCATAAAGATTCAAATCCGAATTGAAACTCATCTAATTTGATTCGATGGGAATCGTATTCGAATAATTTGCACGTTTCTAGTCATTTGAAAGTTAAAGTAATATATAGTAATTTTAAATGAACTGAATATCGATGAGGAAACGTAGAAGAGGACAAAAAGTTTTTATTCGTTTAACAATTAATTAAGTATCAAGGAAAGAGTAAGAGATTTATCGTACACGGTTGAATTTAGGGAACAAATAGTTACTTAACTGTAATAGGTCCGGCTAATTGTCGCGAACGAGATAAGCGTTTCGCCGTGAAAAAATTTCCAAGCACTCTAATTGGTATCTAGGACCGATTACCGGTGGAATTATCTAAATTCATTCCCCTGGAAACTGTCCTGGAGTACTGTCTCGAATTTCACTGGTGTATTTTCCTTCTCGAGACGCGAAACACATTAATTAACGGTAATTGCGGGATTCTTCTTGACACCCGTTGGTTCCATTTGTGTCGACGACGACGGAGACGAACGGGCTTCATCTGTACGTGTTGTCTTTCAGCAGTGATCCACCGATCACGTCGCGGATTTACGGTAATCGCGTTATTGTCTCCCGAAACTACCTGTTGTATCCGCACCCGAACGCAATCGATCGATTTGCTTGAGAGTGAACACGCTTAACGTCCGTATCAAGCCTATCTAACACGATCTGAATGCTCACTGATGCTGTCGGTTCCGCGAGTACCTGGATATCTAATCTGAATACGCGGAACTACTCAAGTTACCTGAGAGAGACATTAATCCAAAACATATAACTTAAGGCATTGTGCGCAAATGTTTGCGTAAAAAAAAAAAAAGTTAGATATTAGAAATAGGAATTAAAATTTTAGAATCAGTCTTATCAACGTATCAACAAATTGTTAAAATATAATTTTTAATTAACAACATAATTGTTGTCAGTATTCGGCGTCAGAAAACTCTGATTCGCACATCTCTACAAATTATACTCAATTCAATTTCATTGTTTGCTTTTAACGGAAGAGAGCAGAAATTTAAATCATAACTGAAAAGAAAAAGAGTAAAAAACAAAAGATTGCTACAAATCTTTGAGCAAATCACCATCGTTATAAGAAAAACTCATAATGCATTTCCTGACGTGCATTTATATGTAAACTACGTTTTTTCGCGGCGTACAATTTGTTGTCACATCGAATTACGAGAAACATTTTCAAACATGTATATTTGTAAACTCGCCTCCCCCGGAGAAAAATGTTAAGCATAACCGCGCGAGTGTTTATTGCAAGTTAACAGGCTTCGTTAATTCAAACTGAGTTTTCCTTCGGAATTTTAATACGGAGCTTACTTATTATGAAACTTAATTCCAGTTTACACAAGATATTTAATATCGCAACAAGCAAAAGTTACGCGAGCAAAGTGGCGCTAAATTGAATTCCCGTTAGGCAAAGATAATTTTCGCGTTCGCCAGAGAGATACTGCACGTTTGACACGTGTTTTGATCCTAAGTTTAAAGCAAAGCGCGAATCATCGTCAATCCGTTCATCTGCACGCGATCCGCGTTTTTCCCTTCTGCGGAAAGGTAAAAAAAAACCAAGGATATCCGACGAATCATTATTCGGCGCAAAAGTGCAAGCTAGCTTAAATTCATCCCGGCGCATTCGTCATCGTTTTTCGCACTGCTACCGACGCGGCGCGGCGCGGCGCGACGTCGGATCGGATCACTGCTCTCCTTTTTCGCTTAGGGACAGACAAATGGCTTTGTTTTCGAGTTGCGTTTCCGCGTAAGCGGACATTGATTACCGGCAGTTAAAAGAGAGTTAACTTCGTGCTTGGGGAATCGGCGTACCGCTGTGCGGATGCATCACCACGCGCGCGTTTGCATCGCGATCGCGGCGCGAGTGCAACGTTATTTACGAGACGTCGATTCCCTCGAGATGATAGTACAGAGTCCTCTTTACTCAAGTTCCAACTGGGATGAAGTTACGGCATTCAGGATATTTCCCTTCGCATGCGATTCTTGATTCGATGATAGGTTCCGTTGCGAGCTTTTTAACACGTCGATTTGCGACGAAAAATGGATAATGGACCGTCAAAATGCGTTTTCATAGACACAATACTGCACTTTGCTTAGTATATTGAGAGAACATCTGTGACTTTTTAAATATCTATGACTACAATTGCATGGTAAAATAATTGTGATTAGAAATTTCATTCTAAAAGTTATTACTATTGTAACATATATTAATAATCTTATGTTTATAATCCCATCAATTATGAAAACATTTTATTATAAATGGTGACAATTTTTAATATTAATAAAATAAGACATTGGTAAAGAATGGTGTAAAATGAGTATTTTGTGTGGTAAATATAATCATATTATAGTGGGCTATTTTTGTAACATTTGGTTATTAAAACAGGAGGTAGCATTATGGCCTTTATCAATATAATGGCCACTCATAATATTTTTGTTATTAAACGAATTCTACTAATTACTTATGGAATCATCAGAATTATCATGTAATAACAAAAATATTTGTTCGGTAGTCTGTCGTTATGCTAATACTCCTATCTTCGTTTAAATTATATCACGTTTTGAGTAGCGCGGGCAAAACACTGATTAGTTGATACATGAATATGCCCAGCTGCTAGTCCCATCATCCTAATCGGTTGTGCGAGAACACACCTTGTTTCTTTACACTATGAATAATAATATGGGTTTTTGCTAGCTCAAGTGTACTGATGTTTCTCAACGAACCTAATGCGGTCTCTCTTTCAAATCAAAGTAAATATTCCATAAATTGAATGCAATTTTACTGCTAATTTATAGCTTACAGATTTTTAATATTGCAGTTTGTATAGAAAAGAGTTACATGTACATTTACATATATTCCGCTATATTTTCTCTTTATCTTAAATAAGTATATAATTTTAAAATATTATAAAATTAAGTGCTGTATTTTTAACAAGCAATTATTAACAAAGTCATTATATTATACAATGTAAATGTAGAGTCGTAATACATCTTTTTCTCTAATAATAATATTAATAATAATAATAATTAATAGCTATATTTGCATGATTAAAACAACTATAAATATACAGTTACCACCAAAAATAATTATAAATTAAATTATGGTAATAATTTATTAAATTAATTATTAAATAGGTAATTGTACCTATTTCTTTCTTAACGTAATAATATTTGTGTCTAATTTTTCTTTTGTGAAATTATTGTAAATTCATATGGAAGAGGATTGACATGAAGGTTTCACAGTAAGAAAATCAAAGTTTTCATTCTTTAGAAAGACAATACACGTCAATCTGAGTCATTTGTTATAACATACGACTAAATAAAACTCAATTCCACAATATCTGTACTTTAACAAAAAAAAAGAAGAGGAATAAAATTCAATAGTATAAATATTGACGAACATCACTGTTCGTATTTCAATTTCAAAAGACTGGGAACTTACGATTCTAACGGCTGTGGATCCAAACTATTACTGCAGGCATGTCAAATTTCTATCCGGATATTTACCCGCGGTTACGCAAGAGCCTCGCAATCTAAACTAGTAGTAAAACGGTATAATATCGGTCGGAGTGTATGATTCGCATTAAGCAAATGTGTACCTCCGTATAACAGCGAGAGCAATTCAAGCAAGCAGAATTGCTTTGAGAGGAAGACAAAGTAGACTAAAGCCCCCCTTCCTTAGAAACAAACGCTTCATTTGTTTCTCAAATTGTCTTTTTCAAAATTGTCTTTCACGAAATGAGGTGTATTGTCTCGGAGCGGGTCTGGCGAGGGATGCAAATCGGTCGTGACGCAAGAAAGAACGGGACACAGTGTTGCGCGCGGTCCAACGTATTTACCTCGCAGTTATTTGCCATACATGCGTCTGCACGTGCATGCAATACGCGATAGCAAGCTTTAGACACGGATATCGTGTTTGTACGCCGTCACTGGCAACCCGGCACGCAATATACGTACGTTCAATTCGCGTTCAATATGCGTCTGTTGATTTAAGTTTCACGCATCTTCGTTCTCAAAACCTGAAATTTCATCCAAGAAGCAACGGTTTAGCAACGTGGACGTTATTTATTCTCCGGCTGTCAGGCATGTTTGAAAGAAACTGTAAATAATCGCGTGAAAATTTGTAAAACGAGAATTAATGCAAAATAAGGTAGGCATTTAGTGTTTGGCAAGAAGAAAACTATTTTTAAGTGAAAGAGACATAGTTCAGTCAGACGTTTTTACGATCATAAAAATAATAAAAGAAATTGCAATGGAATTAAATAAAAATTCGAGAGAAAGCTTTTACTCCTTTTTTATCCAAGGAATAAAGTGTATTAACCTGCGAGTAGGATTCATATTCCGTTCCATCCCGATATCCCATTCTGGTTTTCTTTATACATATTTTATATCCATATTATTACAAAATATTTCCTGCAGTATTTGATAACACAGCTCCTTTTGGTATAAAACCGCACAAAAATTTGCAAAATAAGATCTAAAATAAGATGCCTTTAACACGATTTAACAAAAATCAATAAGAGTTTCATATATAAAACAGTAATGTGTTACATTAACACATTCGCATACGCGCCCTCGCAACGTTTTATCCAAATTGCACGCGAGGGCAATATAATAGAACACACCACCTTCGTAGTTTTGGCGTGATTACGGGATTTTCTCTGCTCCCCGGTAAATCGAAAATTTTCGCAGATACGAATTACGTGATGTACCAACGGGGCTTTAAACCCGAAAAATAAATTGCGCAATTTTCAACCGCGCGCACATTAATTTTGGAATTAAGGACCTGAAAAATGCACGCGTTGCTATACGTTATCGGACGGAACGGACATTCGCAAAAGACCGCGTAATATTACGCCGTTGAAATAATTGAAAAGGCTATTTTTGCGTCGTGAAAATTTTAACGTAAGCGCTAAATAAGTAAACAACTGTTGAGCCGCGCGCGAGATACTGTGGATTCAATAAATGCGAACTATCTGTCAGTTGGTAGTTACGGATTGGCGCTTTTTGACTTCTCGGGTGATTCACGAGCCTCGAGAGGAAAATTCTTGATACCAACGCCGACGGTGTCGGATGTAACATGGAAACGAAAACCAGGTGGTGACAGGGAGAAGACAATTGGAAAGGTCGACGTGGCTAGTATCAATTCTCAACACTCGATATTTTCCTCACGAAGCTGCATCGTCTATGTATTTTTGCGAAAACGCAGTGGAGACGAGGAGAAAAAAATATTCGAAAAAAAGGAGCCGGCGAGCATCTGGAACTTACTGGAGGAGCGCAATTGTTTTCGGCTTGAGAATAATGATCCTATTTTAAAGGATAGTGTTGTGTTGTAAGAATAAGTCACGGTGAATTTCATCGTTAGAGATGGTAGTACGATATAGACGCGAGATATCTGCAGAATTCGTCACACAAGATCGTCGTTTGGCAGAGCTTTGCCGTTATATCCCCACTTCAGCAGGAAGAGATTCGCGGTTGGAGACGTATGAATGCGAAAAATATGGGTGACAGAGAGTGAATTCAGAATTTTTGCATTGCCATCGAAGCTTATACATATCAATATTTCCCTGCTCGTCTACAATGGTACTACTTTATATAATTACAATAAATGTACTCTTTAATGGAGTGGCTAAAACATACCTATGAGAATCATAGTTGTAACTATTTTTTTATAGGTTGAGAAATCCCTTCTCGTTCTTTTTTTTTTTTTTTATAAAGAAAGACAAACTGTACTTCGATCACCAACCCTGCTGTTTAACCGATCTATGGTTTGTCGATCGATCAACTAAGGAGGACGGCCAAAGCATCCTATGAAATATTTCACGAGCCAATTTGGCGCCGCGTAGCTCGTAAGCGAAGCAGGATGCTTTTGCAAAAAGTTGGGTAGAAGTGAGCTTAGCGAAATTGCGGATCCATTCGTAGTGCTTGCAGTGAGAATTCGATTACCCGGTGCGCGTTTCTTACGGGCTTTCTTGCGAAACAGAGATTTGAAATTGATTTACGACCCCGATACAACGGCGGATCAAATAAAACGACATAGGGCGAATTGGTCGGACTCGACTGTTATCGCAGGCGAAATAAACTCACGGCTGCACTGAAACTCGGGCGGCTCGAACCTCCCTTTCGTTATCTCAAACATTTCGCATCGTTACGATGCTGTAAAGTTGATCCGTCTACAGGATGTTTACTCGTAATTTTATAGAGAAATTCCTTGGAATTTGATTTTTCCTGGATTTTAAGAAATTTTAGATGAGATTAAAGAATTCTTTTGTGCAGCTTTAAAATAAATTTATTTTATTATATCTTTTAATGTTTCCCCAATTATATAATCATAAAAAAATTACAGAGAATATAAATATTAAATATGAGAAAGAAGTAAAAAGAAATAATATGAACTAAATGGCATATAACGATGTTACACTCGCAATACACAAATCCTATTTATCAGAAATATCGAATTTGAAAGGTGATTAAATGTCAATTTAGATATTTTAGTTTAATTCCGTTTTGCAATGTTACTGATATATTTTTTAATTTGCTAGCAATACGAGAATTACGTAAATGTATATGAATGTATATGCCATATTTACTATTAATCGATTATAAACATTTTGAATTATTATTGTTTAAAAAATGATAAGTGAAATAAGTTAAAAAGAGAAAAATAGAATTTAAATTTAAAAATAAAATTCCAAAAATTCTCTGAGTGCCAGTAAAATTCCACGACTTTTAAAGATAAAAAAAAAGGAATTGCCGGAAAATTATAGGTTTTTTCCCTGGTTTTTCTCCCCAAAAGTTTTTCTCGGACAAACACCCTGATCTATCTCTCTTGCGACGGGAAATAATCCCATCTCTAATTCCCGGGGCCATTAATTTGCCGCCGTATTACCTGTGACGTAATAGATATACACTTTTGACGTGACCACCGTGTCCACCTTTCAAAAGCCGTAATCACAGCTTCTGCAAATTCCATTGCGACACAAGTCGCATTCGATTTTGTCTTTTCCGCTGTGCAGACAACCGCGAAAGGATTAATCCGGTTAGCCCGCGCGGGCCATGCTCGACTGTGACTGATGAATGAAATCTGGAGGGGGATGGAGATCCGGGGTGGCCGACCTTATTCTGCGTCAACCCCGTCCTCCATGCGGCATCCGCGAATTCACCCGCGATCACCCTCGTTCACCTCCTCTCCTTCTCTCACTTCCGCAACCTCTCGATTATCCCTCCGTCCTCTCTCTCTCTCTCCTCTCTCCCCCTCTCTCTAGTTTGATGGTCCCTTCCGTAGCGCAGCCATCCTCCACCATCACTATCGAGGGGTGTGTACCCACACAGTCTGCCGCGCTACTGACGTCACACTGTTCTGACGTCACACGTGAAGCTAACACGGCGCGCGCTACCCCTGCATCCCCCACGACGAGGACAACGCTCCCTCTCACCGAGGCTCCTCGTCTTTTTTTCTACCATCTCTTCCTCGTGTACTCTCACGCTCTTACTGACGTATCAATGTTTGTCAACGAATGTTTGCGCTGAGAGGTAATAATGATTAACAGCGATGTTTACTGGCAGCCCTCTCGGATGAGGGAGCAGAGATTCGATATTTAATTTAACATGATTGATCCCTGTTACCTGTATACCGTATACAAAGATAGTGCAAATTCACATATGTTTCACATATGTTTCACGTATGATTAATCGTCAATCGCACAAAGCGCGCGCATTCTCGATAAGTTTACATAGACAAAGAGTTCAATCTTCCTACGTAATCACCTCATAAAGTTGTTCAAAGTTTTCGACAGGATAATATCTCAGTTGCCGTCGTATTAAAATGATATTATGATAATCACTCTCACACTTCATAACTCGAGATGAACGAGCGAGTAAGCGGGTTCGAGATTTAAAACTCGATGTAAAACGATTTTCGCGTCGCGTAAAATTCTGCGGTAAGATATTAGCCGGGCTGCGTAATTTTTACATATGTATTTCCGCTCTCTTCGAATCTCCAGCGGCACATTATTCCTTGTAACAACGGGAAAAACAGGAGCGGAAAGATCGATCGACCGCCCTCTCGATGACTCGCCTCCTTCCCGCTACTCCATTGTATTTCTTTTACGCGCCATAAATTCGCGGCAGCCAAAATCGGTACTTCGTTATCGCGATCCCGTTTCCAGTTACCGAAAACACACACCGTTGCAGCCCCGTTGCCCGAAAAGAACGCGCAATAACTGGGTTAGCAGAGAAACTTTTCTTCCTCTCCTCCCAATACAAATCCCGAATTAAACGCTACAACTTTCTCGCGGAATTCGGAGCGTTGACTAATCGCGTACCGCTCGGATATTAAATTCCTTCGGAAAAATTACGACGTCGGAAAGCGATCGTCGATTGGCCGCTGATAATACCTGCGATATAAGGACGCGAATAAAAGGATACTAAAGAAATTCGATTAAATCGTACGGCTTAATCGTTGTTTGTCTTGAACAATTTGGATTTTCTTGCAATTTCGCACACGAATATATGTTATATTGGTTTATGGGCACAACTTCCGACGTAATATCAAAACACAAAAATAAACATAAAAATGTATAACTAATCCAATTAACTTATACTATAATTAAAAATTTGTAATTTTTTAACTGTCTGCAAAAAAGAGACTTCTAACAAAAACTAAACACACTATAACCTACTTTTAGTCCTCTACGATTAATAAACCGAATCGTTACATTAAAATTAAATTTTAAAATGTTACAAATTTTATTAACTAAAAATATTCAAACTGGAAAATTTTATCTTATTAGTCGTCGTTGCAGCAAATACACTATATTTGGTCATTTCGGCTTATTGAGTTACAGATTTTATTAATAGAAAAAGAAGGCGGTTATAAATTAAATGTAGAGTTATGGGTTATTCACGTATACTTTAGGTTCTAAGGATAATAAAATTATAAAATAATAACATTTACACTGATAGATAATTTGTTAGTTATCGCGATATCTAAATCTTTTGATAATTAAACCTAATTGATCTATAGTGTATGAAGTTTTTGTATTATTTTTGTGAAGTCGTTTCTAAAGTTATGTCCACATGTTATGAAACCTACTGCATATTCGAATGAATTTCGTACGAATACAGCTTTGTACCGTACGGACATAAATTGCTCGCGGGTTGAATTTGCTATTATCTCTTTGTACCATGTTTAACTTCTAGGCCTCAGATTGAGTTTTACTCCCCCGGTTTCTACCGCTCATGAATCTATAGCTTCTATCTTCTTTATCTCCTACCATCCTTCAATATTCCATCTTCTCCAATTCAATATTCATCAGTTTTCATCAGGTCATTCGGTGATTTTGCTACCACTAGATTGGTTGAATGTATATCTTTCTGCGGCTTCATTTTACCGTATAAATTTATTAGATCTCGTTTACGTTTTTTTTTCAGGTGAGGAACTGTGGATTGGCGTAATAAAACCTCGGCCCCAGGCGTGGCCCGGGGGTTACCCTGGGGACCTTGGGGAAGCGATCGCGCGAAGACGAAGTGGCTGAGACCGACGAAGGATACGGGAGGCGGAGGAGGAGGAGGAGGCCGCTATGAACGCCAGCGTTAACATCGAGAGGAACTCCTGGCGGCTGCCTCCCGATGAGACCGTCCAGGTCGCCGATCCCCGTTCAAAGTCAGCCCAGGTAAAAGAGGTAAATCGCTCAGCAAGTGGTCCCTATCCTAATCTTCGAGTACTTCTCGTGGACTGTGCGATCAGGTTTAAAATGCATGTAGGTGCACGATTGATGAAAACCAACGCGGTACAGTACCGGTTTATTAATTCGCGAACGAAAAGAAATCAAGCTTATGCGGAGCGAATTAATAAACCGTATTGTGCGATAATATTCGTAATTTTTAGATTGGAAAACGTAGAAAAACTTACGAGGTTGTGGTGTTAGTGACTTGATCGGTGTACTGGACTGTTTAGTGTAGTCACACATAATGACAAATCTGTGAATGCCTGAAGTCAGGTCTTATTAATCTCTCTTTCATCTATATATAATCCTCCAAGTAGTTACAAAACAATCCCATCTACACGTTCTAGAAATGATAGTGTGTCTAATGTAGAGACGTAGTGGAACATCAAAAGTGTGGAGATAAATGTTGCATTATTTTTTTCTATCTAATAACTTTCCTATAAAAACTTCAGGGCATAAAACAGTGATGGGCTTGAGACTAATCTAATTACTTAAAAATTAAAAAAAAAATTTTTTTCGTTTGAAATGTTATTTAAAATTGATTAAAGTCTCTATGATATTTCTAGCGTTTTTAGATATTTAAGATTTTCTAGAGTTTCTCAAGACATTCGAAACTTCCATTATATCAAAAATAGATTATTTCTAAATTTTCGGAAAAAGAATTTCGTACGCCCATCATTGCCAGTGGAAATTATAATTTGTGTCATGACTGTGAGTGGTGCATTTTGCATATCATTCTGTACTAGGTAACGTTAGGTCTGAGTGCCGGATCGTATCGACGATTAAGCCCCACGGCAGGCGCACGTGCTCGCAAAGTGGTAGAATTACTTGCGTTGAGTGTCGATAGCGGCATTAGTGACCACTCAGAATAATATATTCAAATAGCGTAGTTACGTCGCGTATAAACTACAAGTATAACTCGATAACGAGTATCGTTCCCGACGCGGTAGTTGGCGAAGTGGAGTTCGCATCACGAGTAGACATTAGATATTCATGCCGCACGATTTTTGTAAATATTTAGTTCTCTCTCACAAAAGGCTCTTTCCATTCCAAAGGCGCACCTTCCGCAAAAACACCGCCTTCCGGTAGAAAAATCCGGTCGAAATCTCGATAACCAAGTCGGTTTGTTTGTCCGGCTCGGCCAAAAGGAACAAATTGCTAGCAAAAGGGTTAAATTTACAGTTATTCCGCGACGTTTCTACAAGGTTTGACTACCGGATCGATACCTCAACTTTTTAATTGACGTCCAAAGGCGTCAATTATACGCCGTCCAGCGAATATGAAAGAAGTGCTCTTAGCGAGTATTAAAATAAACGGCTGACGCCTCGTTAACGCGACGCGTCAATGTTTCCCTCGGACGTGTGTGTGTAAAAACAACGCCTAAAGCATAGCATTTCGTAAGTCCGCGTAAACTTGAATAGGCCGCGAAATAACGCGATAATTAATTGCGGCCGTTACGTCGCGAGGAAGTGATGATAGGGTCACGCGCGAAAGTATCTCACGTTTATGAAGTTGTACGATTCGCGCGCGTGTCTCCTCGAAACACGCGTCGCCTTGTCACGTAAAAACGGCTTCTTCACCCCTTACAGTCAGACGGCATTTTCGTTCTGGTTTACGAGCACTTGCGAGACCGCGGAAAGTGTTACTATTAAAGTTTCCAGCCGTCGTTTATTCGCGACCTCCTCCTCCGTTTCCACGAGTGAAAAAGAGAGAGAAAGAGAGAGAGAGAGAGAGAGAGAGAGAGAGAGAAAAGTAGTTTAATTATATTTAAATTAACCGACCGTCCGGAACAAAGGCTACGATTCGGCGAAGGACGACATTCTTATTCCTCTGCATAAGTAACGAAATATAAATCGCGGCAAAACCACTCTTATTATGCCGCCCGCGCGCGTTTCTCTCAATTACATCGAAATCGCTTCCGCTCGTTGTACTTGTATTTAGTCGAAGAAAGAGAGAAAGAGAGAAAGAGAGAGAGAGAGAGACTTTGAAAAGTTGAGGAGTTTATCTCGCGGTCGTAATTGACCGTGGTGAGAATTTCGACCGAAATACTTTGTAAGAGAGAGCTGCGTTTTATAACTGCAGCAGTTAACGACCATGGGCGACCTTATCGCGCCGATCCATTAAAATCATCAGAAGGTGGCCCCCACGAACCGTGTCCGCTTGTCCTTTGGTCAACTTTGACTTTTACTTGGCTTCCGACTCTGTGAGTCGATTGAAGGTACAGACCGTCATGAGGATCTTTTAACCGACACGGTTCGCTCTTTGACAGTCGAGAGGTCGAATTCGCGAGCCTTCATCAAAAGTACCATAAATAATTCGTACTTAATGCTGTCCAAACATTTCCCGCAAAGTTCAAAGACTTGCGGCGAAACCCCAAAATACCTCTCCACGTGGTACAAAAGATTCGTAATTGGCAATTTAACGAGAAATTCATTATCAATGTCGCTTAACTCGACTGGTAACGTAATTACACGCAAAGAAATAATTTAGTAATATCAGTTAAATATTTTGTGTCGCGCTTAGATAATGTAAAATTATCTAGATAAATATAAAGTTTATTTAAAAAATAAAATTAAAAATATATTTTAGCTAAGAAAGTGACAACAATTCCACTTATGCACGTGCGTGAAATCGAATATTCAAATCGTAATTGTGCGCAGCACAACAGATGAATGCGGTAAAATATTTCTATAAGTTTTTTTGTAAGTAAAGAATTACACAAAATAAAATAAATGACGCGGCATGATGAGACTTTTCACTCTTGTCTTTAGACAAGAGGATTTTATTTTATGAAAGGATTCCTCGCAAAAGAGTTTCTAAAATTAAGCTCCAACATGAAAGTAAATAAAACGTTTTTTGACAGTACAATTTCGTGTATTTCTACTTAAAACACAAGAAACTTGATATTTTTTCCTTTAGATAGAAAAAATTCCAAGCACTAGCATTGGAGCACATATAACTTTAGCTAAAATTCTTACGCGCATATTCATAGTCAGATTTTATACTCGAGGTCTCTTTAAGTCTTCAGATGTTCTACGGTTTATTGTATTATTGGCTATAGAACATTTAAAGAAACTTAAGGAAATCTTGAATATAAGGCCTAAATTTTGAATACGGGTTTCGGTCTCACTATAAATATTATTGTGGTTTCTATTGCGAAAAGAAAATAGTACAATGAATTTAGCTAAACGTTTTGATTTTAACAGTAATTATCTTTTTCTCTAACACCTGTATTTTAACAGCTGATAAAATGAGCTTCGATAGCAACAACGTTAACTGTTTCAAAGGCACATTTTAGCTGCCACGACTTCAATTTTGCTGGCTAATTCTTCTTCTGCGTGTGAATACGGCCAGTCGAATTTTCAATAATTTTTCAAACGTCCCCCTCCGCCTCCCGCCTCTCGCCCGCATGTTGCGGGCGATCGATCAGGTCTGCCGGCTCCTCTCATTCGTATGCGATTTTCGTGTGTGCGCGGTGTGTCCACTCGATACCTACGTAGCGTAAACAAATTTATCACCCGCCGTCCGCGTCGGCGGACAGAAAATACGAAGAGAGAATCGCAAGGAACAAGGAGCACGCGGTGGAGGGACAGTCCGACGATAGAATCGGGGAAACTTCTGTTAGTCCGGTGGCGCACAAGGACCCGGACTAACTCGATTATCGGACTACCTGATAATACAACGATGGACGGCGGAAGGGAAGGGGAGGGGCAGGAGAAATTGGTACCTGGAAGAATTGAAAATCGGAGACTCTCTCGCCTACTTTCTTCTCGATATTCACGTACGAGCGCAACGCACACACGCCCACACGCGCGTCCCGCAAACCCAATACGAATCCTCCCCGACGAGCCAGTGCAACACGCTCGGCGAAGCCGCCACCGCAAAACCAACAATGCCGTTTTGCTCATCGCCGTTTCGATGGCCGTCGCGCGACATCCGTGTCCTCGGTAAATTTCTAACAAAAGGGTTAAATGTCACTCGAAACCCGGAGCACGCGCCCGGCTCACCCCCCCTTCATCCGCCGACGACTGAAACATCTCGCGATCGATAGCGTTATTCATCACCCTCCGCGGACGGTAGCAGATCATGCGAATATCGCGATTGAGCCTGCTCTAGTCAGGGTGAACAGCAAGAACAAGACACTTTCGTGTGTATTCTTTATAAAAATATAATCCTATTTAAAAAGTACTAACAGCAGTGCTTTTGATACTTAAAATAAGTATTAATTACTGGCCAATTTAATACTACTCGGAGTATTACATTTTTATAAGAGATAAATATTTGTTCGCGATCGTTCATTCTCGTTAGGTTGGCCTGGTTCCGGTTCCACCTTAACGTGACGTTCCGCCGAACGTAGATCTCTATCAACGTGTGCGTTCCGAAGAAGACGGCGATAAATTCCCAACACAGGCGGTGCGAAAACGAGAGAATAACAGGTTGTACACCCCTTTAACTCGAACAGTCGCGCGGCGTGGAAAATCATTGCATTACCCCCGCCGAGGTGGAAACCAACTGCCACTGCCGCCGCGTAGAAACTGGCTGCAGTTTGGTAAGTTCAGCGCGCGCGCGTACGTTCATTTCCCAGAGACTTGTTGTGGTGTATCGCGACCGGCACGTAGAAATCCTCGGGTTTGCGTTTGACTTTCGAGGTCGCGGTTCCCGTTTCCTCGCTGAGAAGCACGACGGAGCATCCTGAAGCCCCTTTCATCCCCATTTGTCATCACGTCGAAACTCCCGCGCGAATTATTTCCAACCAGGCACATACACGCGCTCGAGAATTAATGCTCGTGGCGTACGGTCGTAAGGGGGAGTTGTTGAATGCGTTATCGGTCACCTGAATCATTTCGCCTCATTAGTATGTTTACTTAGTTAGTGTAAGTAACATTTAGTGACAGAGATGTGAAGTAAATGAGAAGTGAGTTTTGCGTACTAACAACACTTCAAAAATTATATTAACGTTTTATTTTTTTTAATGTTATTATTGATTTTTAATCTATGCAGCTAATAATAATGCAATTATACAATTTTATATAGAATTTTTATATTTTCATAAAAGATAGTTTATATATTGTTAAAGTTTGTAATGTTCCTGGAACAATTGTCCAGTTTCTCGGATAAACGATTTTGATACAGGAAGATTTTTTAAATGATCTGAAGTGTAATTTATTAAACATGAAGATACCTTTTGATCTGTGTATTGAAATAGTTTTTCTGTACACACAATACATAATAATTTCCCTTTGTGTAAAATTAGGAGGACTAAAGCAAACCATTTTTTATGCAGAATTTTGCAAATAATTTGAAAGGTGGTTTATTGAATTTATCGTGGTTTGTGTCTTCCGATGTGTGTATCGATTGAGAAGTATTGCGTTTTGTTTGTGGTAATTAAAAGTTACTCTGTGCTAAATTAAAAACGGGACAAATTATTTTCAAAAAATTAAAAAAATTGTTCTAGAAACATTTCAAACTTCAACCAATTTAATAGGTTATATTATTGTAGAATATTTTATGAAATTTTTCAAATTATTTTCTACACGAAAATAATGAACATTGCGATCCCACATTGGATTTTTTTAGTATAATGATAAAACTTCAAGAACGTGTAACAATTAACAAAACGTATATAAGTGCGTTTAAAAGAAAATCCTATTTCTTTTACATAATTGTATGTTTCTTTCTAATCAAAGTAATTCTTTATCTTCAATAAAATTTTAATATTTAATATTAAATATATATTTGCAGTTCTATATAATTGCGCATGCTGATACGGGTTGTTGAACTTGTAACGCCTGAAGCTAAAATTAATATTCTCAAGTTAAATTGATCGTCAATTCGATTACGATGCTAGAAGCGTCTTAAAAAAAAATCTATAAAGAACTTATTAGGAAATCAAATTGACGATCAATTTAACTTGAAATATCAATTCTAACTTTAGTCTATGATTACGTTTTAAGTTCGACAACTTGAGTATACAGTTATGCAGGACTGAAAATGTATATTTAATTATGAATACTGAAACGTTATTACCGATTCACCAAATTCACTTTGAGAAAGAGCAAAACTATTACACATTTAGTCATGCCAAAAATTTATAAATATTTTCTAATATAATAAATAATATAATATAACAAATGTATGTACAAGTATCTAGATATGCAAAAGTATAAGTAAATATATAATATATGCGGTAACTTTCTTTAAATTTTGTATAAAATAAAGTTACATTTTTTTCGCTCTAAATTAGAATAGCTCTTTAAGTAGTCTGCACTCAGCAAAATTCTCCCTTTACTATTTAAGAATTGATTGATGTTGGACGATAATTCACAAATTATTTTGAAAAATTTTACAATTTATTAAAATTAAATTCTTTTTTAAATAAATTTTACATAATAATTAAGTGCTTCCCTTGCACCATATATTGAGACATTTAAAATGCCAAAGACGTTTAACATTTTGAATATGTGCATAAAAAGATTAAAAATATATTTTAATGCATTGCCATTAAAAATAAAGAATAAAAATATATCATAATTTATTAATATTGCTATTATTTTATATTTAAAATTTTTGTATTTGGGTCGACAAAATTCAATGAATGACTGATGGCGCGATTCTCATTCTCTTTGAAAAAAAGACGATTTTCTCCAGTTTTTCCCTCTCACGAAATCGCATACATACACAAAAAATGTGCCGTGGTCCATCGAAGACAATTTTGTCGCGTTAAAAGAAGTCGAACACGCGCAATGAGTGGCGGCCTGCTCGCGCTCGATTATCGGCCCTTTTGCACGACCGATCCCGTGACCCCGAGAGACCATCGTCGTACGTGTGGTGATGCGGCCTCGCTTACACGTGTGCGCACATGTGTCGCCCCTTTGAACTTCCTGTCCGAGAGTATACGGCAAAAAGAGAGCGGCCGCCGTGGGATCTCTTTATCACCCGAGGCGTTTCTCCGCCCCTCAAGAAAATCACGACGAAGAGACGAAGCGGCTGCTAGGACGCGCTTAGTCGGGCGCTGATAGTTCCGAAGGACGGACGATTGTCGACGAAGAGTGACATAGACCATAGACACAAATCGATCCGCGGAATTATGACCGCGGGGACGGACGCCGCCGATTGGTATCGCGCGTCCGCGCGTTGTCGCTTCGCGCGATCGTACTCGCGGAGAACGGACGCGCGATCGATCGCGAATAGCTCCGATCGACCGCGTGATATTTTGACACGTGGCGTAACGACGCGTGTGCATATGCCCGCGTGTTTACCATTCTGAATGTATATACGTGTAGACGCGCGGGCGAGGAGAGGAGAGAAAAACGCGGAGGGGGAGAGTGGCGGAAGGTGGGCGGTGGATTACTTGCGGCTGAACTTGGCTCTCGGCAGTCAGGCGGGCACAGCAGTCTGTGCCTCTCGAACGGATGAATTAATTATTGGCGTCGGGTGAAACGGGTGAAAACTTCGGTGCGGTGTGTGTGTGTGTGTGTATGTGTGTTTCGCATTATTGGGAAAAAATAACGGTGCGATGGTGCGCGCTGCCGACAATTGCTCGTGACGAAACGAAAACGAATCTTTGTCCCCGCGAACGCCAGTGAAGGGAGCGGCGGCAGCCATGACTTCTAGTCTCTCGGAAGATAAGCAATCACAGCTTTATTACTTACAATTCAGACCTCAGATCACTCGACAAACCGTAAAAATTTCCCAAAAGTTTTTCCAAGTAGCTCAGAGTACTGTTAAAATGCCCAAATTTGTTCCAGATAGATAATCGCACTGAGATAATTAGGAAATCTATTTTTATCTCAGACATATACGTTTTCTGCTCGGGATTGAAACAGAAATAACGCAAGAATTTGCGTTATCGAATTAAAGAAGGAATATCATTTTCATATCAAACATATTGTATGTGTGTGTGTTTTCAGTAGAATAAAAAAAATGATATTGATCAATCTGCATGTAACTTTCCTTTTGTGTATATTACATTGATGTAATTAATATCGATATTTTAAAAATATTTTATTGAAACTGTAGCACAACGATAAAAAAGTAAATATCATATTTGTTATAGTTACAATCCATGATTGACAGAATCAATGATGTGATGGTTCGAATTGTTAAAGTTAATTCGAAGCTTGCTGTGTTAGTGCATCTGTGTTTAACAAAACGTATTTCTTTTCTACCTTAACAATTAAACAAATATTAATTTTATAAGCTTTGTAATTATTATAATCAGTAATTGAAGAGAAAATATATTTTATAGAAAAGAAAAATTTAATTAAAAATGTAATCAAAAATGTAATCATTTAACCAACATTCTTGATAATTAATTTTTTAAGATTTGGCTCAGTTTTAACATGCATATACAAAATAAGAATCAAAATTTAGAAAAAAGCATTAGGAAGGGCTAAGGGAAACCTATTCAGATCCAATCAATTTGGATGAAATGGATAAAATGTTATAAATATGCAGTAAAACACTCTTTTCTCTTGTTTTTTTTTGTAACATAATAAAGGGTATTGTGAATTCCATAATTCTACATCTAATCTATAACTGTCTTTTTTCCTCTATCTCTTTCATTTTTTTGAAAATATGATTTGAAGTTTAAATCTAATACTTTTAGACAATATTAATTAATAGGATCTTACAGCCATAAATTATCATTATTTACCACACGACATCTTTAATATTAAAACTTTAATATTAAGAAAATGCGACTTGTCTTCTCAAAATATATTATGCATGAAAATACACACAAATTTATACAATTACAGAACAATCAAAAGAGAAAGTATTATACTGCATAATATTTATAAATATTATACTTATAATCTGAATCTTCACAGATCCAAAACTTTTAATTTTTTTGAAAAAATTAAGCTGGATTCTAACTCGATTTCATTTCTCTCTGAAAAGTTTTTTGTGCGGGACCAGCCGTTGGACGATGCAATTTATTTGAACGGACGCTTTTGTTGTAGTCAGAACGGATTTCTGTAAAACAATCGCTCCTTGTAAAGCGATAATCTCAGATTTAAAAGGACGTTTAAAAGAACAGGCTAAGTACGCCAGTAAATATAACTTCTGGCAGAGCGGAGTAGTATATAGATTTAAATTCGCACGTAAACGCTGACTTCTGCCGCGCGTAAAACCGACGTGGGTCGTCTGGCGCCGACAGGTGCCTCGGATTCTCACGATGTGTGCCGTGGCCCAATTTTCTCGCCTCTACGATTTCGCGCACCGTAATAACTGCATTGTTACGCGCCGGTCGGCCACCGCCGCCGCGAGATTTCCGAACGGTCGAACACTGTACCGGATTATCGATTATTAATGACGTAGCACAACGAATTCTCTCGATCGCGGCTCAACGTAGCTTCGTCCGATACAGCAATTTTACATGAAATTGTACACGGCGCGCGGCGTATTCGCATGTTACGGTCTACGATTGGAAACGCGAATCGCGAAACGGCGATGGTATCGCGTGGCATTATTGGGGCCGTAACAGTAATAACGATCGCGTTCCGTTCGTGACTTAGTTATCCGATGACAAAGCGGTGAATTCGAAACAAGAAAACCGCACTGGCGGTATTTTAAACTTTAAAAAATTCTTCAGTTTGGTAATTCGACAATTAAATCTAAGGATATATCGTGGCAAGTATTGCAAGAAACTTACTCCATTAATTAGATGCATAGAATTCCTCAGGATTGCTCGAATAAACTGTATGTCCCATGAGCTGAAAAAAATAAGATAAAAATCTTATATAAACACAGGTCTTAAAATGCTTTATTAAAAATTAAAGCAAAAATACAAAATCAGCAAGAAATAATTTCTTATCTTAGTTTGGATTTCAAAATAAAACCTGCCTATGTCAATATAAGCGTGGCATCGATGTAATATTGCATTTATCAGTACTTGTATCGATAAATTTTTGTATTTATTTCTTGACGAGCTTGTTTTTAAACTGTTTTTAAAGCTAACAAACGTTGTTTTTCAATATTCCCATGCAGGTAGATGTCTAGTAGAGTATACATCAAGTCAAGCTTGCATTGACATGGACAGACGATTATAAAATGTAAATTTAGATATTAAAAATGTTATATTGAAAGCTTTTAAATACAGTAAACAGGCTAAAACACCGAGTTATAATTCCCAACATTTATGATATAATAAAAAATATAATAAAAAAATAACTTAAACAAGCAATTAAGTCGGCAACTCTCCTGTACATACTTCCTTATAAGTATTCTCTTACAAATATACTTTTACACATATATCCTTATACTCCATTTGCCGAAACTTTGAGGAAAACGGCGTTGCAATCGAAAAAAACTCTATCACTAGAATTTAATACAGAGGAAACGAGTAAGCTCACTCTTGTCAGTTTTTCGCGCTTCATAAACCGGCGAGAATAAACCGAACGCATGCAACGTGACCGCGAACACGTGCAGCAATAAATGCAATGTGCCGGTATGCCTGTGTGCGCGCGCGACGGCCTTATCTATCATTCCATTGCAGTTCACTACACGCCGTGGTGGAATACCCGAAAACCGTCATGTTCGGATTACCGCGCGATCGCTGTAGATATTTCCTTTGAATTAATCCCTATTGTATTCGGTTCGCTCAATGTGCCACATGCATAAGCACGGGCATTTTGTCTGACGAACTACTATCTCGAATACTTGTTGGACGAATCATCACACCAATGTCAGAGTACAAATTAATTGCGCTTATAAAGTTGTTATTATTATTATCTCAACTAATGCCTTCCAACTAATAACTTTATCTAATACTCCGATGAAATTTAATTCATTTGAAGGATTTTAAAAGGCTGTATTTCTTTTACGAGAGGAAACCGGGCTACAAAAATGTAAACTTTTTATCCTTTCGTACTTCAGGGACATATATGTTCCACTTACGAAAATTATCATAACTTTTAAATAAATAGTTGTTTCAACTTCTACTTTTGGTTATTTAAAAAAAAAAGATTCAAGTTACAAACCGTTGCACACTTTGAAATGTTATGTTTTCAATATAAAATGCAATTTACGTAAACTTTGCAAAACTTTCCAACTTTTAGGTACTAAAGAATAACCGTCTATTATGTTGAAAATTTACTAAATTAATGCAAATTATGCACTTAAAGTTTTATTTAATTGTGAAAGAAATGCAAAAAACTCTTACATATAAACTATTATATGTAAATAGTGAAGATTTGGAATTACGCACGTTACTTCTAATACCGTTATGGTTATTGCTACTTTTTCCGTCTCTAACGATAATGACAATGCCGGTACAGTTTTGCAGTAATAATAAGAAATATAATCTTGCTTTTATTGTTATTTATTTAGTTTTCTATTAGAGTAAACTCGGGTATGATGGTCATAGTGTTTTAAAATGCAAAAAACATACTTTAATTTTCATTATTTTTAGCGTTTACTATATTACTTTATTGAAGTTTAAAGCATGTAACACTGTCGACATTAAAGAAAAAATACTCGATAAAAATTTTACATTATCAAAAATTAAAACATGAACATTGAACATTTTTCACAACTTTTAGAATAAAGATGACTAGAATAATATTATAGGATAGTTGGCCATACATATTTTATGTACTTAACATTTATAAAGTATATAAAAAAACTTATAAGTTTACTTAAAAGTTTTATTTAGTTTTATTGCACATATTATCACACATATGCCACATATTTAATTTTATTTTTTAATATTTTAAATAATAAATGTTTATATAAGTTAAGCATCTATTTAACTCATTGTCAGTACTAAAAAAGTATCTATATATATCAAACTTATGAAGTAACGTTCCCAATTCTAATGTGAGGCATTGGTCACACGAGAAATTTTGCAAAAAATTGTATTAAACCAACTTTCTCGCAACGTCGTTTGGCTATTCGCCAGCTGGCTGTGAAATAGACGTGGGCAATAAAAAAAAACGAGAAGAGTAAACATTGAAAAAGTTGGGGGAAAATACTGAAAGCTTATTCACATTTAAAAACTGTTGTCAGTCGGAGTTTAATTGACAATCGACAAAGATTTTATTTAAACGTATGTTTTTCTTCTTGCGAGTAAAGGCCGCGTTTTTGCGCAAGAACACATCAGAATGTTTAAATAAAAGCGGTAATACCGTACTTGCGTCTCTCTCTCTCTCTCTCTCTCTCTCTCTCTCTCTCTCTCTCTCTCTCTCTCTTTCGCTCTCTGGACTGTTTTTTTATGTTTCCGTAATGCAGTGCGTTACACAAACAATGTAGAATGTTCGCAGTAAGCAAGTCTCTTATCTTTTAATTAAATATTTAAATTGAAAAAGATTGAGCTTCTTTAATTGCATTTATTTAAAATGAATATAATATGTCGGAGAAAAATAAAAGATAAAAGTGATAAAATAAGTAACTGATAAGAAAAATTCGGTAAGTGTAAATAAAAAAAAATTTAATTCTTTGCATAAGTATAAAGTAAATTGACCTAATCATAAAACAATTTTTTGTAGTTAATAAACAGTTTTGAAAGTAAAAGCATTTTCTCTCTCTCTCTCTCTCGCTTTCTTGAAAAAAATCAGCTTTTATATTTTTAAGTGAATAACGTTTCAAGACAAAACAATGAGAAATTTGAAAAAAATGTTTGCAATAAAAATGTCATGTTTTTGAAAATACTATAATGGTATGATTAAATTTTTAAAAAATATTCTGACTACTTATCTTTTTCATAATTAAAATTATTTTAATTAAAAAATTGTTTTGCAATTTAATTAAAAATTATTTAAGTTTTAATTAAAGTTTATTTCACACCGAATTTAATCATATAAAACAGAATTGTATTTCGTGAACATATCCTTGAAAGCTTTATTTTGTAATAAATCTAATCATGTAAGTGTACTACATACCTATTTCTTATTTATTATATTTTACACATATCCAACAAAAAATGTATATATAAAACAGTAATATAATATGTATATTAATATCATTATTTGTTTACAAAAGTCAGTATATTGATTAGGGTATAAAAATCTAATGTTAAACAAAATAAAATCGATTCTGAATAATTGAAAGTTGAAAGATTATCGAGATTGATGTGCTGCAGTAAATGGATGTTAAAATAAATGAATACACTGATGTATATCTAATACATGTAGACACGTACTTTTTTCTTACGATATACTTTGACTATTATCTCTTTCTCAAGTCGATCCGTCATAATCTGAAGTTCGTGATCTTTACTTGATGCATACTCTCATGCATGGTGACCGTCTCGGTAATAGTGCTCTCGGTGGTTTACTATTGCCTTGCAAGAGGTGGTGATCAATTAAAAATTTGATATGTTCTGGTCGAATTTGAACCACAATCTTTAGAGAGTAATTCTTATATCTCATGATTATCATAAGATACTGATTATATACTATTATTATATT
Organism: Monomorium pharaonis; assembly: GCF_013373865.1. Lineage (NCBI taxonomy): Eukaryota > Metazoa > Arthropoda > Insecta > Hymenoptera > Formicidae > Monomorium > Monomorium pharaonis. The sequence continues at coordinate 20,766,368 of NC_050475.1, read as the reverse complement.
ATGTAATAAACCGGAATACATATCGTGCTTGCTTTAACTTTAGTTTTAACTTTAAATAATACCAAATAAAAAAAATTTTATAAATAAATTTTTATATAAATTAATAATATAATACAACTATAAGTAATTATACACAATAATATAATTATAAATAATTAAACATAATTTTATTCAATCAAAGCTGAATCTACTGTTGACTTTTTACTCTTAAAATTGTTTATCAACAGTTAAAAAATTGTTTCGTGATGAGGCTCATGTATTCTATACTTAAATAACGTAAAAAAAATTTAAAATTTTTTAAATTGTATATTTGTTGAACTTTTCCCTTGTAAGAAATATTAAGAAGTAAGAAAGATCTTAAACTTTGATATATCGAATGGCGGCTAATATCAAATACTCTTGTCCTTGTCAAATCTTTTCTTAATCTTTTCGTTCTATAAATACTCGTTCTGTAAAAATATTTTTATCTTCATCTTCATTTTAGCTACAATTCCCTTTCTGTCGCAAAATTGTTCCATCTTCATTGAATACGATAAAGGCAACTATGAGACGAATAAATTACAAAACCAATAAAATTAGTATCATACGAAGATTGTATATTATTTAACATAGAAGTCGCTTCCCATAAACGCTTCTCGTAAACGAAAGAAGACAAAGATGACCGAGCGAATACTATTGCTAAGAAAATAAAAAAAGAAAGCACCATCACTGTTCAGTATCGTTCATCGCGAAATTATCTTGACCTTCTCGCAATACGATTGTTATGCCGTAGTCACGCGCGTATACACATGTTACATACCTGCTGCATAAAAAATTTACATAAAAACTGTTAACGCATCCACAGGTATAGCGAGCAAAACTTACAGGACTCTGATTTTGCACCGCGGAATAATATTTGAAATATGAGATCAGCGCACAAGGGGGGGGGGGGAGAAAGATGATAAAAATTGAATGTTCCATCTCCGCCGTTTGCGTTATTGCCACTATAAAGCAGCGTGAATCTTCGCGAAATAATGTCCGCATCGTGCAACTCTTCGCAATGTAGATATCAGCTCGCGAAGTCCGATGGTGTCGCGCGCGTTCCGCGCCGCGCCAGGGCGAATTTATGGCCGCTCTGTATATCTGTATATCTCGTACCGCGCACACGTGCACGCGATGTATTTTGAATTCAAAGCGACGGCGGCAAATCGATCGACGCGAAGGAGCAGGTCGGGTGCCGGGGAAGAAAATAGCGAATCGTTCGAACAGAGACGTCGACGATTATTTATCCGAATAAACAGGTCGGGCCATCCGAAAGCGATTACCGGGCGGCGTAATGTCGGCCAATCGGCGCGGTGACGGTCGATCGTTTGTCTACCTCGTAGCAACATCATTATCGGCAATATCCGAGATAAAGCGGGAAAGGGGAGGGAGGAAGGGGGTTAAATCGTTTTAAACTATATTCGAGGCTGGGAATATTCCTTCGCTAATGGCGCGCAGTCAAGGGAGAAAGAGAGAGAAACATTCCCTCCTTTGTGCGCGTGTTTATTTTCCAAACGCAAAGCCATCAGTTATTGCGAACAATAAGATGCAGTTATGACGTTTGTGTATCGTACAACTGCGACTGCCCTGTTATGTCGTGAGTTTTATAAACGTGAATGTAACGAAAAAAATGTAAATGGACACTTGGTTGTGCCAATTCTTACATTAAGCGACTTGTTTACAGCAAGATTTAGGAAAACTACCCCGTAATGCAATTTAATCATTCGATGAATCATGCGTTTGTCAATAAATTTCTTTTTCATTAGGTTTTTTCATTAAGTTTTTTTTAATTTGGGGACAAGTTTCAACTTTTTTCTAAATATGTTTGTACACCAAAAATGATACTCTATAGTAAAATAAATCGATTTTAGTCTCCAAAGTGACAAGTAAAAATAGTATGTTTTCTTACAGTTTTTGCGCTGCTGAATCTGATTTTGGTTTTCAAAAAATTTTAATATATTATGCAGGAAAATATTAAAATTAACATATTTAAACTATTAAACATTTAGTACCGCAAGCTATTATTTTTAAGCTTTATGTATTAATTCATGTTTTCTTACTAATAAAACATAATAGTTTTTCTCTCTTTCTCTAATAGCTAATGTTCTGGTTGATAAAAGATTTAAAAAATTATTAATATCTAAAAACCAACGCATTATTATAAAAATTATTTTAAATTTTGATCACCGCTAGAGAAAAGTCGCCAATACTGGTGCACTTTGTATTTTTGGATGATATTTTTAAAATAAAATCTAAAAATAAAACTTTGAAAATATATATTTAAACTAGAAAATGATATTTCTCTTTCAGATGATATAACAGTTTTATAATATCGTTTTCAATTTTCTAATAATTAATGTTTTCGCAACATAAAAATAAATGTTTGAAAAATTGACACAATAGGTTCCATAACTGGCACAATAGGCTACATTTTCGTTTGTTTTTCTTTAACATAAATTTGTACAAAATATTTACAAGTTATTGTATACGATTTCTAGAAGTCCTTCGCTTTGATGTAAAACATTTTTTTTCAATTATACAAATATTTTATGCTGTTTCACAAGATGCAACAATTTAACGATTATATATAAAAGTTAAATTAGATTAGACTTGTTTTTATAATAGATGTATAATAAAATTTTATCTACAAAGGAGCTATGAATATTCTAGCAAAAAAATTATTTATTTGACATTTCGAATCGATATCGACATAATATTAATTTGATAATTTTTACATCAAATTAATGTCCATTTAATGACAATTTCATTATTATATTAATTCATTTTTACTTGATATTTTACTTTCATTGTTTTATACTTTTATTAACATACCGTTTTCATAATTCGCTTTATATATATTTTAATGTTTTTGCGACAAATTCAAATTTGTCAAAAGTTAGAATCAGATTCAGTAGATCAAAAACTACATTTAGAGAACATCAATTTTAAATGCCACTCCTGGAACCAAAACCAGCTCATTTTATCCATTGTCCTTTTGTCCGGAGGCACAGAGCCCAATCCGGGAATTATCTCCGAAAAACAGGGGAACGTTTGGTAATTCTACTTTTCATTCCTCTCGAGCAGCCACATTCAGCCGAAATCAAATGCATCGAAGATAAATGTCGCTTCTCCCGCACTTACCCAAAGCGAGGGCAAATTGGCGTGTAGGAACATGTGCGGAAGCTGCTCTAACAAGTACGATCCGCGCGTCGTATAACTTGCGCCTCGTAACGAAATCCGATGCGACCGTGCGACTCATCTGTATTACACGACCTGCACGTGTTATTCGGATGGACAGAAGAACGACTGTACAGGCGCCGCCGGACATAACCCGTATGCAATATGCATAACGTAGCTGGTGACGTACATACCATCGAAAGCGATCGAAAACCACGATATTCTTGAAGGCAACGCGATCGAACGTTGCGACCCCAAAAACGTTTTTGCGATCTACGAGAATAAAATCTGTTCTTGAAAAACGAGCATGCGGATTTAAGAAACATCTCAACTACATAAATACACACACAGAAAATTAGTTATTAAAATAAAATCAATAAAATTTTACTTGAATAATAAAAAGATTTATTTGCATACTCCTGACTAAATATTTATTCGAAACAAATTAATACATTCTGTTGATTAAAAGAAATGTTTTATAGATTAAAAAAATATTTACTTAAAAACAGATTTAATAATTATAACAAAAAAACAAATGTTAAACATCAAGAAACATCGTTTATTTTGTTGAAAAGTTTTTTAGTTATAGTGTTATACCAAATCAGTGATACACTAATTGCAATTTAGAGAGTAAGAAACATATGAGTAGCACTTTAGAATTAACTGATTAACAAAATTGAGCGGAAGGTGCGATAATAAATCGCGTTAAAACGTCATCTTTATTATAATGCAAATTATATCGTGCTCTTATTTGAAAAAAATTCACCTAGATTACCGCAAATTTCAGAATCCATTGTGAGAATCAGACGAACAGTGAAGAAGATTTGATTGAACAAATGATTTTCTCAAAAGAAATTACGTTGAGCCGGAAAAGAGCTGTATGCGGGCTTATGCTGACTGACGAGCGCGTGAAACAAAACTTCCCTTCTTTCTCGGCGAATCGTTTCACAGTACATCGGCTTTTTCGGATTTTACAATAATTACTTGAAGTCACAATCCGGCGATATATATTATTTCGTGCTCTCCGTCCTAAAATAATGGATTTATACTTAGATAAAAAGATTCGAAGCGCGATAAGATATGAAAAATACGGTTAAATAATTGTCCTGTAAATGTCACTCAATCACAGCAATACTTTTCCAGCAATTTCCATTCGACCGGTTGCTATTTTAGACGGATAATTCGCGCGAAATACTTTGATAAATGGCCATCGCCTCGATACAATTACAAATCGTTAATTGCGGAAGATAATTAATCGCCTGAATCAATAATTGCTAATTGTAATAATCGCAGGAAATGAATCGCGCGTTCTGAGGAATAATGCGATAATACGCGAATGGTAGTATGATGACCTTACTACATATACGCAACTACGTCACTGTGAAAAACGAACGCCGAGAGTCAAATGCCACATACGAACGGAAATGTCGCTCTCCGCCATGAAATATTTAATTTATTATGAAATAAATATACATCGTATATTCCTTCCGCATTTCAAATTAATTTCGCGCGATATATATAAATAATTTCTACATAAAATAAAATAATATCATGTGTGTATTAAATTAAATTAAATTTACTTTAATAACAAAACATTTATCTTCTTTTTTGATAAAAGACGAATACTTATATAAATTAATTTATTGCCTTTTTATGTCCCAAAAGCAATAGAATTATAATTTTAACAAAGAGAAAAACATTTTAACAAAGAGAATCAAATAAAAATACCGCAAAAAAATGTCGCGACGGGTTTTTTTACAGTAAAAGTCAATCGATTAGAAATAGAAATTTATCAGTGATACTTTTCATCCTTGCGTTTGAACTAAAAAGATTTACTAGATGTAACTATTAACAAAATTAGATCAATATTAAAGTATTTAAATAAAATTGCAACAAAACGTAATTTCGATTTTATCTCTATTTTATTTAAGTCTAAAATTATGTCTAAAAATAAAATATACTTAAATGGAAATGCATCATCAATAAAAGTTTTTTTTTCTATTTGAATGTTTCTAAAAAAATATAATAATAAATTTGAAGTATAATAATAATAACGAATATCTAAAATAAACTCTCAAATCCTGTGTCTCGAAAATTAGTTTCGTGATTGCATATATGTTAGTAATAAAATTAATAATTTATACTATAATCTACATGTTATTCTTTATATAATGACTGTGCTCTATCTATATGTATTCTATTTTTTTGTACATATGTGTAGTTATTATATTCGTGTATATTTATCTATATTTATGTGTATATATATATATATATATATATATATATATATATATATATATGCATTTATTACATCTGTGACTTTTATGATATATGCAATGAAGATGCTCTATGAAAAAAAACTTAAAATGAAAGAATTAGAACATTATTGATCGCTCGTTTCCTATTGTTATTAAAACTTTCAAATTATTTTCTCTCTTTTCCTTCCTCCCTCTCTCCCCCCTCTCTCTCTTATGATCTGCATGTTCTCTTGTACCAGCTTGTGCACTACACCCACTGATTGGTCTCGCGAATCGATAATTACGTATGAGGTCTTTTTTCACAGGATTTAACGTACGGAGACGGCGGCCACAATTGGCGGAGTATAATTTTCTCACTACTGGTCATCGGTTTCGTTATCGCTGGCATCGTCACGGCAATTTATCTCCTCGGGTGAGTTCGTCTTACTTATTCTCTGTCTTCTTTTTAGTAATCTATTCTCTACGATACAATTAGGTATATAATAGAGAGAAAGATAATGCCAAAGCAAGCCAAATAGTTTCTATCCATTTATATGCTTGGAAAAACTGTTTATACTGCCTTTGTAAATTTGTTTCTTTTTTATTGTTTACAGGTACGTTGACGAGCTCCTCTATTGGAGTGGCAGGCGTCTTACGTTAGACGAGTGCCTTCGTGATGACCTGACACCGCACAGGTTACCACCGACTTGGATAACACACGAAAAGTTCGTCTACCAAGCCGACGATGGTTCCCTCACCCTCCTGGACACCCGCAACAACGTCGTGTCCCTTTTAGTCTCTAATCATACGCTTGTACGTATATACATACAATGCATGCCAGTGCGCACTTTGGGTTTTGTTGAGTCGCATAGCAGTGAACTTTGTCAACGATTATACTCGTGGTGCCATAAAGGACAATGGGTAAAATCAACTGATTTTGGTCTCCTGGAGTAGAATAAAGAGTTCTTTTTTTGTACATTTTAAAAACTCGAATCTTATTTTGACATTAAAAACATTTTATGTCGGGAAAGTATTAAAATGAACATATGAATACAAAGGAAAACATTTTTTTTATATTCAGTATTTGTTCTGTTTGTTTGGACCACACATTTACTTCACAGAAATAATATGGCTTTAAGTAAAACATTATTTCGTTGAATACAAATTTTTTAGGTTTGTTATATCATATTGTTCGACAGAAAAAATCCAATTGTTTTAACAATATTTCTTTCACATTAATAATTTCTTTAATCACATTAAATAATTTATCCGTGATTATCCTGTGAAATCTTCGGAGTTCATTCTGCTGCTTACTACTGCAGCGGAGTTAAAATGAATTTTGCTTCTAGAAATTATAAGAGGCTTATAGAAACATTCTTCTTAGGAGGTACGTATCTTGATACGTGTTGTATCTTGATACGTGTTCATGAAACGTAGGCTTTAATGAGGTATCGAGTTACAGAGACGACATATAAATCTGTAATTTTCTTGAAAACAAAATATTTTAGACGTAACAAAAGCACATTTAAAAGTAAAATAATACAATAGTATTACTGAAATAATAAAATTGTTGATAAAAGCATTACTATGTTTTATTAGCAAAAAAAACTTCGAATTAATACGTTCGTAAAGTTCAACAATAACAAGAGTACTTTAGATTTAATAACTTCAAATATACTTTCTTGGCAAATCAAAACTTTTTTAAAATTCAGCATCAGCAGGACAAAAATCACAAAAAACGTACCGTTTTTATTCGTCACTCCAAGAGCCAAAAATAAACCCATTATTCTTTTACAAACATTTATCGCGTTATGTTATAACGATAAATTTTAAATCATAAATTTGTCCTCCAAAAATGTTCGTTAACTGAATAATTTTTGGGCATATATCTAAACATAATTTAACAATAAGTTTGCAAGAAATTTTTTCGCCAATTTAATATTTTAAAGATTTGTAACTAGAAGACAAATTTCTATAGCAGTAACTAAGAATTTTTTCTTAATTAAATCCTAATGACGTAAAATGGATGGAGAGAGTAATTTTTAAAGAGAGGAAAATAATTTAAGAGAAAGGGAGTTCCATAGATCGAGAGATCAGAAGTATTATTTATGAAAAAAAGTATTGTGCTCTAATGCGACGGTGGGTTAGGAAATTAAAATCACTTTAAAGATGGAAATTTAAAAGGCAAGGCACAAAACTTGAAATCTTCTTGCTCGAGAAACTTGAGAATTATTATTTATTAACAGGCTTCTTAAAAAATCATTACGACTTAACGTTGGTTGCACTTTATTTCGATGTTTTATAAAGACGTAATCTCAATAAAAAAGATGATTTAGACAAAAAATACTCGATTCTATTCTAGTGTTATTAAATATTTAAATTATTCCAAACAACAAATAAATATACTGCTAAATGTTCAAATTTTTTAATCTAAAGAGCGCTTATAATTCAAATTCATGATTCAATAAAACAATAACGCATTAATTAACGAGTAAAAAATAAATTTTTTTCTCTGTAATAAAACTTTTACGAAAAAATGATCATGCAATCGCGAATTAATTATATTGTTTTTAAATTATGCAACAACATGCGTATGAAAAAAACCTTGTGAGAGATAAAAGATGTGACGCTCGAACATGTAACTTCGATCAGTTGTGCCATTTATAATTAATTTGGTCTTCCGGATGTGTGGGGTCATCCCGTGCATAATTATTACCGATTATTTTAATCATCGACAAAATCAAATATTAAATGTTGTTCGAAGAAGTTAACGAGTGTTGCACACTGTTTAAAGTAAATATATTTATTTGAAGAGTCAATTCTATTTATATAGGATAATTAATTCGCGTTATATTAAACAAATCCTGTTTGGAATATCATATCAAGTAAAGTCGGTCGGCACACATTGCGAATGGAAATACACTCGGAACCAAACGAGTTGTCGAATTTTCGGAAACGGATGCCAAATTCATTCACGACCCGACAATAATCCTAGCCGGATCCGAGATCTACTCGACCAAGAGAAGACCGTTATTCCATCAGATTTCGGCAAAACCCTAAATCACCACCCACGGCGGGAATATCCGCATTAGTGATGCACCGGGGTATCTTAGCTCCCTTGGTATCTAATCCGCCGATACCGAGCTATTGTCGCGCTTATCCAGAATTAATTGGAGACATGACCCTCGTACTCGCCAGATAATTACGCGCCAACTGCCTAAGTGGAGATATACTCCCGTGAAACGTGCGCATGCGAAAAAAAAAGGAGCAGGAAGACGAGTTAAGTCCTACAGGAGAGAGGAAGAAGTAAATATGCGAGCGCTTTTTTTTACTAGCCATAAACAACTTGGGATTGAGACAGAGATTTGTGAATATAAAACATTTGTAACTTGCGGGATTCAAAATTTTTCAACCAGAGGACAGTTTTTAATTTTGAGCCATTTATGATTCAGGTTCTTCACACATGCGGTACAGAAGTATTTTACAACTACATTGCAGCCACATTGCAATCTTGCATACTGCAATACAATGTTTCAGGAACGTTACTAAAATATAAATGATTTTAATAATGTTGCAGCAATATTTTAAACGCGTCGTGAAAATAAATTGCCATGATTTTTTGTATAAATATTTGTATGTACTATATAATATATATTACATTGTAACATTGCTGCAACATATTGTATTTCATTATTTCTAAAAGCAAATGCAGTGTTACAATTTTACAGTAACATCTCCGACTATTTTGGCAATGTTGCAATGAAATATTTCTGCAATACTTCTGTGCTCTATGTTGCGTGTGAGAAAGAGAAGAATAACAGAAAGAACAGAGTTAAATACGTACCGCCAGAGACGGATAATTTCTCTTGCGCGATAGTTTAAGGTTCCCTCGAGAGATGAGTTCGGTCGAGAAGGACATGTACGTATGTTCACGCAAAATACTGCTTTTTCAGTTTGCTTTCTCGCTCTCCCTCTCGAGCTCCCGGCAGATTTCTAATTGAGATAAACAGTCGAATAGGTATTTTTGCAAATGGAGAAAATTTTTATACACACGACGTAAGCCGTACCCTTTTGTATCGAAAGTTAGTTTTGTTCCACCGATAGGCAAACCTTGTGCCCCGCGGCGCGTTGCGGAACAAAGACTCTAGACCGCGTATAAAATGGAATCCGGAGCATTCCACGGTTTACCCGGGGCTGCAGGCACGCGCGGGGTAAATATGAGATATTCTAGATACTGCGATATTGCGCTTCAGGTTCAATGATTGTGTCTGTATATCTCGAGGCATTTCGATTACAATTGGCTCAGAGGGGGCAGAGGAAGTGACGATTAAATGTTTTCGTCTTGACGATATCATTCCGAGAATTCTAATGCATCGTGGTATTGCGGAAAAAAAATTAACGGAAATGTAGGAAAGTCGCGAAATGAAATGTACAAGATGTCTCCATTCGGCGGTGAGAGAGAAAAAAAAAAGAAAACGCGCGGAGGGAAGCGGCTCATAATGAGACAGAAAGAGTGATCGATCTCGATAGCGCGCTAAGTATGCGTGCGCAAGAGAGATCCGATCCACTTAATCTGGACAAGCTCCAAATCCGCGTTCTTTTTCCCTCTCGAAGCGAGAGACGACGTATAGAATAGCGTGTACGGCGCATTGATCCGATCTGGCGTCCACCAGGATACGCCGCATCCGTCTCTTGTCTCGCCACTCTTTCGGACAGGAGCAGGATTGAGAAAAATTATGTATATTTTTCAAGAACAAAACAGTGTGATTTTTTGTTAAAACATTTTTCAAATTTTAAAATATATTGAAACAATATTTTAATTATAATAGTGTATTGGAAATTTGAAAAACTATTCAAATCCAACATTACACGCTATATATTATGACAGTAACGTACTGATAATAATAATATAGCGTACAATATTAGATTTTAATTGTTTTTTAAATTTCCAATAACAATTTTCAACAGTTTTTTTTTGCTAATATTTTTTTTTCGTTTTCAATAGGATGTTTTGTAAGAGAAAGAATATTAATTAATATCAATACATATTAAACCATTAATAAAATTATTTTAAACCATTTTTACAACAAGTTCGTTAAGAACAAATAAAAAAAGTATTTTAATAAAATTTCTACATTACATATTTGTACAATAATTTCATTACTTGCCGTTCTTGAACACGTGAAATTCTAGTCCTGTTATTCATGATTTTTACCCATATGAAAACTATTACAGTCTCGACATTTTTGTATTAGACTTCATTTTAAAATGTTTTTAAGAATTAAAAAAAATATTTATGCCCAGTTTATAGGGACATTTTGTTTTATAATATAATGTTATTACAATATAAATAAATATTAGAAGGAGGATTAAATCCAGATTTTAAATAAAAATAAACAAGTTTAAACATTAAAAATTAAATTTAAATTAAATTGGAATATAAATCGTTATGTTTTAAACAGCCCTGAATACGAGTATGAGTCCACAATATTTACTATGCACGGCTCTACTACAGACTTGAGCCTAAAGATAAACGTAACAAACCCGTGATGCTACAAATCATAATAAAGCTGGTTACAACTGCAAATAATAATTGTAAATCTATTAAACTCATGAAACAAGAGATAAAATTATCTGGCGGATTAAAAAAGAAAAAAAAATGAAACAGAAGCGACTCGAATTAGAACCCAGGTGTTCGGGCACAGTGGATATTAATAATGAAACAACTTCTCTGTTATGTACATATGAAAACACTTTATCTCTTAATTTAGGTCCGTTCTTTTTCAAAATTTAAATCTGGTGGATTAAGGCCTACAGAAACATGGACACTGGATTAAAAGTTGAATTCAAAAAATCTTTCTAGCTTTATTTTAAAATACTAATTTAAAATATATATAAGGAAAACATTACCTATATACGTGGAAAGAATTATTAATATTTACTCCCAGAATAAAAACTAGTTTGATACACAATTGATTCAGAGATTGAAAAAAGTATTTTTGGTGATACAAAAATATTCTATAAAAGCCTTTAGTAAGATTTTAGTAATACAATTGGCTCTCGAATTGTAACTGCAAATTCGATCGGATTCTGCTCAATATTGCTCAAAGGTAACGTAATCTTTATTAAACGTTGCTTTCAGAGGCAATTGAACGTTCAGGGCTACGAATGCAGCGCCGATCTACGTTACGTATTGTTCAGGCACAATGTCAAGCCGGTAAGTAGCTTAAACGTAGAAGTTTCTCGGGGGGGAAGTTTTTCGCGTGGCAGCTGCATCCTAACTTTCTGATCCGTCGCTTACCGCTCGGATGTGTAACACGACGCGGTGCAATTTAGTTGCAGTTAACTGTCGATTATCATTATCGAAAACACATTTCACCCCCTGTATTATGAACCTTCTCTTTTTTCCGATCCTTTCGTATTTTATATGGTACAGACGTCGACAAATTGCAGGTCTTTCGCAACACTTTCACCGCTCTTTACACTGTCTACGATGTCACGAACGAGTAAGTATATTAAATAATAATTCAAATATAGGAGTACAATTTTACTTAAATATATACAAATGTCTTTTCACTATTTTTCCGCATTAAATGCGTTTTTAAGAATAAAATTATATAAAAATATACTAGGCTACAATTGGAATCGGGATACGATATACGCTAATCTTTGTAATTCTTTATTTGCCAGCCATCACACACCCATTCGCCTACAAGCATCGCGACACATGCATCAGTCGCGATTGCAATATGCCGCCTGGTTGGGCAACACGACCAGTCTCCTGATGGTCTCCGAGAACGACATTTTTCTTAGAGCTACGCCCGCCGCGACGGAGGACACCCGTTTAACTGATACGGGTGTACCGGGGGTGATTTACAACGGCGTGCCCGACTGGTTGTATCAGGAAGAAGTTCTGCCGAGACCGCAAGCGATCTGGCCCAGTACAGATGGCACGCATATCCTCTACGCCACGTTCAACGACACCAAAGTGTCCGCGTTGGAATTCCCTTGGTTCGGTATGCCGAATCAGGACGGCGCCAGTCCGATTCCTTTGAGCGCATCGGGCTCCTCCTTTCCCCCTTCCAGATCGGTCAGGTACCCGAGACCAGGTTCGCCAAATCCAGAAGTAGAACTGTGGGTCATGGACCTTGGAAACGTTAGCTCGGGAAATTACAACGCTACTGGGAATGTCACATGGTCAACGAAAATGAGACTGACGCCACCGCCGTTCTTTCGCAACGGACAGTATGTCAAATTTGTCTTTTGCCCTAATTAAACTAATAATATACAGAAAAATTATAAAAAAATTGTATACAAAGGCGTAAGATATATCGCCTTGCTCGTACGACTGATGAGTACTCAATGAAGTTTTGTTTTCGCGGATATTTTCAGAGAATACTATTTGATATCGGCCGGCTGGGTTGGCGACGACACCTCGCAGATTGCCGTCGTCTGGATGACAAGGATGCAGAATCTATCTATAGTGTCGGCCTGTCGTGCTCCCACGTGGGAATGCGAGGAGACTCACGTGGAGCGGGCGCCCGAAGGACTGTGGCTGGACGCCCAACCGCATCCTCTTTTCTCTCCGGACGGCGACAGCTTTCTACTGTTGGCCACGGTGCAAGAGGGTGATAAGGAGCATTTCACGCATATAAAACATGTCACACTCACGCAACAAAGAATAGCAGTGCTCTCCCATGGTCGTTACGAGGTGAGCGGCTTTTAGAATCGACACGTTCTAAGTTTTAAACTCTGTTTTAGACGACAATTCGTATCAGAGTTTAGAAGAAAAAATATATGCGATATAAGATAAAAGGATTTAATTGCCCTTTCTAAAACAGGTAAGTGAGATCTTGGCATGGGACACCAAAGCGCATCTCGTGTATTATCTGGGCACCAGAGAGAAGAAACCTGGTCAGAGACATTTATACGTGGTACGCGACCCCGCCGCGGACGATCCTCGTCACTTCGAGCCGTTGTGCGTGACGTGCGATCTTGGAGACGTTCTTTGGAACAGTAGGCAAGTTCCATCTTTATAAGAAAAAGAGACAAACAAATCGATGTAATCGACTCGAGATCGTGTAAAATTAAAACGAGTGAATTTGTTTGGACGCTGCAGATTCTATTATACGAATTGCACTCATTTCGGAGCTTCGGTCAGTCCATCAACGGATAACAACACGCAGGGTTACTATGTACTGTACTGTGAAGGTCCCGGTCTCCCTCTCGCCGGTGTGCACACGGTGTCGACACATAAGATGATCCGCGTGCTATACGACACGAGAATCCAACGTGCGGACAAGTTGTCACAGCTGGCATTGCCTCTCAAGCGAAACTTCGAGGTGGGTATATTGTCTGGATATTGTTCCGATTACATTTCAATCTCGAGCAAATTTACATTGATGGTGCAACTTGCAATTATTGGCAGGTGCCACTACCTCAAGGCTGGCAGGCTCAGGTGCAGCTGCTGTTGCCCCCCTCGTGGCGGGAGGAGCTCAGGGACGCGGCGTTTCCCGTGCTCGTCGAGGTGAACGGCCGCCCCGGCAGCGAGGCCGTCACGGATAAGTTCCGGATAGACTGGGGAACGTATATGTCGAGTCACAACGACGTGGTCTACGTGAGGTTGGACGTACGCGGCGCCCGTGGTCAGGGAAAGAGGGATCTCTTTAGAAAGATAGGCGGCGTCGAGGTGCAAGATCAGCTCACTGTGCTGAAACACCTTTTAAAGACGCATAAGTATCTCGACGTCACCAGAGTAGGCGTGTGGGGATGGGGTTATGGTGGATATGTGACTGCTATGGTCCTAGGTAGCCAGGAGGATGTCTTTAAGTGTGGCGTCGCGGTAAATCCGATCGCCGATTGGATGTATTACAGTAAGTATATATAAATTGTACAAAAACACGAAATTCCTGATTAAAAACTTTCTCTGAATTTTTCAAAAATTTTGTAGAATTTCTGTCTAAATTTTCTTGTATCTTTTTTTTTGCCCGAGACACCTCGTTAACATTGCTAATAATCACTTTTTTCAACTATAGATTCCGCTTTCACGGAACGAGTCCTCGGTGCTCCAGCTGAGAACTACAAGGGCTACGTAGAGGCTGATCTCACCCAACGAGCAAGATTGGTGCCCAGTCATAGCCTTTATCTTCTACATGGCCTAGCCGACCTCACAGCGCCTTACACTCACGGCGTTGCCTTCGCCAAGGCTTTGTCCGAAGCGGGAGTCATCTTTAGATATCAGGTGAAAGAGAGAGAGAGAGAGAGAGAGAGAGAGAGAGAGAGAGAGAGAGAGAGAGAGAGAGAGAGAGAGAGAGAGCGCAGATGCGTCAAAAAACATTCGAGCTAATTGATAATTTCTTTTCAAAAATAGAGTTACGCAGACGAAGGTCACGCCCTGAGAGGTGTGCTCGAACACGCTTATCGTTCCATGGAGGACTTCCTTGCCGAGTGCCTCGCCCTGGATCCCTCCTAGTGCCTCAAGCCGAAGAATCCTTTGTTGTCTCTAGTGCGTCTATTTCCGATACAACTAAAACGGACGTTAATACGGAGACTCGTCCTCGAGGTCACGGCAGTTACACTCGCAAACAGAATAATCTCCTCGTTTGGAGCCTGAATCGCGATGTAAGTCAGGCTGCTAAACGCGAAAAGAAAGCAAGAGCAATCGTTTATTCGGGAAGATAGAGAGGAATAGAAACGCCGTTTGACGCGCGTATGTACGAATTTATGCAGCGAAAAAAAAAAGCGCAGGTTGAACTAACGGAGGAAGAACTGAGAAGACGAGAGTAGAGCATTCGTATTGAGCAATATCAGTACGATGTACTATATATCATTTGCCTAAAGATTCCTCTTTCGCGGGAAAATCACTCATTCTCCCTCTGGATGCGCTGCTAGCGATACTTATATCGCCAGAGAGAATATCCAGAAATCCAGACGAAGGACAATCCGACGAGAACGAGGAGCGACGGATGTCCCCTTCTGCTTCACAGAATTTTTGTACATTATCGACACCGCTTGCGTTCCCTGCGCAAATCCGGTCTGCGTCAGGCCCACGATTTGTGCAGGCAACGTGAATTTCCACCGAACCGCGCGAGCGGCTTGTTCAAACCAACACGCGTACGTGCCGTGAAATCGGGCGAGTTTCGAGAAGCGGAACGAAGAAAACGAGGCGCGTGTTCGAAAGCGCGGAGACCGAATTACTACGTGCGGAGCTTATATCGACGGCTCGCAAAGTCCGCGTCGTTCGCGTAGCGCCATCGGGACGACGATTGCGAAAACGACACCGAGCGTTTGCGAGCTCGTCGTTAACGTCTTGCTGTGTTCCAAGTCCCAAGGGCGTTCACACATAGGAACAAGGGCCTGAAATTTCGTAGCGAGTGACTAAAGGCGTGATTAATACAGTAATAACACTTCAACGTACAGAGCTTATTGGGAGTCTGCAAACTTGCACTTTTCTTTGTGTCCCCCCCCCACCACTTACCCGACGGAATTTATCGAATCACACAGATTGCTCGAATAAATAACTCCAATATCCCATACAGCGCAGAAAAATTGTAGCTCTCAATCTATATCTCTACAACATTGCGCTATACAACGTTGCAATGTCGCTTCGGTGCTGTATGGGATGCGTCGCGATACGGGGGGCCGCGGCTCTGCGCGGACTGCGATCGATGCTTTTACGGCGAGACTGAGCATTCTAGAGCATTTAACGGTCTCCCGAGTCGAGTTACGTATGTTCCAGGGAGGAAGAAGAGTTTGCAAGCTTCCGTCTTACACACGTTCTCTTTTTTTCTAGCTACGTCACTGGTGCCTCCCCGATTTTAAACGGAGAAAAAGTATGTACGCCTATATGCGGTGACGTTCGTCCACAGGCATCGACATATATTTACCATTATATATATATATACATATATAGAAATCCGGAGACAGCTACTGTGAATTTTGTGTTGTACACAGCTTGGCGCCTAGTTCTATGTATCATAATGTTACATTCGTAAGAAGTTGTTCCACACAGATCCTTAGTAAATCCCCCCTCCTCCCCTCCATCTCGACCTGCCCCTCCCCCTTTCTCCCTACTCGTTTAAATTTTGAATATTTGTACATATATATACACCCAGGAGAAATGTGAAGCACCTTCGACGAGGTCTCGTGCCGACCTCCGCAGGAATCGTGAATGATCCATAGATAAGGAAGAAGGGAGTGATATATCATTTCTTTTTAAATAACCGATTTTCGACAAGATTTACGAAAATACGCTAGTCAAACACACGGTGTCAACTCGGATCTCGTTGAAGGTGCAGGTATCAGATAATTCATTGTATACCTCTTCAAGATACATCGATCGATTCCGAATGGATGAACGACTATACTAAATAGACGATATACTTACAATCGTCGAGACTAGCTGTCGATCATCGATCAGGTGCGATCGGCATATACGAGACGTCGAGGCTCCCGAGTACCTGCTTGCTTGCCGTTCTTTCAGGTGGAACAGTGGAAGACAAGATATGGCGAGACACCGTACGCTTATTGTCACATATAACTGACTTCGCTGCTCCACTATTAAGTAAAAGCAAATGCTCGGAAACCTTTTTTTTTTTTAACGCGACGTCGTCGTCGAACGGGGCTCGTAAACTTCTCGGAAATATCTGCGGTAACACGTTGACGTTTTTACAATATGTACGACATATGTTTTACACAGATTTCAAAAATCGAAATGTGTGAAAACTTCGGGAGTTTTGCCTTACAATGTGACATCGCAAATTATTTGCGTTTTTAAAAGAATTTTAAAGACTAATGTTCATTTTCTCAGTTTAATTTATTCCTCATCTTTTTCTAAGGCTTAGAACTAGAAAAAGATAAGGAGCAAGTTAAACGGGGATTAAAGTTAATCTGCATTGTTGGAAATAGACGTTAGAAATTCTCTACATATATCTTTAATAGAACGAGTCTTAATTTATGACTCGTTTTGTTATTACTAATCAACACCAAAATTCTTTCTGAGGTGCCGTAGTACGTACTCTAAAGATATTTTTTGCACTGAACACAATGTTACGTGAGAATTTGCATAGCACATTAGAATTTTGAGCAAATTAGGTTCAAACGAGCAAAAATGGCATTTTTGGTCTTTTCAACTCTTTACAGAAATATTTATAGAAAGTTTTACAATAATTTGAGACAAAATATTTATCTCCGTTATATTAATTGTACTAATTAATTAATGTAAATAATTGATTGCACATTAATTGCACTGCAGAATACGCTTTGTAACTAAAAGACGTTTCATGGTTTCGTTAGAAAAATTTTATTAAATCGCAGATAACGTTCGAGACGATAAATGTCAATATAATTTCTAGTTCGAAGATAAAGATAATCTTACGAGCCCGAGTATTAATTAGAGGAGGCGCTCAGACGAGGAAGTGGCGTATGTCGCCATGTGTATGCTGCGTGTCACAGCAGCCCTTAAATGCCGACAATCAAGGCTAGTGCAACTAATCAAACGATAATAAATAGAAACGGAGAGAAGAGAAAATTACTTAATAATTTTAATGAATACTCGTGAATGATCGCTGTGGTTATTTCGGGTGTACTGTAAACCGCGACGAGGTCTGGCATTGCTTAGACCACTCGCGACCGAGAAGACTTCGCGAGAGCGATTTTTGCGAGGATAAAAGTATTATAGACGCGAGAAGGGTCGTTAGGTCGAGATGATGTGCCCGCTGTCGACTGTAGAAAGTACAAAGATGTAACGCGCAATGGAGGCCTCAGAAAAATTCTACGTTTCAATGGATTTATCCTTTAGGGAGGATTTGCTCCAATATCTTCTTTCGGTATCTCTCGATGTTAAAACATTGAAAATCAGACGGCTGTAACGAATCTTCCAGTGAAATTAACGTGCAACGCGCAACAGGCGTTACATATGTATTTAACCGGATTATATTCCTCCATTTCGCGATAAATGAATGGTCGTTCGTAGTGAAACAAAATGTTCGTTGTCGCTTCCATTTATTCCTGAATAAATATAACGTGAGCGATCGAAACGCGAATTGTTCGATCCCGAGAAGAAGCGGGGGAGAGTGTGGCTGATCAATCGATTAGAAAACGCGAGAGGGAGAGAGAGAGAGAGAATTATATAGGGAGGAGGATCGCGGGAGGGGGAGAAGAAGTAATAATGGTGAGAGCGAATGAGAGCGAGAGACTGTATGCATGTGTAAATCACAATCAATTATTAACTATAATAACGGCAGAAAGTGAGGTAAATCGTTTAACGTAAAAGTATAGGGCGCGCATCGGAGAAAAAAAAGATTATCACGCAACACAAGCATGCGAACTATGAAATTAATCGCAACAGAGAAATGTTGGTAGCAGCGCATAAGGGTATCTATAGCTTTTGGTAAACGTATTATCGCCGCTAAAAAGAAAAAAAAAAAAACGTAAACGAAATGCAATGAAAAATACACTCGTATGGGCATACGTAAAGATACACGCAAAAACACACACACATACACACACGCGCGCAATATATTAAAAAAAAGAAAAACAGATAAATTTCTCACGCGGAAGTCAATATGAAGATTGGGCCCGTGCGAACGCATGAATAAATTAATGCGAATCAAGTACACAGGTCGATCGACCGATCGGAATGATCGTCAAACAATACGAGTTGACTTTTTCGTACCTTATTTTTTTCCTAAAAGTAATTAACATTTAATTCACGTCTTAAGGTTTTTAGAGTTAACTGATTATGATATTGATTTCACACAAAAACAATGAATATAACATTTCATCCGTAAGAATCTGCAATGATTGCTATGAGAAATGTAAATTTTAGATAATTTATGCATTTTTTTCGTTTCTTTTTCTTCACATTTTAAGAAAAATTTTCATCTTTAATCGTTTGACGATCAACGAAAGCTAGCGACAAAGAGCAAATTAACTTCTTGGAGATGAGTGGCGCTTTTCTTCAACGATTTGTAGCTCCAAACGCGTCTATGCCCCCCTTGGACGCGTGTCCAGCAAACTCGAAAGATTGTTTTTTATATCCATTTCATCGAAATGCTTGATACGCGTGCCACATGAGAGTCTACGATGTCGTTCGGATTACTCGGTCGATACTCGCCTTCGATTCGTAGCGTGGAACGGGCACGGAAAGTCATTTCTACTCGATTTTTCGCGATATTCGCACGGACCTGCACCGGAAACATCCACGAAATCGGCCAATCAACGGCTTATACCAGCGGTAAAGTTGAAAAAGAAGTAAGCTTTGATGGGCTACAATCCAGATTAATTAATTCCAAGTTTTTATTTTATTATGTTTACACTGAGAAGAAAGTTATTCGTACACTAAACTTTTTAACTTGCTTAAATTTCTTCAATTCAAATATTAGGCATTTCAAATATATAAATATTTGAATTGAAGTTCAAGTGATTTATGTATTTCAATTAAATTCTTAAATAAATACTTGAACCAAAGGAATTTTATCAAGTTAAAAAATTTAGTAAAATTAACCATTTTTTCTCAATGTAGGAACACTTTTCATCAGTATAAAGAAAAGAAACTTTAAAATTGTTTCAAAGAATAAATTACAATTGACGCGCTTAATAGAAATCATAAATATTATTTCAAAGTTTATAATATATCTGCAAGATCTATTCATGATATTATTTTATTTCAGTTCTCAGAATTCATTAAAAAATGTTTAAAATCTTTCCTGCAAATCGGCAGATTGACAAGTGACCGTGAAGATCAGAAGCACTCGATCGAATTTCCGAAAGCGACTGTAGTTAACTTCATTTTTGTGAATAACGCGCCGCCGATTTCGCGGATGTCGTCCAAGTAACCTTCCACGTAACACCCACGAAATAATCATGTTATTAAGATTCTGCGTTTTTTAATATCAGCGAAGCTCGGCCCGGACAACGGGCGGATAAAGTGTTTTCAATAAACTGTTATATTATCTGAAATATATTCTTAATTCTTCCTCACCGTCTCACCCGTCTTTGACGAAGATTTGACAGCACGTAATAATCCGAGACGCCAAAATTGCAGCATCGAGAGACCTGAGAAATTATGGTTTCTCGTCGAACGAAAAAAAGGAAGTGCACGATTTTCCCGAACGATTCAAAGCAGAAAAACTTTCACGAGCACGGAACCATCAATTATTCGGAGAGCCAGTATGAATGCAATTTTTTAAATTAAAATATCTTTTCTTTGGTGATACGCGTTATTCGAAGGATGGTCGAAACTTTATATGAAACTTTATTTATTCAAGACTGCACGAGCATCCGTACGAGACGCGTTCGAAGAGTTCGAAAAGTAAGATAGAAACGACGACGCTCAAATCTCTCGTCCCATCGAGACGGCCATCGAACGACAGTGTTATATATCTAGGATCGTTTCATAAAAGTCCGCAACTTGTAACGTTAGAGGACAGCAACGAAAGCTCTTCCGAGAAAGTTGTTCATCCGGAAGCATGGACATTAGAATCACGAAAAGTCACATATATTTGAAGTAACATATACATTTGTATTCGTTATAAGCTCTAACTAAATTCCTTTCTTTTTACATCGCCTTTGATGAGAAAATGTAATGACAATTTCATATAATTGATTAATTCAAACTAAATATTTTCTTACTAAATTAAAAAGGAATCTCTTATCAGATTACGCTTTAAATATAATCCTGGCCATTTATTTTATAAGGTAAATACGTTTCAGTAAGAAAGTTCTTTGAGAAGGAAGACACCGCTTCTATTTCCGCCTTGCCCTTCCGCAATATGGTTAGCTGCTTCGATATAGCTTCGTTTGTGTAACTCCGGGATTCAATGGATTTCAATTTTACGAGGTCGGTTTCGGTGAGCGGGATTGTTTTCGCTCCTATAGCAACCAGTTCTGAGGGGTAGATTCCAAGCCAGCGTGCGTTAGGACAAGCTAAGCTCTCGTTTACTTTACAAAGGGTCGATGAGCCGAAGCTGCGGAAAAACCCAGTGTAACAGAAATACATATGTAAACATAATATTTCTCGAAGAAAAATTAAACTAGCATGTGACAGAAATGTAAATTATAATATATTTAATTTTTGCCTTGAGAAAGAATATGACAAAGCGCTAAGGTAAAAAAAAAACTCAGTTCTCATTAAATTTTTTTTCGAGAAAAATATTGGTTTTTACCACTGGCATGAATTTTATCCGAAAAATATAGAATAAAGAAAATTTGATATAGAATTTTGACAACCTTAATAAAACATAATGGCTATTAAATTACCGATAAATTAACATAATGTCTACGCCGAAGGGATCCGCGTCTACAAGTATGTAGACCGGTAAACTCATTTTCTCAGATAACATCTTAACCAGCATTCTCGTAGCTACATCCGGATATCCCTTTCCCGTCACTAGGATGCATCTTAGGACGCGAGGGCAGTTTTCCTCGAGTAACTTTTGAAAGACCGCGTCCTTCTCAATGACCAAGACGAACTCGGCTTTCGCACGAATGTAAGTTACGTTCGAAATGATCTGCGGAATCTGCGCGCCACTTGGTATCGTACAATCAATGACTTGATTGTCGACTAGCGTGATAGCCATATTTCCTGCCACCAATCCTTTAGTCGTCGCGAGTAGTCCTGTGGAAGGATTCTCAGTTGTCGATTCTGACTCTATATTTTTTCATTCTTTTCACATATTTATTATTAAGTAAATTATTTCATAGAATGTAGGGAAGAATTGCTAAATGCGTATCAATATTTTATATTTTTATTTAATATAGGTAAGTAATAATAATAAAATTAATAATTAATATGAATAAAAATGTCAATTGCACAAATAAATTTAAACCAGTTTTATTTTGTCATTTTTTCAGAATTGTTACTTATTAATTATATTTAATGTTTTATTCTTTTTTGCTAAGTTATTAATGAAATAAATTACTTAATAAAAATTTTCTTATATTTTTCGACGACTTCTTTCCGTCGGTATTCAATCAATGTTTATGATTAATTTTCTTAGTTAATATTTTATTAGCAAACTTACGCAAATCCCACGGCGCGCATTCTAACAAATTAGCAATGTCGTTCAACGCACGATCGACGTATCCTTGATGTGGCACCAAATATTTGGTTGTCTCATTTTTCAGATCATAATATAACGATCGTCTGGTTCTAGTCGTGTTTGTTAGCAGCAAATGATGAATCTCTGCTATCATTACCATCATTAGGACAAATTTATTTCTGCTGCTATTTATCGCGAAATCAACGGTTGTCTTTTCAGTTGACTTTTGAGAAGTATCTTCGTCATTTATAGTTTGTTCTTCAGCCAAATCAATCACGGTATCATTGAAGAACATCGTTTTCCGTTGAAGATCGCCTGAGCATTTAGAATAGACGTTCTTTTCACGCACGCTCAGTTTCGAAATGACATTTTGGCCATTAGAATACGATAAATACGGTGCCTGTCCGACAGATATCTGCTCTATTATTTTTAGCGTAACAGCTTCGATGCGCGCGATTAAATTTTTCCTAAGCAATGCGCGCAACAAAAATGCGAATTACAATACATTCAGTACTTTCTAAGTTACAATCAGTAAAAATACATTAATTTTCAGTGATATACTTATAATTTGTCAATCACAGCTATAAGTATACTACTGCAAATCAGTGATAAAATTATTTGCAAATAATAAAAAATATAATAGATATAAATCAAAGTAAATTTTTACTTCAACTCTTTATTGTCGACTATCGGTATTTCAATACTCTTCTCTTGAACGCTCAAATATTGATTGGTAGACACAATTGTCCGTTCACAAAATTTTTCATCTCTTTCTTGCATTTTCTAAATACAAAAATACATAAATTAATAAATTAAGTTTCATATATTTTTCATGATTATTACTTTAAAATTCTAGTTCTTCTTTAATCCAATAGATGCCTTTAGCTTGCACAAAGCAAATTTTGTATAGAGATCGTTTCTATCGGTAGAACGGTACAAGAAAAAGTATATGTGTATATATATGTATATACTATATTGTGTGTGTATGTGTGTGTTTACACACACACACACACACACACATATGTAATATATTTTATTTCTAAAATAAATGTCATCATCCTTCATTATTTGATAGAATTTTTAAATGAATTTTTTGTTAAATTTGTAAATATTAAGTACTTTTACTTACTATTCAATTATTAATTTAATTAAAAATTGCTAGCAATTTGCTGCATTTCTTTTAAAAAAGAAAAATAAAGCACTATACAGAGAGAACTCACAAATACTAATTTGTATTTTTAAAAATTTTATTTTTAAAAGATGATAACAAATAGCGATGACCGACTTGATATCAATTAATACGCTCAAATATATTATCCAGATATAATTAATCAAAAGCGTATGGGACGTTATCATGGCGATAACAAATGTAGTCATTCATATAATTGTATTATTGCATACATATGTATATCATGTTACAAAAGCACTTCACAAAGAAGTTATTTGATAATTTAATTAATTCTATTGATACGAAATAAACCAATTATCAGACAAAATAATTTTTACTCTACCGTTTGCGCTAATCAGACACTTGCACAATAACGCTTATTTAATATTTCACAAATCAGGGGATATATTGTACTAAAGCGGCATGAAAAATTACGATATCATAAGAAACATCATTAGATCCAGAAACGAAAGCCGAATCGAGGGTAAGAATCCGGATATGCTTTTCAGTTGTTGAATGTTACGAGAGAGAGAGAGAGAGAGAAAGAGACGAGTTAAAAGGCGCGTTGGCAGATAAAAATCTACCTATCCGAGGCCGACATTCTCACAGCAATAAACATATTAAGTCCCGACCTGTGAGGTAAAGTATTGGCCGCGGGAAATCGTCCGGAGCCGTGACGGAGTAGACATTAATTTTTCTCCCGATCGCCGACATTCATATCGAAGTGGCGAATCTCGAGAGAGGCCCCTCGGACACCCCGCTGCGCATTTGTGAGCCGCGGCCATTGAACGGCGCGCTACCGTACGCGCTAAAGACACTTCAGGGACTTATTGTGAGCGCGAAACACACACCCCTTACTTGCAAAACGTTCAATTGTAACGAAATTCGGCGCTCCTTCACCGCTGCTCTAGTGGGAAGTCGTCCGGAGGGCGGACGTGACCGAAATTAGCCATTTCCGTGTTGCAAGACTTTCGTAGTCTTCTTTTTTTCAGAATATCGACTACATTTATAAAATCATAATTATTTTTGTAAAAATCTAAAGATCAATTAAATGTTATAATATTCGATGTGTCTGTTAAACAGTGATAGAATATTATTTCAAATTTGCGGTCGATTCAAGCAAAGCGCTGTGATGAAAATGGAAATAATGAGTATCGAGTAGGGGAGTTCCATATCCTACATAAATTTCCCTAATCCGTGACAAGCGCTAGGTTTCAACTACTTTCGCAACCAGAGGACAATGAATACTAACGAGCAACCATGACACCTAGCGTGTGCCGAAATATTTTGGGGACAACATGGTCTGACGCAAGTTGACTAGATTGACAACATTTACTGATAATCTTAAAATTATCGATAAATTTTCAAATAGATTAAGGAATCTCTGTAATAATGTTTTGCGTAATAATATCTAAAATATAAAGACAAATTCTCTCCGTACGCGTGAACAGAAAGTGAAACGCCACCTTAAAGTTCCGGTCTCTTAGATGCTCGTAACGGGATTATTCATGAAAAAAAAAAAGAAGGAAAGTAATAATGCAGGGCGGCAAGCGTGTTCGCGCTCGGTTTCGCATTAAAGACACTCCAAAGACTGCGCTGTTACAAAGGGGGATAATGTTACATTGTGCAACGAGTGCACGGTGGAGAAACAGCCCTAAGAATGCCCCTCTCGCCGGCCCTCAAATAGCCCGTATATAAACCAACACGCGTCGTCGGCGCGTCCTTAAAATGTCAGTTGGATACGCGGGAGACGAGGAAGGAAGAGTCGCATGGATATTCACGAAACTACGCGCGAATGCACGAAGGCGTAAGCGTGTCTCACCCGGGGGATGATAATCCCCTCGATCCGCGCGAGAAAAACCGCCTACCGGCGGAAAGATGACGGACGTAGGGAATGTTTTATCGCGGCTACGACGAGAGCATTAAGAGCACCCGTACGCGGAGTATATACCTGTCGAATTGTGACTTCCGGCTTATCGATTTACAAGAATGAAATTCAAGTACAAGCACGTGGGGGGACAGTTTGGACTACGAAATTCCACCGAACCGCGATAATCTTCTCGGCCGCCCTAAATATTCCCCCTTCGATTTGAATTCGCGCGAAACTAAATGCCCCCGCGGCCGATCGAACGGTGTGGAAAAATACCTGTCGCACGTCAGCTAGCCCGCTACTGAAGGTATTTTTGAAACGCGACACGCCGGGCATTCTATGCGCTCGAGTAAGACCTAAATGTCACAAGTATAAAAAGCTACAAATAGACGAGGCCCGAATCCATTCAGGAAATCGTAACACAGCCGAGGCTTTTCCAATCGGCGACGCCGAGAGATCGGGTCTCTTGTCGTTCCTTTTATTCGCGTCTTGGTACATTCAAGGCGATTTTCGGAGATAGCATCGAATTTGTCCAAACAGTGGGGAACGCGGCAGCGAAGCAGCGGGGGTTAGTGCCTAACGTACAGGCAAACTTGGAATAGAGGAAGTCAGAAGGGCGACTGTTACCCTCTTGGTATTTGACACATTTACCTATGCTAATTACGTACGTAAAAGAAACGAATTGTTCTGTTTATTAAAATTTTAGCATAGTTCAGAGTAACGGCTTGACTTTCAGAAAGAAGGAAATTTATAATCTATATAATTGGCATCTACAGTGGATAGAAAAAAGTCATGGTAAATAAATTCTAGTTTCGAAATAATACATTGATATTGTGTGTTTAAAGAAAAATGAAACCAATCGATAGTAACAGAACTTTACAATAACAGTCTTTGTTCATTCAAATTAATGTAACATTTTTTTGTTATCAATATAAATCTGACTCATGTTCATCATCTCGTTCAACATTTTGTAACGCAAAGCTAATTTATTTATACAATATGTATATGTGTTAATGTAAAAAATACTCGGTACTCGCAATATTTTTGAGTTTGTAAAATTCTTGTTAAGTCTCTAATACTTTTTATTTTCAAAATTTCTTCGTCAATTAAATTTAAATGGCGAGATACAAGATAAAAATATTTTTCCATATATTTTATCGCTTTTAATAGAAAAGATCATTTGTTCACGGTGCATGTTTCCGGATTATACTGGTAAAAACCGATTTTTACCATTGGCATGGACAAAAAATATGGAATTTGTCAACCCTGAAGAAATTTTCTAGTTTCATCGACACGGGCGTGAACGATTGATCGTTCCAAGTACACTTATCGAGACTACTTGAACGCGCCGCGGTTTTCGAGGGATCGAACAACGTTATTGTAGCGACCGCCGTGTTCACACACTATAAAGAGGGTTTGACGTTCGGCACTTGACTTAAACGTGAGCTTGGGAAAGTCTAAAACACTGAAACACGATTGTCGTCACGTGATGCCACATGATGATTTAAACGTTCTATCGAGGGCTTGATTGAGGTGACCGGTGATTTGAGAGATTAAAAAAAAAGTCTTTCTAAAAGCAAACACAATTTTAAGCCGGACTTAATTGCGTAAGGCGTATCCGTAAACGACCTGTCTCAAACTTAAATCCTTTTTTTTTCGGATGTGAGATATAAATTAATTAAAATCCTTCGGAAAGATGCGCCAGTTTCAAGGCGATGAAACAATGAAAAAAAAAAAAGTTTCGTGCGAAGGTATTACGTGCCAATTTGATACGTCTTCAGCGCGTAATCACCTAACGAGCACTTTCATTTCCTTTAAATTCAGCATTCCTTTAATAACAGGCTCATGCCCAGCGCTCGGGGCTAAATAAGATCTTTGCTTCCACTCGACGCGACGCCTTATTACACGTCAAATGTTTTCACGGTTAATACCGAGAAGAAAAGGAGCCGAACGTGGCGTCTCAAGGAGAACCGACGGACGGAGAAAATGACGAATAGGAAGAAATTGGGAAACAACGAGACAAGTACAGGAAGGACAAATAAAATTTTGATAAGAAGAGGAAAGTGCAGATAGAGACGAATCAAAAATAAAAGAGTTAAAAACGGACAAAGAATACGATCTATGGTTTAAAAGGGGGGAAAAAAAGGTTAGAGACATAAACCCAACTCAGAAGATTGCACCATAAAGAGTTCGACGACTCGTCGGCGATGCGCCTGAGGCGAACAAGACGACAGAAACTGTTCCTCTCAAAAGCTGTCTTTACGCGTGCTACAAGACGTGCTAAGTGTAGGTCAGTTATACCAGAGAAACTGGTTCGATCACCAAGTAGAGTCAGTCGCCAATTAAAACAAAAATAGATGTTTTACATTGCCCCGAAGGTCGCTTATCTCGTCTTATCAGCACCTTAATTTCGTACTCGTAATTCCACTAAAGCTATCGACTAAAATAAAATAACATATATTTCTGTATGCATATAAACAATTGAGAGAGTGTTACCAAATGTGTACCATTTAAGTTGTTATTTTATTATAAATATTCCTACTTGGTTTGTATTCAAATAAACGTTGAAAATTGTCTGCCTGATTTTTCAGCTATTACTAATCTTTAATAATGTTTAAGCTTTCGACAAATTAATTTATTATAAACCTCTTTGCCACATGCTTCAAAGTTTAAAGATACAAATGTGCGACAGCGGTGATTTGCGTGTGTGATTATGCGTAAAGAAGAGAGATAATTATACAGCGATCCAACGTGCAGATATAGATTGAAATAGGCGTGAAATCGCGCGGTCGTGCACCGTGCGTGAGCTAGTAAACGTTCGGCGTGTGCCACATGATGTGGCGGTTTGCAGCTGCCGACTTTTTTCCGCGACAGAATTTTTCGCGATTACGAGGTGAGCAGATGCGGTCTCGAGGTATGACGTCCGATTTCGCTTGTGCATCTCCTCGGCTCTTTGCGTGTCTCGCGAAATTATATTTACTATTTTTTATTATCCGCCACAGCCTGCGCAGCACGCAATTCATTCGGGTTAACCTTTCAACTCGTGATTCTCTTTTGCCGCAGTGTTTCCTCATCTCATTATGACCTTCGCGAGCGCGCAAGATTATTCATCTTAAAAATTGCCACGCGCGAGTGTTGCTATTCGACTCACCAGAAGTGCTATCTTTAATTTTCAATTTGTGGCTTATGATTTGTAACTAAAGTAAATGTTCAAGTGCGACAAGGTATTTGAAGATTATAATTGAATTTTAATATGTATTATATACTTTTGTGAACAAATTTAAAATTAATAACAATAAATTCTCTCCATGTCAGAATACTTACAAGAAGAAACTTATAATTAAGAATTTTTTATATTTTTATATTAAAATTCAATTGTAATCTTTAAATATTATAAAAATTGATATTAAAAATAAATTTGTTACATAATTAGATTAATGTTATTTAGATGGTATCTATAAAATTGATTAAGAAACATTAATTATTAAAAAATAATATTTTGCAAGTTTTTATTATTTTTAAAATAGTTAAAAATTGTCATATTTATAATTTCGTTCTATATTTCATATTTTTTGATTATACAATCAGTTCACTTTATATCATAAATCCTTACAAAAATATAATAATCTTGCCATTTTTTTCATTACATGTCTGATTACGTACTATAACATTTTTAGCTTACTAAGGTCAAAAGGCTATTTCCTACAGAAGCATTTTGCAACAGTTACGAATACGATTGCAATAAGCTGCACATCATCTGGTAGAGATCACATCACACACAAAATGCCTGAGAATTCTTGATAATTAAGAGCAACGCGAATGCCATTGGATCGAGATTACTTGATCTTTAAGGGCGGTCTTTATCGCGGCTTAAGAGGGGATTAACGGTGAGGGATAAAGAACCGATCGTGCTCGACCCTAAAGATCACTGGCGTTACGATAAGAAACATACGTTCACCGATAAGCCGGCGGGCCTTCTGAATTCTCCATCGTCCTTAACGACATCACGATAATGAGACGACGATCCTTTGTCATATGTGACTCACTTTCTTCTACCAAGAACACACAGAAAGAACGGCTTTGCCGAAGTATCTGAACATTTAGCTGTAAATACAAATCTGAAAATAATTTTTTTTTATAAGTCATTGAAATGATTACGTAAGACGTTCAAGCATAATTCGTAATGCTGTAAAAAGTTTTGACATTCTGACAACCAATTCAAGCGTCCTCCTATTTGAATAAATTTTCAAGTGCCTTAATTATTTTGATGGCCTAACAAAATTATTTTCAGATCTACATCCAACTAAATTCTTAGACAGTTTAGCAAAACTTTTTTTTCCGCAATATCTTATTTAAAAATTATAGGCAAATGTAAACCGATATGTAAAAATGTAGTTAATAAAGATGAACCTTATTCACTCATAGTTGGAGTTTTGTGCTGATATCTCTCGTGTAATTTCATAAACATTTTTATGTGTTCGTCACACAGAGAGAACTAAACTATAGTGAAAGCAATTAAACAAAAACGGCGAAATAGAAAAGCGAGGGTGAATCGGACGAGCTGTCGAATCACGGAGGCGCGATCACCGAGGTTTGTTGGCTTTTCGAGAATGCGCCCTTGTTGAAATCGCATTGTTCGTAAACATATGTTCTCTCTCCCGTGGGCGTGCGCGAAGGAGTGAAAGCGAGAGGAGGCGAACGAGAAGGACGAAGGAAAACGAACGGCGGACGAGCAACCGGCAGTCTGGCAACCAGTCTGGCATCACCTGGACGAGGAGCACGCGCCTTTTGCTCCGACGGGATGAGTTCGGGCAAGAAGGGGGAGGCGAAGGAAGGGGCCAGAGGGGGGGCTAAGGGGGTCGAATGTCTCTCCCTATGAATATCGATGCAACGTGCGTATTGTGGTCGCGCCGTCGCACGGCGCGTCGCCATATAATGCGCTCGTATAACATCGCGACTCCACGTAACGACATTAAGCTCTTGGCCACAATGGATGCGTGACCTGCCGCACTCACGGCCCGTGAAAAGCGGCTCGCCCGGAACCCTTCGGCACGCAATGAAAATCCTTTTAAACGCGCAAGCCCACGCCGCTTGGCGAATCGCCATACAATGGGATGTTTTTCGCAACCCCGAGAAGCTGCGCTGCCGCTGGACTGGCGCGTCACCTCCACGTCATCTCGTCCCGACGCTTTTAGAATTCGGAATGGAACTGCTCTTACTTTTTTTGGCAAATTACTGATTGAGGTGAGAGTTGCCAAACTGCGTATCGCTTAAATTATTTTTTATTCCCACAATGAAAAAAAAAAAAAAAATTGCCATTCATGAATGCCATTTATAGATTAAGATATTATTAACCATAATATCACTATAACGTATAGCAATTTTTGGACCCAACCATATTTTTTTAGTTGTTCAATAATATAGGTCACAGTTTGTTTAAACAATATTAAAGTTCTCATAATCATAACGTTGGTCTATGCAACTTATGATATGGCTGCCATAAAATGGAGATTTTAATGTAATAAGTTGTACTATAATATTGTATGAAGGGGGGTAGTACTTTCGAATTTTTTCTGATATTCACCATTATTAACTTTAGACCATGTACAGCAAAAAAAAGGCAACAAAATGGTCATTTGAATATTTTTCTTTACTCGAATCCCTGTGCCACTTGTTGTGCCTGAGCAAAGAAACTCCCTTAACAACGACCGCGAATGGAATTCTCGCAGCGTCGGACGAAAAGCAATTATCGCGTCGCTCGTGATCGACCAAGGTGAAAAAAATTGATTTAAAATGCACGATAATCGCGCGCGCGTTAAAAACAATTGGAAATATGAGAATCGACTCCTCGGGCTCCTTTTATCGCACCCGCGCAGGTACATCTCAGCGGTTGTATGACAAAAGTCGCTTTATTCACACGGTGGACTGTGTGTCCGAGAGAAATGATCGCCGTGCTTTGAAGCGCTGTGAAACGGCCGTTTACGAGCACGAAGATATCCCGAACGCGTTATGTCAAGGGCACGAATGCACTTACATTTGTGCCGCGCAACATTAAGTCGACGTTTAATTTCGTACGAACAGCTGGTGCTTGCGCATCACGTATCGTAAATTCAATTTCCTCGGGCCCGTTCGCTCCTCCGTTGCCTTCGACATCGCGCGAGATTCATCCCCCACCCCCCCCCGTGCGTCCATCGACGTACGATCGACTTAATGATGCGAGTAATCGCATCCTTCGCTTATAAACGCCTTTCATAAATAAAGGTGTCCCGAATAGGATCCAGAAATAGACCGTATCTCTCTGATACGAATGAATTAGCCCATTAACATTTTAATTATTGCAGACGCATAAATTAGTCAAATACGAAAAATAAGGATCTAACCCAACAAATATCAACTACCTGTTATGAGTTATGTAACAGTTGTGTAATTTTCAGTTGGTGTTGGCTGGGAATTAACGCGTACGGATTATTAAAATTCAATTATCTCCGTACGATCTTTTCGAGTAAAAATTATGCGCGCAACCGAGGACATCCAGGACAGGTTTTACGAAGTACCGATGTAGATCAATTCCAGGTAACTTGAAGATATCGTTCGCATTAACTGAATAATCTCTGACTGCCATTTAACGTCGCATCTCTCTTAGAGCGTCTTCTTAGTTAGCTGCTCGTAACGCTCGGCCTAACGTAAATTGGTCGGCCAATTAGCGTCAATTATAAACGCGTGCACTCGCGCGATGAGGGAGAGGCGGGGATCGAGGAGAAAATCACCACGTTTTGCGCTTCTTGTGACGCCGATCGATGCGATTTCGCGTCTAACGAGAATCCGACGTTCTAAATGAGAATGACAAAAGACGAAGAAATTATGACGAGTGGAGGAATCTCTCAATGGCGATTACTCGTGAGGAGAAGCAAGAATGGGAAATCTCCGCATCTCAGTCACCGTCTGAAAGCAGCCACGAGGTTTACACGTTCGGTCGGTGGCCGATCGCAGCACAGTAGCACTTGTTGCAAAAGTCCCGAAATCAGGTCGTTCGTGTAACACCTTGCGCGATTCCCTCGAGAGGCGGCACGAGAGGAAGAAAAGAAAGAGAGAGAAAGAGAGAAAGAGAGAGAGAGAGAGAGAGGCCTCGAGAAGCTCCGCGAAGTGTGTGAGAAAGCGGAACGGGGCCCGCGAAGAAGACGAGGGACTCTCCCCCTCGAACTGCGTAAATAAAACGTTTTGTAGCCGGTTTTGGGAGTGCGGTCGTGCTGGCCCACCTAGAAGGGAAGAGAAGGGCTACCTGCGTCTCCCTCTCTCCTGGGGGCTCCTCGGGTTTGAGGTCTTCATTCAGACCGGGTTTCAGCTTGGGGCTACCTCGTCGTAGCCGGAGCCATTGACTTCTCGCGAGAGGAGCGAAAGGGGGTGTCCTCCCGATAAAAAAAAAAAACGGCGCAGAAAGAAAGACGAAAAGAAAGAGAAGAAGAAGGGGGAGGGGAAAGGGGCACGGACAGAAGAAATTCTTCCGATATGGGGTGAGGGACAATGGGCGCGTCGTCCGTGTCCAGATCTAACTCTTCGTACAGATATAATCGCCTGGGAATCCGCGATTTCAAGGAAGCGACGGAGCACTTCTTTCAGAATGACTTTCTCTCGACGTGCGGAGGGGAGAAGGGGGAACGACAAAATGAAAAGGATACATCGAGAGAGTCGTGCGCGTCGTACGCGCGTCGAAAGGACCACGCGGACAATCGGATCATTCGGCGTCTCCTCTCCTCCTCTCGTGCGTGTGGCGGATCCCATATTAGTGATCCATCACGCGAGTAATAAAAGGCGCAGTGACTTCTTCGCCGTGCTCGATCGCGGCTCGATCCCACATTAATCTGTCGTGAAACGTAAGATCAGATAAGGCTCTTTCTCCCTCCTCTCTCTCTCTCTCTCCTTTTACTTGTTCTATTTTCTTTTTTTTTTTTACACGCGAGTCGGTGCCACGCGGGTATCCGTAAAGTCTCATGATAAGAGACGATGGGGGTAGCATTACTGAATCTATGAAAACGAAACGATAGCGAGCGCGACACAGAACTTTTCCCGTCGACTAGATTGTCGCGACATGACAACAGCAACGTAGAGTTGTCGCTGCTAAGAAAAATATTTTTTTCTCGATTCGATTTATTTATCCGCTTCTCGAGAAAAAAGCGGTTAACAGACTTCTTACAGTTGTTGAACGCTTCGATAAATACAACATGTCTTTATTTGCATTTTTATAGACGAATGTTATTTATATATAAAGGACGATTGATACGCGATAAGTTGAGTGATAGATAACGAGCCGTATAAAGATAGAGAAGAATTGCTGTAATTATATTTTACTCATGGTCAGCGCAGCAACCTTAACGGTCGAGTTCATTACCTCTTTATTCCTCTTTTCCTTTCTTCCTTCCTCTCTCTCTCTCTCTCTCTCTCTCTCTCTTTTTCACAGTTTTGCAGCTGCGACATTTTTCTAGCCGCATTTGTGCACGCGCATGTAAGTGCCGCGAGCGGGATAGGTGCATGCAACACGGTCTGCGAAAATTTTTTCAAAATGCAAGGGTTCACCTGGCGCCTTTCAGCAATTACGCTAAGAAACCACATATATGTATAATTTCGCGCTATTAAAAATTATACATTATTCTCAATTATAATAAAATACTTATATTAAAATATATGTACAATATTATTCTCTCTCGACTCTGGTGAAATTCCACGATGGTTACCTGTACATTTAGGATAATAAAATCTAGAATTTATCATGAACCTTTTTTCATCTACTATGTAGAACTTGTTATCCAATTCCAGTTATCTAATATCGTGATAAAGAAACACAATCAAATCATAATTATTTCTTATATTATTATAAATGTACTTATACTCTGATATACACAATACTCTTCGAATATAAAAAGACAGAAAAACAAAGAGAGAGAGAGAAAGAGAGAGCGGACAGATGCAGACTTCATTATTTCTGAAGAACCTGCCACTGTCGAAGAACTAGCTTCGGAACTCAGGATAAAGCTATCGTGCCTGAAGCATAGAGATCTTTGTGCCTAAATCTTGCAAACTGCCGGAACGCCCAGACAAATTATCATCTAACGTCACAACAGAGCTCTTTCTTGTCCCGTCTCTTTCCTCCGACTTTCACTCCACCTTCTAAGGATCCCCGACTAGTGTGTTTGATTTATTGCAATCTCGACGCTCCAAGTCTCCGCGGGAATCCGTGCACGGGCGCTCTAACCCTCCAATCTCTCTCTCTCTCTCTCTCTCTCTTTTTCTTTCTCTCTCGACTCTGGTGAAATTCCACGGTGGTCACCTGTACAAAAACCGTCTGACGTCAATTATACCGAGGTCCACGGGAGCTACGATCGTGCTCGTTCTTCGTACGAAGCGCGTCATTTGGTGCAACCGTTCAAGGATGCACGAGGACATTCGTAAGGACGTCCGCGATAGAGTCACCGATGAACTTTCTCGCGCGACGTGGGAGATCCGGTCACGCGCTTCTCCGCGGAGAGAGTTTTTACGAGTGTCGGCAATTAAGCTCGTCATTTAATAATTACGGAACGTCAACGGTAATAACACGAATTTCTTACGGTTGCACCTGCTGGCGCGATCTTGACGTGAAAGGATTCTGCTCGAGCCTCGGGGGAGACGACTTTATTAAGCCTGCGAATGTCAAGAACGGACACGGAGGTTGATTCCAATCCTGCCTTCATTGACTTTGATTTGTTCCTACCCGCTTTATCTTTTTCCCCGCTCTCGTTCGGCCCGGTTACCTTGGAGATACTTGCATTAATGGCGATCCGAGTATATGGCTCGTTGAGCCTCGTAAATTTTATATAAAATTAGCATGAAAAACGGGCTTAATTTCAGTTTACTCGCGCGCTACTTAGGGAGAATCGAGTCAGCCCGGGACGCACGACACCACTCACGTCCGCTACATAAAGCTACAGGCGAGCATTCTTCTCTCAAGGAGACGATTATCCAACTACGTGCGAGTAATATCCGAGGACGAGGTGTGTATCACGTCACTATCAATTTTCGAGTGAGGCGAGCAGATGCGGCCGCCCTTGAGATCGACAGCGGCCGCGCAGATGACACCGACCGATTACCATATTATTTATTTTCCTAAGGGGTTGCGATCGCGCGACCGTTCTCCGTTCCGACGGTGGTCGTCTCCCGCGGTTCAACCTGATCAGATAATCGGCAAACATCCCTGCGACCACCGCAGTATCTGCACCACCATAATGGCGTGCGTGCGACACCAAACGTGTCACAGTGTCGCCCGTGTGAGTAAATATTAACATTAAATTATCGGAATACAATTTTTCAGGAATATTCGAATAATAATTCCGATTCATTTCCCTAAATATTCAGAAGGTAGACATTGAAATCGTTACGGTAGAATTTAAGGAAGAGTTCGAGAGTCTCGACGTTTTCTCTCTTTGCCCACCCGGGGGGCGCGTGGTTCTTCTCACGCAGAAAATCGTGGCCGTTTATATTGACAGGATCGCCTCGTTCTCGGGAGATGAGCATTAAAGCGTTCGGATCCGCTTCGCGCGAAGGGAGCCTGTTGCGGCACGCGACCGCCGCAAACCGGTGTCGGCAGAAACGCGCCGCGGCGAGAGAAAGAGAAGGAAAAGAGACGTGCGCGGCTCTCCTCCGTCGATGGGTCCGAGAGAGAACCGAGAGAAAAAGCAATGGGAAGAAAAAGAAGCGCGCGAGAACCGGAGGAGACCAAGAGGAGACGAAGAGGAGACCGATCGGCGAGTCACGACGGCGGCGGCGTGGCGTACGTCCTTGGGATCCCTAACCCACATCTAATTCGCGAGCCGGTTTCGCGCACGTGAATGCAATTTAAGATCCTCACGTCGTTACGATTACCGCGGTAATTTATAATAACGCGCGATAAAAATGTAA
Organism: Monomorium pharaonis; assembly: GCF_013373865.1. Classification (NCBI taxonomy): domain Eukaryota; kingdom Metazoa; phylum Arthropoda; class Insecta; order Hymenoptera; family Formicidae; genus Monomorium; species Monomorium pharaonis. The sequence goes on along the minus strand of NC_050475.1, from coordinate 20,729,927 downwards.
AATGCTAATAAGGAGTGGCGGCCCGGGCAATAAGGGAGCAAGGATAAATATAATATACGGTAATAAAGGTATAAAAAGATAATATTAAATATCCAATAAAGGATAAGGGATATTGTTACGTTTACGATGAACCGCCCGCCGACTTATAACTCGTTCGATAAATCTTCGAAATGCGCTTTATACCGTGCGCCTGTCCTCGCGTGCGCTCGCGTCGCGAGAGGAAAACTTCGTGCGCCATATTCGCGTAGCAGTAATTATTATCGCGGGGAGCACGATGATAGCAATTAAGACGGCGAGACCCGAATTGCCAATCGATTACTGTCGTTTGGAATTTTTTTTTCTCCTTTTTTTTTTTAATCGACAACGATCCGTTTGGCGATATAAACAGCGCCATTCGGCGCGTCCTTAACGAAAAATTAGTTCGTGGGGCTCGTAATCTTGCACAAAGCATTCTTTTCTCAGAGTAACCGAGGGAACCCTAACGAAAATTGTTGCAACGAGAGATTACACTTCTATCTGTTGGTGTGAAGAAATTTATTATTGATTATATCGTTTATAAAGTTTCGTTAATGATTATACTGTTTCGAAGCCAAATACCTGATGACTCTTTGGTCGAATGAAAGTTCTTTTACAAACATCTAGAAAATTATAAAGTAGAAATGTTTGTGACTACTGGTCCGTACATTCAGAATGCAAGTGGTGCCAATGTAGTTTTACTTCCCGACGAGAAATGTCGATATGCCCAATCGGCGATTAACGATCGCGTCTGCGTTTGGATCCCTCAGCCAATCATCAGGAAGAAGCTGCTGGAACGAAGCTCCTTTCCGATTAGTCAATAGACGCAAACGCAAACGCAGTCGCCAATCGCTGGTGATACTCGTCTCTACCCCACGTTTCTCCCTTTTTTTTTTTTCGTTTCTCAATCGATCGACCCGGATCACGGAGAAGCGACGAGAAGACTGGGAATATTGGGAGACCGAGCATCGAGGACGCGATACGATTACGATACCGTCGCCTCGGCCGGTGTGCGCGCTCGTCGCCGTTAGAAACAATTTGCTAGACGGTAGCGCAGCACACGTCACGTCGAGCCGATAGCTCGACGGCGCGGCTTTGGCTCGTGCCGGTAATGAGCCCGCATCGGGCGGTCCTCCACCGACGACGTGTCTCAAATACACAAAACGACGCTTACGCACGCGCTCGCGCGCGCGCGCGCGCGCACGTCCGAAGCACGAGCGAGCGCGCGCGAGCGGACTCACCGGGCGTGCAAATGGCCGAGACAGACAACGCAAATAGACTACCACACTGGGCCTAGCACCTGCTCAGAGTGTCACCGGCACTCCGTCGCCGGCGGATAAAAATATCAGAACCGTAAAACAGCGAGGAGGAGGTGAAAGAGGAGGACGGGCGGACGGCGAGGACAGGGGGAGGAGAAGGGGCGAAGAAAAAGAATGGGTGCGAGAGGAGCTTTCACGCCGCGCGAGGAGCTTCTTCCTCGCGACGGCGACGCCGCTCGCTCCGGTCGTCAAAAAATTTGCCCTTACGACTCTCGCGGTTCACCGCGACCGCCTCTCTTTCTCTATCTCAACGCTTTATGCCGCGCGTTGGCGCGATGGATCCGCTGTATAGGGCGCCGATCCTCTCCTATTCACGAAAGAGATGTTATCGCGCACGGGAGATTTCATCCCTCTCGCCGCCGGTTGCCGGATCGTTTTCCTTAGAAAAGCAGATGTGCGCGCGAGGACCCGGGTACGACGTGAAAAAATACCGGGCGAGGTTTCGTCTCCGGAATACCAAGTTAAACGGTAGATGATTAATTGTAATTATATAAGAGTAAAAAAAAAAAATGAATAAAAACGCAATTAAAATATACGGAGGAAGCCCGGGGGTCCGCGCTTAGCATGCCCTACAAAAGACGCTTTGCGGCGCTGCGTTTTGCGGTTTTTTCATTTTGGCACGCGCACGACGTGCCCCGGGTAAACGGATACCCTACAAAGCGCTTTATTGAAACTGCGAAACTGAATACCAGCGCTAAATACGCGTTAAAAAGGGACGTCCCTGGTCTATCCGTCTCACGTGCTTTCCTGCGCGTCCTTTCATGAAGACCGACATTGCGCTCAGTGCCATCTCCAGTGATGAAAAATAAAGCTTACAACTTTGTTCTTATACCTATTATATACCCCGGAAAAATACCATATTACGTAGTCAATGGTTGAATTTTTTATTTTCTGAAATTCAATTTTTTGGAATCGTTTGATTTTTATATAGAGAACTCAATTATATACCTCAGACTTTGAATGTGAGAAGATCTACATTCGGTGATTTTTTTTTTAGACTTTAATTTCGAGCTCAAGGTTCATATGACGTGACACATTCGGGTATAATCGATTATTCAAATCTTTCCTGAGCCTTGAAAATCGGACAATCGAATCGATCGGAGCTTCGGCAGATGCTGGCGCGAGAAAATCGCGTTGCAAGTACGCAGGAAGGCAACTATCTATTTGCGCTTATAACGTACGGACAGGTGCTAACGCTGAAGCACTCGTCATTGCATCTGCCGTATCTAGCATACGAAAAATTGCGAATTTTTATTTTGTCTTACCGGTAACAATTACGCGCGCGTCGCAAGTGGGACCAAATAAATTACATAATAATACATTATTAACACAATACGGGAGACCGGGCATACATTTGCCTTCTCTTGAATCAAATATTTATTTTTCTTTGTTGCAATACTTTAATTTAAATAAAACTTTAGAAATGGTACTTACGTTATATAAAAAGGATAATTTTTGATAACTTTTTCATTGCTTCTTTCGTCAAATAAAACGCATTGCCAACTTGTCTCTCATATCAATAAACCCCAACGTTTTTTCTATTACAAATTTTCGCTCCATTATTTATTTAAAAAAATTATTCGAGTTTTCGGCAAGGGATATAAGTGATCATTAAAAGCATTGCATAATTTTGACAGTTGCAAATCAGTGTTCGAAATACAAATAATAATTCTTGTCAGTTAGTTGATTCTTAATCCTGTTATTTTCCAAATTCTTTTTTAATACTAACAACGTTAAAGGATTTAGAATTCTTCAAACGCTCTTAACACAGTAGTCTCTACATGTACAGCTATTAACATTTTATTTGCTGCACGTATCTATAAAAACGTGACTCCTCCACTCGGATATATATTATTCAGCGATGACGGAGATGTTTTACGGAGTGCATCAAACTGTTTTCAACGACATCAGGTTCCTATTCTCTCGCATATGGACTATAAAATACAAGGGGGAATAATCTCCTCCGTCCGCGTACTCGATGATTCCAAAAATAAACGGGGATGATGCTACAGGAGCATAGCGAATGCATTCCGAGGCATATTGCGGTGCAGACTAGGTGAGTAAATTCGTGCCGAAATGTGCGGGAATGTCGCCCTGTGTCCAACGAACGAGGGTGTGGCTACACATAAGTCACTCGATTACGCTTATGATTCTAAACGATGCTTTGATGACGCTCCAAATGCGCCACGGAAAGTTAATCATCTCGTGACGCCGTTACTCACTCGAATCGGATCGAGTCAATTGAGCCTCGCTCCAAAACTTTTGTCTCGTTTATAATTCTGGAATTGTCGGATCTAAGTGGCTCCACAACAAAGCAAGAAAAATGAATCAATAAAAAATGTCCAACCATCACACGATAAATATTTTTCTTTGGAATGTGAAACACAATTCGAAATGTAAAATATAAATAAATATCAAAAAATAATAAGAAATAAAATATTTTTCAGAATTATTTCTTCCCAGTTTGGTTAGCAAAGCCTCTAACTTTGTGCGAGTGATATTCTAGGATGCGGAAGGGACACATTCATTTGTGGCAAAGTGTCGCGCGATGTAAAAGCCCAAAGATGAATCGGCAAGACAGATATTGCCAATAAATACGCGGTACAGGAAACGCGCGAGCGCGGTAAAAGCCAAATACGGAAAGTCCAGGGCAGATAATCAGCCCGTATGTTATAATCATCGCGTATTTGTTTCAGCCATTATCTATTTCGCCTCGTGCATCACCTGCTCGGCTGAGGCAGAAATGCGCGTGCGCGCTTATAATTATTGCTCCTGTGGCGCGCGATTAACCGTTTGTAACTAGACGATAATTATTCATCGGTTCCTGATGAGAGGTCGTCGGCCTTTAACTTAGCAACTTTCGCCAAACGAAGCTCTCGTAACACTTGTGAAATCGCGAACCAATACACATAACTCAATTACATATAAATTAAATAATAAGCGTCGGCTGTTTTCGATTGGAGGGAACTGTCGCGATTTCGATTCGTTCCTGCGGGACGCGGCGCGTCATCGGCGGCGGACCATCACTATGCGAAAGCTATGAAAGGGATTTTACTTTTTGCTTATAAAAGGGATCAAAGACACCTGAGGCGCCACACACGGCGGCACGGTAACCCGAAACCCCTGAACCCTGCCTCGCGCAGCAGCATCGCGACAGACATGTCTTTGCATAAAAGGCTCTCCTCGGAAGGGAGGCCCCTTTTCAGCAGGCCCCACTCGGGGATCATCTTTCTATTGACGCGTCGACCAAAACGCGCGTAAAATTGCGACGATAACGAAAAACACCGCCGCGAGAAATCCAACGTGTTTACGTCGGAGAGTTTTTGGTGTACTGCGAATTGGGAAAATATTCTTTACACGACTGTCGGGAAAGCCAACCTTAATAGCAAAATATATTAACAATGTATTGGTTGATATTGGCTAAACATTGATTAGATTGAGAGTGCATTGGCCGATGTTTTCAATTTTGATAATAAAATATTGGTTTCAAATTAAAATGCAATTAATGTAGAATATGAAAAATTTATCATTGAGCCAATATTGAATTAATATTGCTGCTTAAACAAACTGGCTAAATAAGATAGAGCGTCAACTTTATAATATTGGATCGATATTGGAGATCTTTACATTACTTTCCGATATTGCACGAATGTTTTATGCTACCTTGGAAACGATTCCCTAACTCCCTAATTGGCGAATTTACCGCGCGAGGAATTGAACGAAGAGTGGGAGGGGGCGAAAACACTGGCCCGTGAGCAACGAAGCATTGGCAATTCACGTGGAAAGCAGCCTCGTTATCGGACATGATCGGATGAATCAGGAATTTCCATACGTAATTGCAGCGATTATGGTCCGTGAAGCAACTGGTGCCGACGTGCCTCCCCTGCTGCTATGCGGCCTGCAGTTCTGCGTTCTTCCCCGATGCGACACGAAAACGTATGCTTTTTTTTTTACATACTTGCGCGAGAACTCACGCACATCATCGAAGGGGGTGTCGAGCGTTTAAAACGGCATAAATTAGAGAGGTATTTACGGCAGATGCGGGGGCGGGCGATAGGGGGTTCAATGACGGAACCACTCGTCTCTCGTCGAATGCGATTTCTCGCGCGGTATAAAAACCGAGTCTTTCCTTTCGAGAGAACCGTCTTTGCCCGTCAATAAGATATTAATCGTGCAAGACATTAATTAAAAAAACAGCTAAAAATGCTCGGGAGGAGTGAGAACAGGAGTAAGCGGAACGACAATTAGCTTCTCGAAAAGCCGTCGGGTCCCCAGCGGTAGCGTGAAAACGTTTTACGCGACACGCGATTTTTAGGCCAACCCTAAAAAAAAAAAAAAAAAATGAGGGGCAATTATACAATCGTTATTTCCACAAATTGCGTCGTGGCACGAGGGAACGAACGTATCACGCGGGATCTATCCCTCCCTTACCGCCCAGTCCTCCTCTCTGCCGCCGTTCCCTCGATCCGAGCTGCAATTATTATGACACGGAGAGGAGAGGAGGGAGAAAGACAAAAAGAGAGTAGACCCGCGTTGCGTTAACCTATGATTCACCTCTTAATGCGGCTCCTTCTGTTCGATTATGAGAGGCACGAATTAAATGAATATGTACACGAAACTTGAGCTAACTCGATTTGCTCTCATTAGACGCGAGTCGCCTGGGCTTAATTTTTACTCTTTCTGTTTTCAAAGGCTTTCTCGCCATCTCTCCGATAATCTAAAAGCTCAATAATCATACATTTCAGCTATAAACTAACATATATTTGTATCAAATCAAAGGCCGTAAGAAGAGCAGCTCCACCGCTCTTTCGGCATTGTAAGGTAAAACGAAAGCGAAAAGAGATCTTCCAAGAGCTTTCGAGCTCTCGAGACCGCGTCTCTTGCCGTGGAAGAGGGCGAGACAAAGGGAGAGCAATGGATATTGTTTGCCAGGGAGCGCAGTCCCGGTTGCGATCGGCAGGAAGTGGCGAGGCCCGAGAACTTAGGACCGATACCTAAGACAAGAGAGAGGCCCGATACTTCGAGCGTCGCGCATTGAGCACGCGCGGCGTCACGACGGTTAAGCAAATTAGCGCCGGCGGCGGTGAATAAATTCTTCACGGTGAATGGAGACCACGCTCGCCACTTCACGGGGGGTAGATTCGTCGGCATATGGCCAGTCGAATTCCGGAACATCGAGCAAAGCGTCATACCTTCGCTCGTCCCGCCCGGTACGGGCGCACGCGCGATGTTCCAAAGCGATTTCTCTTATTAATCTTAATATTTTTAATTATTTTTATTCATAAATTCAATACTTTGAAATAAGATAGATGATCAGTTTCCTAAATCGTACCTTTTGCGGCGTGTTACAAGAATGTTTTTAACACATTAATTTGTTATTAGAGAAAAGCTTAACATGTAATAATAGGTTTGTTTATTTTCTATTTCAATTAACAATATTTTTGACGTCTCATCAAGACACGTTATTTTCATGTACAAAACGATTAATAATCGTTTAGAAGTTTATTTCGAAATTTGGTTTCGTTTTCGACTATACTTGAACAAATTTCTGCGACTCACTAGCGATCTTCTAAATCACGATTCGCGTATTCTTCGATACCGTATCACGGTAGGACCGTTGAATTACGACGGCGAAATCGGAAATCTCTAACGAAATCTTCATTTTGTAAGCCAACGTGCCACCACTGCGACGCTTATAATAAGGGCAATAAACGAATTAAAGGGAGGTTGGTTGTCCGCCACGCCACGCCACTTTAAGGCACTATAGCTACGGATCCGGCTCCTGATTAGGATAGTCCTGTTAACTGCTTCAATTAGTGCCCATCCCTAGATGAGGATCTTAGGTGGAGCCGGGAGCACGCGCGTTTGCTCCTATAACTGCGTCTCGCCCTCGAGATATGTACAGAGCGAAGGCACGTCACTCCGGCTACCGCAAGATAAACATCTTAAACCGCGACCGGTACAAACCGCTCGACTTGGTGCAATTTCTCGGCCGAGCCATTGCATTTGCCGGGCGCGACGCGAGGATCGCTTTGTGGCTTTGTACTGGGAAGACAATGGGGAGACAGACGACTATGGAGACGGCTACGGCGGAAGGGGCGTGTTTATGACACCCGTTAGATAAACGCTACTTTATGTATAACCCCCTTCTCGATTGTTTGTGATCGCCCAATGAATCAGTAATTTTACTGCCTTCGCCGAAAACTCGTGAGATTAGTAGAAAGACACACGGAGAAAAGTAGAATTAAATTACTCTGAAATGTGGTTACAATAGCCTGGCGGTTTAGCGAAACATGAACGACTTAGAATTGTTATTAAAATAATCATATTTTGGCTACTTTCTGGTTTAAGTAATCAGACTTTAATTGCATGCATTTCGATTGCGATCACATTGAAAATAAATCTAGTTGCATTAATTAAAAATCAAAATTCTTGTAGAAATTAATAGATTTCTGAATTAACTTTTGTACAGAACTGAAAGCTACTCTTGTTTCACGTTTACATCTTCAACTTTGGAAAATTCGCAAAAAAATTATTTTATTAGAATATCGATGAAAAGTCTCATAATGATGCGCTTTTTATTGTACTAGAACACAACAATGCGCGCGCTTCGCGCGCGCCACTTAGCATTTTTATATTGAACATTGCACTTTTTTTTCTTCTGTAATATTACTCTCACACACTTTATCATATTTAATGCCCTTCTCTATCTCACGCTCTTTCTCCCCCTCTCTAAATTACTAATTATATTATTAATGATATTAATTATATTATTTTCATATTGTTCAATATTACTCTTACATTTTACTTTCTTATTTAATCCTCGTCTTTATCTCTCACGCTCTCTCACTCTCCACCCTACGCCCCTCTCTCTCTCTCTAAACACAAATTAGTAATTAAATTATATTTTCATGTTTCTTAATATCACTCTCACATACTTTCACTCCATACTTAATCCCCTTTAAATAAATTAAAAATTATAATATATATGTAATGTTACCTGTTAATTTTCAATCAATTTTCAAAACTTTCACTTTCTGGCGAACTCTTTAGAAAATTATTGTACGCGTCCGGAACTATATGAAAACTGCGTTAAAATAAATAAATCTGTCGATATTCAATAAGCACTTCACGTCCAGCTTTCAAAATTCAAGTTTTTCGGGTAAAATAATTGTTTAAAAAATGTTTTAATTAATTATATTACCGGAACTTCTTAGAAACTTATTGTACGCGTCCGAAACTATATGAGAATTGCGTTAAAATAAATAGAACTGTCGATATTTAAACAACATCTCACCTTTAGCCCCCAAAATTCAAGTTTATCGGGCAAAATAATATTTTAAAAAATGTTTTAATTAATTATATCACCGTAACTCTTTAGAAAATTACTGTTCGCGTCCAGAACTATATGAAAACTGCGTTAAAATAAATAAATCTGTCGATATTTGATTAACACTTCACGTCTAGCCTTCAAAATTCAAGTTTTCCGAACAAAATAATTGTTTAAAAAATGTTTTAATTAATTATATCACCTGAACTTTATAGAAACATATTGTATGCGTCCCGAACTATATGAAAATTGCGTTAAAATAAATAGATCTGTCGATATTCGATTAGCACTTGACGTGTAGCCTTAGAAATTCAAGTTTTTCGGGCAAAATAATTGTTTAAAAAATGTTCTAATTAATTATATCACCTGAACTTTATAGAAACATATTGTACGCGTCCCGAACTATATGAAAATTGCGTTAAAATAAATAGATCTGTCGATATTCGATTAGCACTTGACGTGTAGCCTTAGAAATTCAAGTTTTTCGGGCAAAATAATTGTTTAAAAAATGTTCTAATTAATTATATCACCTGAACTTTATAGAAACATATTGTACGCGTCCCAAACTATATGAAAATTGCGTTAAAATAAATAGATCTGTCGATATTCAATTAGCACTTGACGTGTAGCCTTGGAAATTCAAGTTTTTTGGGCAAAATAATTGTTTAAAAAATGTTCTAATTAATTATATCACCTGAACTTTATAGAAACATATTGTACGCGTCCCGAACTATATGAAAATTGCGTTAAAATAAATAGATCTGTCGATATTCGATTAGCACTTGGCGTCCAGCCTTGGAAATTCAAGTTTTTCGGGCAAAATAATTGTTTAAAAATTGTTCTAATTAATTATATCACCTGAACTTTATAGAAACATATTGTAAGCGTCCCAAACTATATGAGAATTACGTTAAAATAAATAGATCTGTCGATATTCGATTAGCACTTGACGTGTAGCCTTAGAAATTCAAGTTTTTCGGGCAAAATAATTGTTTAAAAAATGTTCTAATTAATTATATCATCTAAACTGTATAAATACATATTGTACGCGTCCCAAACTATATGAAAATTGCGTTAAAATAAATAGATCTGTCGATATTCGATTAGCACTTGACGTGTACGCTTAGAAATTCAAGTTTTTTGGGCAAAATAATTGTTTAAAAAATGTTCTAATTAATTATATCACCTGAACTTTATAGAAACATATTGTACGCGTCCCGAACTATATGAAAATTGCGTTAAAATAAATAGATCTGTCGATATTCGATTAGCACTTGACGTGTAGCCTTAGAAATTCAAGTTTTTCGGGCAAAATAATTGTTTAAAAAATGTTCTAATTAATTATATCATCTAAACTGTATAAATACATATTGTACGCGTCCCAAACTATATGAAAATTGCGTTAAAATAAATAGATCTGTCGATATTCGATTAGCACTTGACGTGTAGCCTTAGAAATTCAAGTTTTTCGGGCAAAATAATTGTTTAAAAAATGTTCTAATTAATTATATCACCTGAACTTTATAGAAACATGTTGTACGCGTCCCAAACTATATGAGAATTACGTTAAAATAAATAGATCTGTCGATATTCGATGAGCACTTGACGTGTAGCCTTAAAAATTCAAGTTTTTCGGGCAAAATAATTGTTTAAAAAATGTTATAATTAATTATAACGCCCAAACTTTATAGAAACATGTTGTACGCGTCCCAAACTATATGAGAATTACGTTAAAATAAATAGACCTGTCGATATTCGATGAGCACTTGACGTGTAGCCTTAGAAATTCAAGTTTTTCGGGCAAAATAATTGTTTAAAAAATGTTTTAATTAATTATAACACCCAAACTTTATAGAAACATGTTGTACGCGTCCCAAACTATATGAGAATTACGTTAAAATAAATAGATCTGTCGATATTCGATGAGCACTTGACGTGTAGCCTTAAAAATTCAAGTTTTTCGGGCAAAATAATTGTTTAAAAAATGTTTTAATTAATTATATCACCTAAACTTTATAGAAACATATTGTACGCGTCCCGAACTATACGAGAATTATGTTAAAATAAACAGATCTGTCGATATTCGATGAGCACTTGACGTGTAGCCTTAAAAATTCAAGTTTTTCGGGCAAAATAATTGTTTAAAAAATGTTTTAATTAATTATAACACCCAAACTTTATAGAAACATGTTGTACGCGTCCCAAACTATATGAGAATTACGTTAAAATAAATTGATCTGTCGATATTCGATGAGCACTTGACGTGTAGCCTTAAAAATTCAAGTTTTTCGGGCAAAATAATTGTTTAAAAAATGTTATAATTAATTATAACGCCCGAACTTTATAGAAACATGTTGTACGCGTCCCAAACTATATTAGAATTACGTTAGAATAAATAGACCTGTCGATATTCGATGAGCACTTGACGTGTAGCCTTAAAAATTCAAGTTTTTCGGGCAAAATAATTGTTTAAAAAATGTTTTAATTAATTATAACACCCAAACTTTATAGAAACATGTTGTACGCGTCCCAAACTATATGAGAATTACGTTAAAATAAATAGATCTGTCGATATTCGATGAGCACTTGACGTGTAGCCTTAAAAATTCAAGTTTTTCGGGCAAAATAATAGTTTAAAAAATGTTATAATTAATTATAACGCCCAAACTTTATAGAAACATGTTGTACGCGTCCCAAACTATATGAGAATTACGTTAAAATAAATAGATCTGTCGATATTCGATGAGCACTTGACGTGTAGCCTTAAAAATTCAAGTTTTTCGGGCAAAATAATTGTTTAAAAAATGTTATAATTAATTATAACGCCCGAACTTTATAGAAACATGTTGTACGCGTCCCAAACTATATGAGAATTACGTTAGAATAAATAGACCTGTCGATATTCGATGAGCACTTGACGTGTAGCCTTAAAAATTCAAGTTTTTCGGGCAAAATAATTGTTTAAAAAATGTTTTAATTAATTATAACACCCAAACTTTATAGAAACATGTTGTACGCGTCCCAAACTATATGAGAATTACGTTAAAATAAATAGATCTGTCGATATTCGATTAGCACTTGACGTGTAGCCTTAGAAATTCAAGTTTTTCGGGCAAAATAATTGTTTAAAAAATGTTCTAATTAATTATATCACCTGAACTTTATAGAAACATATTGTACGCGTCCCGAACTATATGAGAATTACGTTAAAATAAATAGATCTGTCGATATTCGATTAGCACTTGACGTGTAGCCTTAGAAATTCAAGTTTTTCGGGCAAAATAATTGTTTAAAAAATGTTTTAATTAATTATAACACCCAAACTTTATAGAAACATGTTGTACGCGTCCCAAACTATATGAGAATTACGTTAAAATAAATAGATCTGTCGATATTCGATGAGCACTTGACGTGTAGCCTTAAAAATTCAAGTTTTTCGGGCAAAATAATTGTTTAAAAAATGTTTTAATTAATTATATCACCTAAACTTTATAGAAACATATTGTACGCGTCCCGAACTATACGAGAATTATGTTAAAATAAACAGATCTGTCGATATTCGATGAGCACTTGACGTGTAGCCTTAAAAATTCAAGTTTTTCGGGCAAAATAATTGTTTAAAAAATGTTTTAATTAATTATAACACCCAAACTTTATAGAAACATGTTGTACGCGTCCCAAACTATATGAGAATTACGTTAAAATAAATAGATCTGTCGATATTCGATGAGCACTTGACGTGTAGCCTTAAAAATTCAAGTTTTTCGGGCAAAATAATTGTTTAAAAAATGTTATAATTAATTATAACGCCCAAACTTTATAGAAACAGGTTGTACGCGTCCCAAACTTTATGAGAATTACGTTAAAATAAATAGATATGTCGATATTCGATGAGCACTTGACGTGTAGCCTTAAAAATTCAAGTTTTTCGGGCAAAATAATTGTTTAAAAAATGTTATAATTAATTATAACGCCCGAACTTTATAGAAACATGTTGTACGCGTCCCAAACTATATGAGAATTACGTTAGAATAAATAGACCTGTCGATATTCGATGAGCACTTGACGTGTAGCCTTAGAAATTCAAGTTTTTCGGGCAAAATAATTGTTTAAAAAATGTTCTAATTAATTATATCACCTGAACTTTATAGAAACATATTGTACGCGTCCCGAGCTATATGAAAATTGCGTTAAAATAAATAGATCTGTCGATATTCGATTAGCACTTGACGTGTAGCCTTAGAAATTCAAGTTTTTCGGGCAAAATAATTGTTTAAAAAATGTTCTAATTAATTATATCATCTAAACTGTATAAATACATATTGTACGCGTCCCAAACTATATGAAAATTGCGTTAAAATAAATAGATCTGTCGATATTCGATTAGCACTTGACGTGTAGCCTTAGAAATTCAAGTTTTTCGGGCAAAATAATTGTTTAAAAAATGTTATAATTAATTATAACACCCAAACTTTATAGAAACATGTTGTACGCGTCCCAAACTATATGAGAATTACGTTAAAATAAATTGATCTGTCGATATTCGATGAGCACTTGACGTGTAGCCTTAAAAATTCAAGTTTTTCGGGCAAAATAATTGTTTAAAAAATGTTATAATTAATTATAACGCCCGAACTTTATAGAAACATGTTGTACGCGTCCCAAACTATATGAGAATTACGTTAAAATAAATAGATCTGTCGATATTCGATGAGCACTTGACGTGTAGCCTTAAAAATTCAAGTTTGTCGGGCAAAATAATTGTTTAAAAAATGTTATAATTAATTATAACGCCCGAACTTTATAGAAACATGTTGTACGCGTCCCAAACTATATGAGAATTACGTTAAAAAAAATAGATCTGTCGATATTCGATGAGCACTTGACGTGTAGCCTTAAAAATTCAAGTTTTTCGGGCAAAATAATTGTTTAAAAAATGTTTTAATTAATTATAACGCCCGAACTTTATAGAAACATGTTGTACGCGTCCCAAACTATATGAGAATTACGTTAAAATAAATAGATCTGTCGATATTCGATGAGCACTTGACGTGTAGCCTTAAAAATTCAAGTTTGTCGGGCAAAATAATTGTTTAAAAAATGTTATAATTAATTATAACGCCCGAACTTTATAGAAACATGTTGTACGCGTCCCAAACTATATGAGAATTACGTTAGAATAAATAGACCTGTCGATATTCGATGAGCACTTGACGTGTAGCCTTAGAAATTCAAGTTTTTCGGGCAAAATAATTGTTTAAAAAATGTTCTAATTAATTATATCACCTGAACTTTATAGAAACATATTGTACGCGTCCCGAACTATATGAGAATTACGTTAAAATAAATAGATCTGTCGATATTCGATTAGCACTTGACGTGTAGCCTTAGAAATTCAAGTTTTTCGGGCAAAATAATTGTTTAAAAAATGTTCTAATTAATTATATCACCTGAACTTTATAGAAACATATTGTACGCGTCCCGAACTATATGAGAATTACGTTAAAATAAATAGATCTGTCGATATTCGATTAGCACTTGACGTGTAGCCTTAGAAATTCAAGTTTTTCGGGCAAAATAATTGTTTAAAAAATGTTTTAGTTAATTATATCACCTGAACTTTATAGAAACATATTGTACGCGTCCCGAACTATATGAGAATTACGTTAAAATAAATAAATCTGTTGATATTCAATTAGCTCTTCACGTCCAGCCTTCAAAATTCAAGTTTTCCGGGCAAAATAATTTTTTAAAAAATGTTTTTATTAATTATAACACCATAACTTTTGTAAAAACTATTGTACGCGTCCGTATCTATATGGAAACTACGTTAAAAAAAACAGAACTATCAATATTCAACCAGTATCTCATGTCTAGACCTATAAATATAAGTTTCCCATCTAGATAGTTGTTGAAAAATACTTTTAAAATTTTTAAATTAATTAATTTTGTCTATCTGAGATGCCAGTTACACCAAATCCACGTACGCAGACGTACACGCATATATACGTCTGTTTTGTAACAAAAAATTATTTTTTCATTAATTTAATCATCAGAACTATTGATAGAACGTCTCTAAATGATAGGACTCTATAGATTTAGTCTTCTCTGTGGTCGTATATTCGAAATACGGTGAGATGCTATTATGTGATTTTGGAAGTTAGCATCTCATTTATAAAATTTTAATTAAAATAGATAATTCAACGGAACTATTGTTGATACCTATCAAGAACTGTAGAACTATGCTGGAGGCAAGTAATTCTGCAGTATTTTTATGAGATGCTAAACTTTGAAATGCTAACTTCACACACGTTTAATCGGCATCGCGGAAAAGCGACAACAATACTTCGAGATGCGAGTATCGATGCCATGCCCTTTTTTAGAAAGGAAAGGATTGTATGTCATTTTCTGTATACTAGAAACAGAATACTGCCGCGTTCATCCGACGAACTGACGTACACCAGAAATTGTGTGCGTCCAATTAGAAAATATATTAATTAAATCCTCATTATACCTAAATGTTTTGAATTGTATACCAAAATATTAAATTTACAATAGCCAAAAAATATATTTATTTTCACCAAAATTTGCATCACAAACTTATCTTGTTAATTCACCTATGATTGTTCTTCTTCTGTATAGAATACAAGCAGACATAAACTCTCTGATTCTCTTGTATACATCGGATCACTCGAAGATCTCGCGGAGAAAATGGCACGTATGAGGTGTCGGAGAAACTCCCCGAGTCCCGGGGGGATAATTTTGGCGCAGTACGTAACGTAAGTAAATAGCAGCGGTAGGATAGTAATCGTCAATTAGAGAATATATACACGACCACCCTTCGCATTTCCTTTGTGGGTGTTACATCGGGAAATTCCCTAGCAGGAGCAGTCAGTGGCAGAGCTTAACTGGCGGTGAATCTTCCCACACCAATCAAAGAGCACCCCTCGAACGTTCCTTCCTCCGCTCTTCTCTCCGCGCCCACCGCGCTCGCTCTTGCCCCCTCGGCATGATTCTCCCGGGAGTTATCTACCCCTGCTGAATGCGACGAGCGTGTGTGTGTGCACGTACGCCTCTAAAAGCCCCTTAATTCCGTTCATTTGTACCGCTGGCATCCGTATCGAAGGTCAGGCGGAGGGTTCGAGCTGTCGACGTCCTTACCAGTCGATGTTTCCTCGTTCTCCCCATAAACCAATCGATCAACGATCTCCTCGTCTCTCGCCCTATCGACTACCAAAATTGACAACCCTTTTATAATCTGTCTGGTTTTCTACATAGTATATTAGCGCTTTATGTTTTTGTGAATGATGCTTATTTAAATATTGCAGTCAAGAGACATTTTATATTAAGAGCATTCTATACAAGGTAAAAGTTCCAGAAACTGAACATGTCTATATAATTTAATTGTAATCTATAAATACTAGAAGATATTTATAAAGTAAATTATTTTAAATATTATACAAATTAATATTATAAAAACGTTATAAAAGCATTTTCAATAAATTTGTCATATAGCTAGTTTATAGCTTTTAATAACATTCTAAAATTAAAAAAACATGCATTTGTGAAGATACTCTTTGTATTTATTTTATAAACAATACAAAGAATTTAGAGAATATATTAAAAACATTTTAAATTGTGGATGTTGAGTTCATTCAGATGTTTTACAAGTTCGTGTTTTTTTTTTTTTTTTTTAAGAAAGTTGTAAATTTGTTTTATTTTTATGTGTTACTAATATTTGATATATTTCTTATTTCAGTTAATTATATAATTAAATTACTTTCTATTGAATCCTTACAGAAATTCAACAAACTTAGCTCTGTATATTGTCGCACATCCAATTACTGAGACATTCACCTTAGCTGCTCAAACTTTAAGATAGAATGCTCAAGCGTAAAGTATTGCGATGTCGAAGATGGCTTATCATCGAAAATGTGACGTTTCACGGAGGCGAACGGGACAAGAGACACGATTGGCAATTACACGGCGCACTTTAATACGATGGACGAACGCGACTCGTCGGAATTATTATTCGCTGTCTGCTATTTCACATATATTGTCCCGTACGACTGTTAACAGTTTGTTAAAGTAGTAACGATTCGATTCGCGAGATACTCGAGCGCGCGCATTCACATGAGCGCACTCGAGGTCCGAGTAAAGCGAGCGCGGGATGTTTATGGGGCCGCTTTCGGACTGGTAGCGTATTGCTCCGCGCAGCATGGGGCATGTACGCGGCGCACCCGTACCCCCATGCTGTCAGTGAAGTGCACCCTCGTCGCAAGAATCGCTTATGTATATCCATGGGAAAAATATTGGTTTATTTGGACGCTCGAAGATGCATATAACATCGGTCTGCCGATGCGCAATGTGTATATCACCCGCCGAATTTTAGAATTAAAGTCCCTCAAATTTCCTTTGTTTCAGAGATATTTAATCGCCCTTCTGCCATGATCGCAATAATTCCGAGTAAACGGTCCAATTATTGGCACCTTAAGAGAATTTGTAATTTTGTAATTTTGATTAGGTATATAGGTATTTGATTAATAATATTATACTTTAATTTATTAAAGATTTTTCTGTTAGCAATTAGATGATTACTTATTAATCTGGTGATATTTCTTTGGCGTGCGAATAAACGCGATAATGAAGACATTGTCGGCGAGCGTGCGATGATGATTAGCTACCGAGAGATAATGGTGCCTACATGATGATAACATATTTAAGGGACTAGCGAAGCGACGTTTTCCACGGTTAGATACGCGAATGGCACGAGAGGTGCTTCTCGAAGGACATGCATGGCGGACACGTGTCCACTAGGTCCGACACGTGGTAACAAACGCCAGGTGGTCCTTCCGCCGTCATGAACCGTGTCGTTAAACGGCGATATATCCTGATAACAGGCCGCATCGGCGCGCCCTGCAAAGTGACGTTTTTCCGCAAGCTATCTGGTAGATCTAGGAGGCACGTGATTTTCACGCTCTCTGAAGAATAGAAGTCACCGAAGTCTACTTTAGACGATCCACAGTATGTCGCAAAAAGACTTGTAATAAATAAATTTGTTTATCAGTATAAACGATTAAATATTGTAATAATAAATATTTAAAACATCAAGCTACAATTTTTTTATGTTAATCTGCGTAAAATAATAGAAAGTTTAAATAAAAAATAATTTGTGTGGTTGGCAACTCTCGCGTTTGGCAGAACTCTCCCTTACTAAAATAAATGACACATAAGATTATAAATAAAACTCTGTCTTAATTTGAAGCAAATTAGATCATCAAGAGCGTAATTTAATAATATACGATTTCAACATAAGATGTATATTTCTCTCTATAGGTTCACAGAATCGCGAATTGGGTAATTCATAAACGCCATACGTCTGAGGTATTCTTTTAATTTACTTATTTTCTGAGTCGCAAACTCTGTCGGACGTTCTCTGTTTTGCAGTTGCTCCTGATCCGGGGATTTGGTGAGAATATCGTGGGAGGCTGCGAGAAGACGGTCACTGCGCGAAAAGCGAAAGCTTTAGTCGCACGATGTGGGCGGCTTGACGAGCCAATAAGGCATGACATGACCGATCAGTTTACCTCTTCTGCCGTGAATCGCGGTATTATTTCCCGACCGCAGTTCCGCTATCTTCCTATCTTTTCCGCAGAGTTCACACGAGTCAGCAGCGACGGCGTAGCGTCGCGAGGGGAGTGACGTTATATAATAGGGGATGATTGCCGTTTGACAAGCCCCTTTATGACGCTTTTAATACATTGCTGATAGAGATAGGGTTTCGCGGTGGTTACGTCGAACATTGCGAAATGCTTCTTATTTTTCCACATGAAAAAACCGGAATTTAAAAGTTTATCTGGATGCAGATCTGAAAAGAATTTTGTTTAGACCATTAACATCAAAATAATTATATAAGATGATTGAACTCGGTTGCCAGAATGTCAAAGTTTTGTATAGTCTTGCTTAAACGTCCTCCATAATTATTTTAATAATTTAACAATATTATTTTCAAATCTGTACAGTTCACATTTATATAGCTAATTTTTAGATAAGTGAAAAGGAAAATAGATGAAGTAAGCTAGATGACAAATTGCTAAGTTCTCCAAACCAATAATAGATAATGGACGTTTAAATTTTATTTTAAAAAAACCACGTGAAATCCTGTGTAGAATACTTTACATCAATTATAAACAATCTTAATTACAAAAATATTAATTAAGCTAAACTTTAAATTGTTAAAAATTAAAAAATTCCTAAACAGCCTAGAACAGTCTATATATAATTCAATTAATACAGATTTATTATCAATTCTAACCACACGCGCGGCGTGTATGCCGTTTTCTAAACGCGCTCCCATATAGAATTACGGACAGGCGACCGTTTACCTCGCCCCTCTACAGAAATCTGCTCGTCTGTCAGTACGGAAGATAATCATTTCACTTTAATAGACCGCGATCGGCCATTCATAGAGCCGACGTAAACGAAGTCGAGCGTTTCCTATCCAAAAAGGGGCGCGTGCCAAAGGCGGAAGGCCAAAAATAGAAGGCTCTGATGGGGCTGATTCTTTGCGGATACCGATCTTTCGGAGAAAGGCCAGCTATTTTTCGAAATATCTCGCGTCAAGACGTACGATGATGTAGTGGCAATAACTTTTGAAAACTCGAAACTCTGTCAGGAGGTGGACGTTTGGAACGTTAAATTGTTATCGCGAATAGCGTGGGTGTAATTGCAGCCCAGCTTCCGGATTGAATGCCGAGGATGCGACCGCTTTTCGCAGGACCGCACACTTTTCTGCCTGTCTTTGTCGAGTCGTGGCTCGTGCCTGCCCGTTTAAAGGAAGAATGCCTGCGATCCATCATGCGAACTGCGCTTGTTAGGGGCTATTGTCGCTCTTAAGGCACGCTACAAACGCTAGAAAACGTTATACATTGCAATCTGGCATTTTGTTGTACTTAATATATTATTAATAAATATTCTTGTGCCAGTGAGCATTGATGGAAAATATTCCCCAATATTTAAGATATTAAATACACCCAATACACCCACAATATTAATGTGAAAGAATAATTACTCTCTTTTTAATTTCTTTTGTTTTGCTCTACAATTATGTTCAAGACGGAATTTATAGATTTACATAGATTTTACATTTGTTGGCTCTTACGTAGAATGTAGACTACGATTATTAAATTAAGAAGTCATTTGTGAATCGATTCTCAACGGTTACAAGCGCATCGGTCGGATCCTGCTGAAAGGATTACAGGGTTGATTATTGACACGAGGGGTTGGTCGGTCTTAGGGCCCCTTTCGCGTCTGGTGACACCCTATATGTTTGAACACATTTGTTGATAACCCCTTTTGCGAGATACCCATCGTATAGAGTTACAGGGATTTACAAAGTACAAATAGAAGAAGCAGCGAGACTTTAGAAATGTGACTCTTCGTGGAACAACATCCACGACGACTGGTATTTCGGACATTCGAAATCGATACTCGCGCATCTATCCCGCCGTACTTAATTTAACAATGCGAACTATAAAATAAAACTGGACAGCGATTCCATTGGCCCGTCACGTGAGGAAAAGAGGGGTAGTTTTTAAAAATTGTAAAATTTATATCGGTCGCGCGTGTCTAGTTTCCGTTGTGGAGGATCTTCCCCGCGGGGTACCGGCCATTTTCGGACTCGGAGGGTCCGAGTACACGTTTTAATTTATGCGCAAACCATTGCGTCGTAATGCTCGCGTGCATCCGAATAGAGCGACGGAAGAGACGGTCTTTTAGCGAAGGGTTAAGAGTGATCTAAAAAAGTCTCTTAGCTGGAGCACGAAAATAATATCCGTATTTCATTAATTTCAATATTAATCGTTATGTTTTTATTAATAACAACGCATTATTCTTAATAACGCAATCAAAAGATTTCCCATAAAAACAATTCCAAAAAGTTAAGCTTTCAGGAAATAAAAAATTTCTTATTTGTAATTTATTGTGTAAATTTATTTCATAAATTTAGTCTGTAAATCACAATCTTCAATCAGATCTTAGAATTATCTCTGATATTGTGAATATCAATTTACATATATTTTTTCTCTTTCGGCAGTATCGGTGCAACAGTGTATGCTCCACGGATGTCTCCGTACAATCTTCTAATAGATTCTAAAAAATGTCAAACTGAATATCGTTGAATTGAACGCAACAAAAAGTGTTGCGGCAAAACCGCTCGATCACAATCACGTGGTGGCGTGTATTTAGACGTATCTCGGTCTCGCTGGCCGGGAAATAAATTCGAGGTGGAAAAGAAAAGGAAAGGAAAAAAAAACGCCCGAAATCGAGAAGCCAAAGATCCTTACGCACGATAGCTGACCTATAAATAGGCTCATACGTGATATAACGCGTGCACGCCTATCCGTGAATTCGCAGCTGAGCGCATACGGGTGCCCTAATGGGAGAGACTCCGTAACACAACGAAATTTAAAGGAGAAAAAATGTATAATAGTGACCTACGAAAGGAGACAGGTAAGGAGTTCTATAAATGCTCCCGTATCATGGAAAGATTCGACTTGACGATAGCAGCGAGATATTTTTCCCTGCCTTTCTCGCCGCGAGAGAACGGACGCGATCTCTCTCTCTCTCTCTCTCTCTTCGAGACCAATTTAAATCAATTTAACCTACCACCCTCTCCTTAAACGAAGCTCAATTGGCACACAATGAGCGGCCGGGAGTCCTTCGGCCGAAGGGAAACCGACACGTCGTACTTAAATCTTAAAACTTCCTACACAATCGTTTCATGCTGTCCAAAAAAAGAAGACAACTCACGAAAATATTCTGGACAATCGTTGAATTTCCTTTCCCATCGGGGATGCGACACGACATTATTTCTCGATCACGACCAAGAGCATTCCCTTTTTCACAGTCGTCAAAAAAACGCTATTAATCTCAACTCTAGTCATCGGACTCGTACCATTATCGATACCTGACAGATAAGACTCACGATATGTAATGAATGTGGGAGAGAAAGAACGTATGACAAGGGGCGCAGATCTCACGCGTGTGAACCACAGACCTTTTAATTACGTAATTAAATGAGAGCAAAGATGATTAGGGAAAACCTTTTTCGCGCGCGCGCGTGAATCATCCTAAGCATGTTCGATTTACGAACATTTTTTCCATCGGTAAATCGCGCGGTCGCTTTATGAAAATCAGAAAGTGTTTAATAATAACGAGTTCCTTCCGCCGTCTCTTCGGCGAAGTTAATCCCTTTGCGCACGCGTTTCCCGCCGAGGTGAGAGACGATTGGCCAGCGATTACGAAAACTCTTCGTCGTGGATCGTACCAAAGCATATGTCGCGTTGCCCTAAGGGATGCACAGAGGGGTGGTTTTTTTTCTCGAAGGGCACGTTTTCCGGAGTAACATCGGTTAAACGCCGGGACAATAGATATCAGCGTTTTTGAGGGCATGCTATGACGCCCGTAATGTTTGCATAGCTTCCGCCGACGGAAATCGCCGTCGAAAGAAAAAATCGAGACGCAAAGTAACCGCGAAATATAATGTTACATATAATTTAATGTAAGTAAATTACACAATAAAACTGATTATTCAAATTTTATAAAAAAAATTTATTGAGAATTTTCGGATTATTCAAAACTTCAAAAAAGATTAGAAAACTTTTTAATGCAGTGTTTTAAATTCGAAATTTATTTTATTATATCTTTTAATGGTTTCTTCTGTAGCATAAAATCACAAAGGAAAGAAAACCACTTAAGATTTAAATATTAAAAACACTCACATTGAAAATGTATTAAAAGAAATAATAAAAACTTTAATGATACAGCGTATAACTATATCCATAATATACGTATCCCCCTCGCCGGAAGTACAGAATTTAAAAGATAATTAAATACATAACATCAATTTAGAACGATATATTATCTTCTATTGTCAATATTTTTTAAATAAAAATTTGCGAGTCACATAAAAATGTATGCGTGTATGTCATATTTATTGCTATTGGATTGGCATTATTAAAAAAATAATCAAAGAAACAATTTTATTTAAAAAAAAGAGACAGAAAAAATAAAATTCCAAAGATTTAGTAAAAACCCTAATGAATATCCTTCTCCGGTTTAATTTCTCGCTGTTCTTCTGCGCGGATTCATTTTCGTGAAGTGCGACAACGGTAACAAACACGGACTCATCCGACTATGTGTGTACATGTACGTGTACGCTTATGTCAATGATGAGATTTTCCGTCGAGCGAGTTCGTAACCCTAAGCGATTTACAAAGCAGCCGGAGGATTAACTCCTGCTGAATGGATTATGGAGTTCACATCAGATCACAGAGATCTCTCGGGGCCCAGAAGGCAGCATCGCTTTGAAAAACCGGAAACAGCCGGCACGAGTCCGGAGACGTGAGCGGGTTACCGACGTTACATTTTCGTCATCTGGCTTTCAGCCAGGTAAGAGTCGCTGAAAGGAGGGACCATTCGAAATGTAAATGAAATTGCATTATCAAGGAGTCTCGTGAGTTTCAACGATTTAATATAGACGTATCTTAAACAAATATCTGTATAGCAGAAATAAAATCACCGCTCCGAATTATGGCAGCCGTAAGACGAAGTAATAAATGATTTAACTATTTCGATATAAATGCGATGGAAAATCAGAGGAATTAAATGATGAGCATTACGTTTAAGGACGCGCGCACGTAGCTGACAGGTGACGGAATATTTAAAAGTTCTAAGAGAGGGGGTTCAGTCTCCTCCTACACGTCGCTGGCTGAGGCACGCGACTAGCATTGTATGCAAATGCGAGGCAGATGCGCTGATAAGCTCGAAAATTTGACCTTCCCGAACGGTACGATGTGCCGCCACTTCGCAACTGCTTACAAGATCAGTTATAAAGAAATGAGCGACAAAAGATGCAAGAGATAATTTTAATCTCTAGCTACAGCTATTAATAATCTTGACATTTTATAAGATATTTTGTGAAACACAAAAAAACCAGAAAATATGTAGAAGAAAAGGTGACATTATGGACCGTATAGGATATTCGTACTATTTTCATTATTAAATTAAAAATTTTAACAATTACTTGTGAAATCATTTGTTAAGTAGTTTACATAATGACGCTAATATGCCAATACACAATAGCTGCCATTTGCTATATGGCATTTTTACTTTCGAGCATTTCGAAACACTCTCCTTTCAAGGTACATTTTAATATTTAATTAACTTAAATTTTTTCATCTTAAAAAAATGTATTATTATACTAATAAACTTTTATTCAGCTGCACACATTTAGAATTGTGTAAAATTAAACAATAACATGAGGTTTTGCTCATATAGTCCCTTAAGTGAATTCCGCTACTAAATTAAAATGAACAGATTTTCATGAAACTTTGTAGAGAAGTTCAAATTAGTGATATAAATTGACTGTCAACATTTCAGAAAGCTGAACTAGCTAGTTATTTAGATATTCAATATTTTATTAACATGGCTCTTATGAGAATCGATGAATTTTTAGTTTTTATTGACGTATTAAACATAGAAGTAATGAACAGATGTTAGTGAAACATTACAACAATACATCTTAACCGTCCAGAATTTCAAATTGTTGTATTCAGTTATCTTAGGGTGGTGTAATAATGAAAAATGTTTATTCTTAATTTTTAAAAAAATTATTTTAGTAATGAAGGTAGTCGAATTTTATCGACTTTATAGCCGAATTTTTTCTTATATTTATCATTATTAATTTTAGATCATATACAGCAAAAAAAGAAGGCAGCAAAATGATCATTTGAATATTTTTCTTTACTTGAACCCCTGTGCCTCTTGTTGTGCCAGGCCTGAACAAAGGAACTCCCTTAAGTATGTTAACAGTACTTCAAAATTGCCTAATACGACCTTTTTTCGAAGTTTACAAGTGTAAGTAGTTATTCGATAAGTTGATTGTAATTTGATTGTTAACATATAGTTTACATTACATGCATATAGATTGTTAGTACTGTAGTCCGAGAGGCTTATGTATATGTACGTACATTTACATATATTCTACAATATTTTCTCTTTATTTTAAATAAATATGTAATTTTAAGAAAACATTGTTTTTTAAATTAAAACCATTTTCTAAAATTTATTTGTATAATGGCTTGTATCACTATCCCTCTTCAACCCTTGTGCTACATTTTTATAAATAGATAATATGTGTAATTATGATAATAAATATATCATAAAAAGAATCTCTATTAAAGAACACTTTGATGACATATAATCGTTAAGTTTTTAATTAAAAATATTAATTATTAACAAAAGTTATTTTATAAAATGTAAACGGCCACAATACCATCTTCTCCTCTAATAAAGGAAATTTCGCGAAGCGACGAGGCGAATTAATGGCTCGTCACAGAAAAGGCCTATAAAAAAATTCTAATGGGCGCGATTTTTTCCTTCTTTCACGATAATTCACAATAATTGTCCCGAGAGACAACAGAGGAGAAAGAGATAGAAATAGAGGCAGAGATAGAACGAGAAAGAGAGAAAAAGAGAGAGAGAGAGAGAGTGTGTGAGAGAGAAAGAGAACGATCTGGCATCGTGCGATCTCGCGGCGCGTTTATTACGTAGAAACACGGCGGGGCGCGACGTCGCGAACGGGGAGATAGTGTCATGCACAGGAACGCACTCGCCGGTACACGCGAGCCGGTACCTGTGTGCAAGTAACCAGAGTGTACTGTCACGGAGGCGTACAATAGGCCAGTTTCGGGGACAATAGCGCAGGCCGACAATCAAATCAGCTCGCTATCAGCTACCCCCAACCCACCAACGTTTATCCTTTGATCCGCTCAGTCGTTCGCTCGCTCGCTCGCTCGTTCGCTCGCTCACTCGCGCGGGGCAGCAAACACTCCTGATTGCACACCCTCTGTATTTAAACAGCCTCGAACTGTGTCTCTCTCTCCTCCCGCGTCGCTCGCGCTGCCTCTCTCCACACCCCGTCCGATTCCACGGTTCCTTCCATGTTTAATGGGTCTACAGAAGATGTGGGGGATGAGAGAGAGAGAGAGAGAGGAAGAAAGAAGAGAAAAAGAGACGCGTACAGAGGAGAGAGTTGGACACCATCCGTAAAGCACTATGTTTTAGCGACATTCCAACTTTCAAAAATTAGTCTTATTTAAAATACAATGATACAGTTAAGGCTCTGCACTGAGAGAAAAAAAAAAGTTGCGGTAACCATAATATTACTCTAATTTATAGTCTCATTTTTGGACCCAATCACATTTTTATAATTATTCTATAATTTAAATTATAGCTCATTTAAACTATTTACAATTTATTACGTACAATTATGTACCAAATATAAAATATAATAAAAAAATAAGTGGTAGCATTCGGAAATTCTCTCCTGCTAAATGCACAATTTAGCTAAGTTTCTGCAGCAAATAATAAAAATCTCAAAAACCAGAAAGCTCGAAGAAGAGTTTTTTTTTCTCCAACAGAAATTAAGAAAACTGATCGAAAACTTTTACTACAGAATTACATTTACTTAAGAAACAAAAATTTATTTCTAGACAACCCAAAAGCCTCTGATCTTAGCATGCACCTGTGTGCACGTGATAGGAAGTAACACCGAAGTATTGCTGCACGCACGTGGCAGAGTACGCACATCAAATCGCACGTGCGAGAGAAGCGCGGAAGTTGATTGTCGGATACGATAAACCTCATTTTAAAAGAGAATTAAAAAAAAGTAAAAACCGTTGCAAGCCATTTCAGAAATTTAATCGAGAAAAACACTACGTGAAGGCTCAAAGACCGTTTTTTCTCTAATATTATCTAGCATGAGACAAGCATTTCGAAAGCAACCTGACACGCCTGCATCGCCAAGCGAATTATAGGAAAGCCTGATAGGCAACACGAACGGCAAAGATCGCGAATCGCGCTCGCGATGAGTATAAAGGGAATGGATAATGGTTTGGAATGGCTGTTTCTAGCTTTCGAAAGGTTGTAACGATATATCCGCGGCAGGCGGTGCCTGTTTCTATGTCCTCTTTCTAAGTTGAGATCGCAACTTCACAATTCCGAGGACGCGTTTACCTCGGCAGATATGTTTGCGTCGTGGGTTCGAGTTCGATCGAAGCGTAACGGGCCGTTGTCTTGGATGCGGGTACCTGGGGTTGGGGGAGGCAACGGGAATAGGGAAGGTAGGAAGTAGGAGGTCTCTCCCCGCGAGGGACACCCTCTCGCCAGCTGATTACGAACTCGGGGCATCGCGCCGCCCGATTAGTCAATTAGCACTCGATTCTTTTACGATCAACGGTATCGTAATGTAATTTCTAAATATTCAATAATTTCCCAACAGAATATTAAAATAGCCAGCTGACGTACTACCAAGTGTTCAATAATTTCAGTGTAATTAACAACTTCAATGTCTAACAGTAATTTTGAATCACTAATAGACTTGATTGCCACTATTTTATTCGTCGTGTCTGTAACTCTTACATAAATAATTAATTAAGACAGAAAATACACAAGAAATGAAAACAACTTCTGTTAAAACTTATTCATTTTCTCCAAAATCTATTATCGATGTTTGAAATTGTCATTACTTCTTTTGTTTCAGAGGAACAACAAAAATGATACGAAAACAAGCCTCCGAAACGACGATCTGTATCTTTTTTCCATGCGAATCTCGAGCGTAGCGAAACGGATCGTCGGCGAAGCCTCGGACTACGAAGTTCGGGAGAAATCCCGTTGCCACAGGGAGGAACCGCCGGTGATCGATTCCTCCGTGGGTCGAGAGGGGTTGCTATCGTCGATTAAGCACCCTCAAAAGGAACGCGACCGGCGATTGGTTAGCCGCTGCCACTCCCATAGGCGGTGCCTGCCGACATATGGTGGCAACCACCGGTATAACTTGCACTTCTATCGGGCACAACGTGCCCGGAGTCCAGCTAGGGTTCCACCGTGGTAGAGCTGCCTCAGTTCACGCAGCGACGTCGTACCGCACGCATCGAACGTCACGCACCTGTTCGCCACTACGAACCGAACAAAACTCATCGCAGAACGCTCGCGAGAATCTTTAGTAACTAATTCATTTCTCGCCAACAAAGAAAGAAAGAGAGAAAGAGAGAGAGGGAGAGCACTGTTAAAAATCGGAACGGCCTGAGAAAGTGCAATATGAATCTGCGAGCATTCGCAAATCTGTCAAATGTCAAAATAATAGAACCTAAGAAAACTGATTTTCCATGATACCATCGCGACGACGATCGAGATGTTCGGAGATTTCGATTCTCGGAGATATCAGAAGACTGTCCCTGAGTGAAGTGCGGTCGCCTCGTGTACCATCGGTTATCCGAAGTGGCGCGGTTTCCCGCAGTTGTGACAAATCGTCATCGAGAGGACACGAATAGTGATCATCTGTCGTGGCTGATCGACAAAGCACCGAGACATTAATCACGAAACAGCGTCGACTATGGTAGTTCTGTGAGTATCTAAGAGCATTTACTCGTATTTACTTGTATTTTTCTTAACCAAATAAAGAGAAGAGTTTATTTTAATCAATGTCTATTGATTCTTTATAAAGTTACAATTACAGTTAAAATTAATCGTATCTTTCATGTAAATTATGAGAAGTAGATTTCATCGACGTGTCGGTCAATTTTTTTCCTATTTTCCTCTCGCAAATCGATTAAACTTAGATCCTATCACACACGGAGATTCAACAATCAACTTGTGCAGAAAATTAGTAACTTTTGCGCTCGGCATCAATTTCTCTTCCTCCAGATAATGAGAGAAATTGAGCTGCTATCTAATCAATGGGCGTTCTGCGGGTCTCCCATTGGTGTGTGGGCGTTATCACGAGGTCTGATTGGACGCTAGGTGTTCTAGAAACCCCTCGTTTACACATGCGCGCCTCACCAAGCCATGCACGACCATTTGTGCGCGCGAGCTATCGCTCCTGTCGACATTTGTAATTCGTCCAAAAATGCTTTCAATCGTTATTTTAATTTTTTCTCATACTCGAAAAGGTGACAATCAGAAAAAAAGGTTCTTATTGCACAAAGTACGTTCTAAATAATCAAATAATTAAAAAATAGTATAATTAATAAATAATCATTTTCGTTCGGTTATTGTATAATAATGCTAATAATTTCTGTTTTTTTTTTTAATTTGATTGTTATAGTAAAGACTTTTAAACCTAAGAATTGCCCAAGGCAAATTCCTCACGACCCTGTCGCCGGTTCTATTAGTCGAGAAATAAAAGGACAATCCCAGATTCCAAATCGGAGAGGCGGCGGTCCAGTCGGTTTGTGAAAACCCGATTAAGGCTGTACTGCCGCCTCACCATTGATCACAACCCAACACCTCGAAGACAGATTAAACGAATGTCCGCGAGTAAGACGATCCCCTTTTATCTCAAATCTCGAGTACGCTTTCTCTCTCCCTCTCCCTCCCCCCTTCCTTTCTCTCTCTCTCTCTGTTCGTCGCTCCGAGAAACCCTTTGAACCTGCGGTACCCTACGCGAGCTCCACCCCCGTCGTGAATCCCTTTTTGTCGCGACAGCCGAATGGAAGCTGACAGTTTATCCGACATTAATTCAATGATATGCAGGATGGGACAAAATGACGTTTGGGGTTTTGAATTATTTCCTGATGGATGTTCCTTCACGATTTGTTACATCATTAACATCAAATCGGTCGTGAATTAATTACGGGATATAATCGTTTAATATCGATCTTTAGAAGCTGCAATCTCATTACGATAAAATCGCGCGCGACGATTCTTTCATTAAGATTTTTTTGAGTTAGCCGTTTGCCAATGTGTCCGCGGTATTACGCGACATTAATTGCGGTTGTGAGGCGACCCACGTGTTTCTCTAAATTTGGAACGTCAAACTGATTGTACTCGCGATCCCTCTCCCTCTCTCTCTCTCTCTCTCTCTCGTTAGAATATCTCGATCAGCGCGATCTGCTGGATGTGCTCTTGGAACAGCGGCGTCCGGAATCGGTAAAAAGTCGGATTTACAAAAATCCAGCCCGACCGGTTTTCTTTCGTTCTATCGCGTTTCATTGAGCTCCGACGTGTTTTGCTCAGTTTTTTTGCGCCATCCCTCCAACTACTCCATTCTCTTCTGCTATTCGAGATCACACGTGGATACGCCGTCCTCGTAAACAGACGAATACCGCAAAGTTGGATGTCAAGTCGGTGTAAAACAACAAGTGAATCTGAAGACCTAATAATCAGTTGAATCAACTCATTAGACCGAACAGATTTTAAAAAAATACAAAAAGTTGTAAAATATATCTCATCGATTTACTTAATAAAATAATTTCTTCTTTTACTATGTAATTATGTTTCATACAAATCTTTCGTTCTCGAGATCGGGTGAAAGATACTTTTCACGCGAGATAGGATTTTAATCCAAAAAATTCATAGAACCTTTAAAAAGTGCTAGTTGATCAATGAGCTACCTAAATCGCTAATCTTTTATTTTATCGTTCTTAACGACGTGTTATACGATGCACGAATTCTGATGCCGTCTATTTTGTATACTTCATCGCTAAACGACGAACATCGTCGATCACGTCGATTATCTCGCAGAAGTTCGTTGAATGTAAATCAAGTGATCTGACTCGTGTCGATTGCGAGCAAAGATCCGAAAAAAAAGACGAAACGTTGCGTGGGTGTCGAGTATCGTGTGGGCTTATCGTTTTAAAGAGGAGAAAAATAAACATTGTTAACGTGATGTGATTTTTTAAACTGTCAATATCTAGATAGACATTAAACATATTTTTTTTCCGAAAAATAAATTTACAACCGAGAGAATAAAGACAAAATATTAAAGATAGCTTAGAAGCTCTGTTTCTTGCACAAGAATTTGTAATTCCTTACCTTTTTCTCAATTAAGAAGAGAAAATTTTAATCGAACGTTAAACTGTAATATTTTCTAAATATATTTTAATGAAATACTAACCGCAATAAATAAAATCATGTAAAAATAATTTTACGTGTCAATTTTATTTTTTTGTAATATAAATTAAAATACGATATAAAAGTTTAATTACGGATTACAAATTGATACAAACAAACAAAAATTGCAGTTGCGATATTAATAATATATCTATCGGTATGGTGTTTCCGGATAGACGACACGATCTCGGTAACTCGAATCAAACGAGCGGGGAATTAACTTGTTTAGAAGAACGAAATTAACTCGCAAACGCGCTAATCTCGCGGAAAGATCCAGACGTAGTCCAGCTGCGAGCAGAAACGGACAAGGATGAGAGAGAAAAAGAGGATGAAAGAGAAAATGAGAAAGAGAGCCAAGAGAGAGCAAGGAATGAAGAGGGAAGAGAGAGAGAGAGAGAGAGAGGGTAAAGAGGGAAATAGGAAGGAACGAGGATGAAGCGAGAAATTTCTTCCTTTTCACGGTATGCCCTTCATGATATTTTAGTGGCCTCGTCGCGGCGCGTATCTACCTTAATATCTGAAATTCTGAACGTGCACCCACACCATGAAGAAGACGCGAGATGCGGCACGTTTCTCGCTCTTTCTTTCTCTAACGAATGACAGTACGCGTGAATGCACACGCGTGTGTTCACACGTGTGTGCGTACGTCTTCGGCTCCGGACAATCTCGGCGCAACATCGTCCGCCGATGTATCATCTTACTCGGTGCTAAAGGCGATGACTTTATCACCGATCCGGGCAATCATTCACCTAAGCTGACTCTTTTCTGCGTTAAAGCTGTCCTCGTCTTTCCCTCTCTCCGTTCAATTTCTACCCTTCTACGTTAACACGGAAAGAGAGAGCAAGAGAGAGAGAAAGGGAAAGAGAGAAGCGTTGACGTAATGTATAGTAAACGCGCCTCGCGTGTTTTCCTCCCCTCACAATGCATAACGAGCCATCGGGAAAGGATGGCAGAATTATCGCTCGCCGGAGAGTAATAAGAAAACTGTTTCTTCCTCGCGGTATGTCGATGTCGCGAGAAATTCTTTTGCTATAATTATCAATTAAAATCTACTTGAAATTTATTGTACGGGCAACCCCGTGTGACGCAGGTAAAAAGTATGATACTTACATTATATACTTATAATTTATTTTACCTATATTTTGACATTTTAATAAAATTAAGTTCGATAGCAACGACGATTAATCATCCCTATATATATTACATATTTTAGCTTTATTAGCTAATTCTTTCTCTGTTTGTATGTAAGTAATAAATATATAATTACATTATACAAACAGAGAAAGAATTAGCTAACGAAGCTAAAATATGTAATATGTATAGAGACGATTAATGTCGTTGCTATCAAAATTAATTTTATTAAAATGTTAAAATATAGGTGCCACAAAAAATATAGTTTAATTCATTATGTTATTTTCTTTTCGCAATGAAAACTAATAATATTTCTAGTGAGACTGAGAATCTTAACTGAGATTATGTATTACGATGCGTTGAATGTTTAACCCAATTTTGGGGAGAAGAATCCTTTTGTTTCGAGACGAGAAAGGTCTCCCATAATGATAATGCGCCTTTTATCTCAGCTAATAAATTTGTATCTCGCAGCAAATTTTTTTAAGGAAAAATAATTTCTTATTTTAAACCGATAAAACGCGAGTGAAAATTGACGTTGAATATACGCGACGTACAATCGAAGAAGTCATTGCCGCAGTCTCCACGATCGTCGCCGCGAGACGTCAATGCGATGCTGCGGATACTCGCCATGGGAAATCTAGAGGGTGAATTATGTCGAGCGATAAATGCCCGCGCGTACGAATCGAGGGGCGCAAAGTAAACGTGCTTTACGCGCGATTGGCGGCCGCGGTAATCGCGCCAATTGGAACCGCCGATTTCTCTCGGTGACAGTGATCACGTCAGGAGCGTGAGGAGCGGAGCAGGGTTTCACGAGGTGGTCCAGCCGTCGAAGATGCGCGACCCACGGGCTCGAGTAGGTGTACCCAGGATCGTAAACGTCCGGCCACGGGCGCGACTCGATAAAACCGACGGGAACGATCCGCGCGCGCACCTAATGCCGTAACCTGTGCCGAGCGCGCCGTAGGAGGCGCGAAAATTCTTTCGCAATGGTCGTGCAAGCGACAAGTAAATCCAAATGGATGAATATACAAGTCCGCCCGCGGATCCCTAAACCAGTAGGGCCGAATAGGAAATCAAGTCCGCTCTGTCCGTTTTATCTGCCGTTTGAATCTCGTTATCGATCGAAATATCGTCGGAATTTTTTCGCGGTAAATAACCCTCCCAGAGATGATTGTTCTTGATCTTGATCCGCGTCTCTTTTCTATTTATCAATGTTATTTATCGGTTACCCGTTAATCGCGCGTGTGTGATATTTCATACGTTCGCACAACACATGCCTCTTCTCTTGCGAAGATCACAGGTAATCTAAAAAATCTATTCGAGATGTGATATACGATCGGGAGGGACGTCGTTGCACACTCGGCTGCAACTCAAGGAGTCCTCGCATACCGTAATGCCGCCACAGATCATAAGCGCGGACCTTTAATGTCAACGGGGGAAAGGCAGGAGTTGGTTTGCGAGCTTGAAATGCGAAGAGATACATTTATATAAGAGGATTTATGCACAAGTGTTTGTCGTGCCGTTCGGTCGCAAGATGGGCTTTCCCGCGACAAAAACTATCAGAGGCACAAGGGCTGCGCCCTCGTCCTTGTTAATACGCGCGATTGGACAGATTAATCAAATGTCGACGCTTTCGCGCGATCCTTTCCTTTCTTAGATTTTCACAAACTCATTTGAAATTCGCGAATGAATAAAAATGAAACGATACACTTAAGGGAAATAATAAATTTTGTTAAACCATCAATAATTATGTAAGATACTCAAACCGTTTGAATATCAAAACTTTTTTATATTTCAAGTTAACAAAATCAATTATTTTCAGATATCCGCTGAAAGTTTTAGATTCTTTCTTGCATAAGATCAAATTGAAAACAAGAATGGACATTTTTTTCCCAATCGTCTTTTAATTATTATTATTATTATTATTAAAGTAATGTTAACGTGTTATCTATGTCATTAATAAATTCGCCTACTTTTTCTCGAATGGCCATGTCAAATGTCCGATTATCAAAGATAAATGCATGAAAACCGCTGACAAATTTTAAGGGTAGCTACACATGGGCCATCGAGAATCGATCTTTCGCACCTCTGCGATGCGATCGCAACGAACGCAAGGATTCCGGAAAGGATTCACGTGCTGAACGTGCTCCGTGTCGCGCCGTACCACCCACGAACTCCCATAAGTATCGCGCGAAGTACGATCGGGTACGCACCATAAATCGGGATTTTATCCCGCAGCTGCACCGGACTCGGTACGATACGACCGCGATTGCGTAACACTAAATTAGTCCCTGAATTCGATTCCGGACGACAGGCGCGATTGCAAGGTTCCAAGGTCGATCGCAACGAAATCGAATTTCAACTTGCGGTTGACGCCAATTTGTTGACACGAGTACGACAATATAAGATTTAAAAGAATAAATAAAATTTATAGCAAGGTATATAAATCTACTCTCTTTGCAGGAGTCGCGTGGGGTCGCCGACGATGTCAGCGACTGTCGCCGGCAACCAGCAGCAACATCATCCTCATCAGGAGTGGGACATAAACGATTCGAACGTGCCGAGGGTAAGTTCCCTCCTCACTCGAGAGGAACCCGATGAACTTTCCAGCGAGTACAACCATTCCCTCCCTCCCTCCTCCCTTCCCGCGAAACCTCTGCCTCTAAACCAGATTCGATGAAATCGTGCGCGCGTCCCCGCGAGCGTCGTCCTCCACGCGATCTGAAAAGTAGGGTTTTCGCCTCAGGTAGTGGAATACGATCCCTGGTGCGAATGGGCGGACGGGCACGTGAGGCGAGTCTACGGGCCGGACTGCGAGGAGGCGAGGAGGCATGCCTCCGGCTGGGCGATGAGGAACACGAACAATCACAACGTGAGCATTTTGAAGAAGAGTTGCCTGGGCGTTCTGGTGTGCTCGCAGGAGTGCATACTGCCCGGCGGCGGTAGGGTTCACCTCCGACCGGCGATCTGCGATAAGGTGAGCAGCCCAGGCGCATAACGGAACGATAAACATAAATCTCGACCCGATAATAAATGTAAATTGCCGCTCGTCGCGCGAGTTTCGTCGCGCATTCTTGCCGCGACGCGAAATTCCGCCGCCTGCCGTCCCCGTCTCCAGTAATTCCGAAGTCTAATTTGCAACGATGTCAACTTCGACTCGCGACAACCATCCTCGTCACGAGCAGCGTTCCCTTCGTCGGGAGCTAGAGCGCAATAGTAGCGACTCCTAGATCTTGGTAGACGAGATGTTGTTAGTCGAGGTGGTTGTTGCGAGTCAAAGTTAGCATCGTAGGTCGATAATTAAAATCGCATTCCGATCCTTGTTTACAGGCGAGGAAGAAGCAACAGGGCAAACCGTGCCCCAACCGGCAGTGCACCGGCCGCCTGGAGATACTGTCGTGCCGCGGCCACTGCGGTTATCCCGTGACGCACTTTTGGCGGCACACGGAGCACGCTATCTTCTTCCAGGCCAAGGGCCAGCACGATCATCCGCGACCGGAAGCGAAATCCACATCGGAGGCACGAAGAAGCGTGGGCGCCGGTAGGAGGGTTAGAGGGCTGGCGGTACTTCTGGCGAGAGAGGCTGCCCTAGGCTCCAAGGTGACACGCAATTAATTTCTCATCCGACCGCGAGATAATTAAGACCCG
The DNA here is from genome assembly GCF_013373865.1 of Monomorium pharaonis. NCBI lineage: Eukaryota > Metazoa > Arthropoda > Insecta > Hymenoptera > Formicidae > Monomorium > Monomorium pharaonis. The sequence goes on along the minus strand of NC_050475.1, from coordinate 20,694,530 downwards.
AGAACGGATTCGCGGATCTTTTTACATACATTGATAGAAATGGCAAGCAAAATTTAGGTTAATGTATACAAATGATGAAACATGTAAAGCGTAAAATATTTTACGATTAATTATGTAGTTTAACTGCAAGAGTAAAGTGACTCACCGTAACGAAGAAAGCCGAATCCCGCAATCTGCGATGACCACCTTGTAATTTGTGAGAAGAGTCACGTTTTATGAATAAGTTGTTTTGAAATGCACATATTTCGTTACAGTTAATGTCACTGAGAGGAACCAAAAGATCAACCACGGACACACTTGAACAACCGTCGAGAACGACGCAGCCACCGCCACTGATATCTGATAAAGGTTACTATTTTATACTATGTTGTGAGAATGTCTAAATGTGTATAATATATTAAGCGTCTAATGCATCTAATACGAGAGCAGAGAACTTGCACCGACATTACCTTAGATTCATTCTTTTACATTGAACTTTTTTCACGATTCCTCCTTCCTCCGTTTCGTCTTTCGTAAAGGTGCCTTCTCACGCTGACGCTTGACGTTCATTTTCAGCGTCAAAAGACATCACGTGACTAAAAATAAAGATACCCATTCGTCATTTTTAGTCACGTGATGTCTAAAAAAGATGAACTAAAGTGTAAAAGTTCAGATAAAAAGAACAGATCTTATCCTTTTGGCCACAAGACGAGATGGCGCTAGCGAATAGATGTCGGTAACGAGGAACACCCGACTCTACAGCTTTGCTGCGATTCCGGAGCCAATCCGAGCCCGAGCAACTCACGTAAACATCGTGACATCGCGCCCCGTCCATCTGTGAACCGTTACGTGTTTGACAACATTGACTGCGCTTGGGGTGAAAGCCGAGTTCTGTGTTCGGGCTCGGATTTCGGAATTGCAGCACAGTTCTATGAACGCGTGGACCGAAGAGTGAGAATGATGATAAAATTAATAATATTTCCGTCACACATTTAGTCTCAAATTAACATTCCGTTAGAATAATGCTTATGTGAAATTAATCGAAACGTAATTTTGTAATCCATCACGATACCTCATTTTTAAAACATTGTTTTTTCATTCTTATATGAAGTGTTCTGATTTTAGTAAATTAAGTAGCAAATAATATTTTGAAAAAAAAAATATATATATAATAATTAAAGTACATAAGAAGAAATTCTAAATTCGATATACGTTTAATTAATGTAGTTCCTTCTTTGTTTATCTTACTAGATATAATATTTCTTTCTAAATTTAATAATTTATTTTATTGAAGAATTAATTCCAGAAAAAAATTGTTTTTAACTATTTTTATATTCTAAAATATTAATTTTTATATATTTTCGCATTAAAAAAATTTTATATAACATAAAATAACGTGTAGCTAAAACACTATTGTTACAGTCCTGAATTTCACTATTTGAAGCAGGAATAACTTCATTATAATTGATTTTTGGCAATCGTTTGATACATGTACCAAAGTGTACTAAACTGTACTAGATAAAAATAAACTTTGGTCTGCCTTAAAAATCACCTTATTAGACATCACTCAAATCTTCGTACTTTTTTAGAATTTCAGAATTAAGGATCTTCCTTTGTTCAGAAAATAAAGCAATAAATTTCAATTTTTTACTCGCAAGATTGATTACAATTGAAATGCGATCTACCTCGAAAATTACACTTTTTTAAAAATTATAATTCGAAAACGATTTATATAATAATTATTGCGTTTTGTATTGAGAAAACTACATATTTTATTGTAATATTAATGATATAAAAATTGTTATAGGTTACTCATGCTCGTGCCCGCCCTTCGAGTGCATGTGCTCGCTGCAAACGAACGTATCGTCGTATCCACAGTCTCATCATCATCAAACAACGATATATCCCCAACAGCTGCCACCCACCGACGGGCCTTACTGGCTGCAGGACGTTCCATCGCAGGAGAATCCTGTTGGTTACTGTTTACCAAACCAGACTCCGCAGGAAGCATCCTACGGCGATTTTCCACCTTTCACAGGTGATCTCTTCCAACCGGAGGAGATCTTTCAACTGGACCAACCCTTGAGGCCGGATTTCACGACGAATCCCCAAGACGTGGCTCGCTCGCCACCAACTTTACTCGATCTCGGCAGCGGCACCATTAAGTACGAGATGAAACAGCAGAATCAAGATCAGGGTTACTGGAACCAGTTTCTTAGCGAAGACTCTAGCAGCAGCCATCTGAGTCTGCCTCAGGACGAGAGGCTCCATTTCGTCAACTTTGAACCCGAGAAGGTCACTAATGGCTTCCCTTCCAGAAGGGCGATGCACCATTATGTTCAAGAGAAGAATCAGAATCAACCTGCAAATGACGTTCTGAGTTACCAGAATTATCCTCGATCGCAGAGTCAGAAAGGCTTTATCGAGGGAAACACGAAGGGTGAACACGAACAATCTTATTGGCCCCAGAATCAACAAGACAACAGATTACACTTGGAAAGTTTTGAAGTCAAGGAGGAGGATCTTTTATCTTCGCGTAGAGAAGTCGAGTGTTACAAGAACAGTTGTCAATCGCCGATGATGAACAGAACGGAGTACAGTCTCTACCAGAGGCCGAAGAGCGATGAACTACAAGAACAGACGGTGCGACGCAATTGCAGTCCCGAGGGTAACAAACCATATCCTTTTGACGGCTACCACCAAATGTTTGAGCACGGTGACGCTAAGAATCAGCCGCACAATCGCGTCGTTCATCAAAATTCGGTGACTCGGACAAACCTGGACGAGAGACTTCAGAACTGTTACGCAAGTCAGGAGACACCGGAAACTGCGGAGAGACTGTTCCACAACGCTTCCGGCGTGACAGAGACGTCAGTTCAATCCCGGAACAGTCCCGAGTCCTTCTTCTATCCCGGCAATGAACGTTGCCCTTATACCTGTGAGATCCTCGAGCGGGTGCCGCAGATGATGAGCGCTGGACCGGCACACGGGACCGTCAATAACTACGGCGATTCAGCCACTGCCGACCTGGATCTGCCGCCCTTTGTAGATTACACACTAGTCGGAATGCTGTGCAGCTCCACGGACGAGGAGACGTCGAGCCTACTGCCAGGCTGTCCTCAGGACTCGCACAACAACTACATTCCTCATCATTAAAGAACGTTTTCGTCGCCGCTCTACTCATTTGTATTATATAAATAAATATAAGATAGTGTTGCACCTTCTCTCCAAACCGATATAGACCCACTCATTTACTTGTAATTAATTTATTGAGTTGATGCAAAAGGTTGGTCGTTTTCTCATCGAGATTTGGATATTGATGCTTTGTATTGAATCAGAAACTCAAAGATTTTTTGAAAAAAGGATTGGGAAGAAAGGAACACGTTGAAACCAGTTTAATACAGAAGTATTTCTGTATTTTCGTCGGTTTTCTTCGGTTAGACGTGATACAAGTTTAGATCGTAGTGGGAGGGATCAAGAAGCAGAGCCGAGTGTAGCTTGGAAAAAGGTCACAAGATTTATTTGCAACTGATTTATTCGTAACAGATACTCTCACGATCACAATTGTTATGTATGTATGCAATATTACTATTATTATTATTATATTATGCCTATGCATTACACTTTCTCGGTTACACATGCGCGATATCTTCCTTACTTATTATCTCTTACAAGAGAGTTTTCACGAAAGTGTTCGCGCGTGGTGAATGTAACAGGACACACGGAACGGATGCGAGACACGTCCGCGCGATCGCAGGCTGGCCAGGACGAGAGTCCTACAAAGTGATGCAGCGTCAGAAAAGAAGGATGCTACCGAGGGGAAAGAGAGATGGAAAGGAAAGTCACGCCGATGGGATTTCAATGGATTCCCTTCGGCATTGAGAGCGACAGAGACAGGAAATGTTACTCTCACATTTGAAATCATATAAATTGCACCATGCGCACAATTTCGGGATTAATACATATAATCCTTAAACTCAATCAAAATGATTGTATCGTTGCCTCGATCGGCGGTCGATCTTGCACCGTTGTTTTTAATTCTTTTGACAATTCTTCTCTTTACAAAAGAAAAAGTACTTTCACTGAGTGCAACGTACACACATTTTTTATTCTTATATTTACAATTTAATCTAATTCAATGCGAAATTATACTAATTATTTGAAAATCAAGAAAATTAAAGGATTCCGCATATCAATCTCGAGTCATTCATCTTTATAATTTACTGCCCAATCAATCGTTTAATTGTCTAATTGTACATTATGGTCTAACTTTATTTCCAAAACATCTAATTTACAAATTTACGAAACCTTAGTGAAATACAAATCGAAACTATCGCTACATTTTTAGGCACATAAGAAAAGTAAACTCTCGCAAAAGTTATAATTATTATAATCCTAAACGCCTCTTACGTATTCCTTTTAAAAATTCGATTAATAACTGAGCGAAGCTCAGACACAATTGCGCACAGATCCTCATCGAGAAAAATATTTGAAGCAACAACATAGTTCGTTAGAGTATCTTTTAAAGACGAGAAATGAAGTTAGATTAGGAGACTTTGAAGTACTGCCACGCTTTCTGTGCCACATGGTGCGAAAAATTATTTCGAAGATGCGCAAACATACAGAGCTTCGAGTTTTTCAGCGGAAACATAAGCAGCAACGTCGAAGGACCGCTTTTCGACTTCGTAGTTTAATGTTTCCTTGCCAATCCTCGAACTACATATTCGGTGTAAATCGCATGCGGACACATCTATCTACACATGTTTATAGCAATAGACTACTTTTCGTTCAGAGAGTTCTGAGTACCCTTTCGAAGAATCCCTCTTTCCCATCCTTTTTAAATCTTTATTTAAATTAATTTGAAAGTCACACACAATCTTAGATGATGATAATGACTTAGAATTTTTGTAGGAGGAGAGGGGGGACAGGATTGCAGATTGCATTTCTACAAGCGCATCTCCTTCTCTTTTTCTTTTCTGCAAGGATCGACAAAATGTTACCTATTTCTAAGTGTATAACAATAAAATCAGAATCACTCGCGTATTTTTAATAGCCACGTCGCGTTGGTGTTGCAAATTTATAAATATATCTAAAAAAGAGAGCGATCGTACAAGTGTGAGATTAAGTGATTTATCGAAAAATATTCAGTTCGAAGCAATGCATTATTTAGTCTCGCGTGCCTGGAGGATTTCGGTGCATCGAGCTTCCCTGGCGCTATCGAACCTACGAAAAAGTTTGGTCTAGTAGGAACCGTAGGTGCACATGAACGTGGAAACCGCATACGGAGATCGAATCTGCGATTCGAATCGAATGACCTTTTCATCGTTATGAACGGCAATAAAACGCGTTGCTATCAGCATTTCTTTACAAAACGGTTGCGTTAGTTCGATGTATGCAAGTCTCTTCTCTCCGTATGCTTTTCCGTGAGACGAATAATGACGACAATGTCGGGGGACAAGGAGCAATGTTTCTGAGAGAGGAGGGAAGCTTAATGTCTCTCCGGCCGTCCTCGGAGAATCCGTGTTAAGGTTCTCTATCGTCTTGCGCGCGAGTGTGTTTGCGGTGTATACGTGCATTTTCAAATCGAGAAGACAAAAATTAGTAATTACAAGTTACAACTTCTTCGCGGTACGCCAAAGGCGAATGTGTCGTTTCCTCGAGTTCCGAGGCAGCTTAATATCCTACCGAACGATTTATCTTACGTATCAGCATATTTTGCAAACCGCCTTTTATCAGGCGCTCCGTGTTTGCACCAATTTTTCGAAACAGTTCGCGCACAAACAACGATCGCTCGTCGATGATTGAGGACTTGTTTTACTTTTTTTTTCTTTTCACAATTTTTTTCTTTTACAAAAGGAATAGAAATTCCAGTCATACTTGTGATTGCGTCCTCGATCGAGGGAGGAACGGATCGTCGCTTGATGCTGCGAGGAATTAAGTTTAATTAATTAAGTAGAAGTGACTAAGTAGAAGTGAAGCTAACAATCACAGCTATTGTACTGTACTACGAGTGTTTACGTATCGTGGAAAACGATAGTGGTAAATGTTTAATGATATAAGCTAATGCAACTGATGGAGTTTACGAATAGTCCATCGCGAGAAACTCTTTTTTTGTGTGGCGATGAGCATACTCGCGTGGATACTAGTCAAATGATAGAAAAAGATATATACGTACACATACACACACATTCATATACATAAATATGTAATATGTTTTATATATATTTATATGTAATGTATATATGTATATGTGTATATGTATATGCATATGTATATATACATATATATGTAAGGTACGTGTACACACATTTATAAAATTCTTTCTACGCGAAATATACGCCTCTCTCTCTCTCTCTCTCTCTCTCTCTCTCTCTCTCTCTCTCTCTCTCTCTCTCTCTCTCTCTCTCTCTCTCTTTCTCGGAGTCGATTCTCCGGTGGGCATTGTTTAAACTAACATTTGAAAATTATATGTAAACAAAGTAAGTAGATTGAACAATATTATAGCTTTACTTTGTCCCATTCATTCCATTCGAAAGAAACATTGGACTTTTATGTTGTATCTTTCGAACTTGTCGATAGTATAGAAAAAATTGCGAAGATAGTATCAAGAGAAAAGGAAAATAAAAGTATACGTGAAAAGTGAAAGGACGATTTGCGACGAAACGTACGCAAGACATTGTCAAAAGAGAATCATCGGAAATCTATCGATGTCACGTAGCACAATCTTTTTGTATAAATAACCCGACGTACTACCTGTACTTATGAAATTGCACAACACATTCACGAGACAGTTTTCATTTTACAAAATCTTAGCCCCTAAAATTTTTAGGACCTACCAGATTTTTGTATGCAGATATTGCACGCCTCGTACAATAATGTGTGTATGTTATGTATATAGCATATTATAATTATATACATATATATTTATCTTTATATATATATTTTTATATATATGTATATATTTATATATGTAACCAAATGCGATTATATATATAACTATATACGTTCACGATAAATTAATCGCACGTTCTCATAATATGTCGATTTTGTAAAACTTATAACTACGTCTTCTTGTCTCACACAACGCAAAGATAATTAACGGAATGCGGAGAGAGGAAGCTGAACGCTGTCTGGTGGGACACACTTTCATCTTTCCGCATTGTACATCTACATGTTGAGGTTGAACAATCCCTTTCTCTCTCTCTCTCTCTCTCTCTCTCTCTCTCTCTCTCTCTCTCTCTCTCTCTCTCTCTCTCTTTCTCTCTCTCACACACACACACTGGTCAGCTTATCGAATTATTGAAAGAGAGAATCGTCGACGACACTCACATCCCTTTTTTTTTTCGTTTATGAAAAAAAGAAAGTCAAAGAATACAAATATCGTTACGCTTCACAGCTAACCACAGCATTCGGCAAATATGTTTCACTCGTTTTAAAAATTACTTATATCACAATAAAACGCCGGCGCATCCTTCCGTCTCATTTCATGTTATACCCAACTTGCGCATACCTCTTTCCATGATTCACCCCCTCCCAGCGTTCATCGATATCAAGGATGCGTCCAGAGGCTCTGGCAGGTTTTGGCCTAGATCCGAGGTTTCCGGATGGTTGCGGAGACGTAGGTTCGGGATTTGCGTTCCGGGTCGCTGGTCCCCTAACGAACGCGGCCTGCCGACGCAAACCCTCGATCACAGAGCTTTTACTAGGCAAGAATCAAGGGATTCTCGACACAGTCTGTACCGTAAAATTACGATAGTTGACTCTTCGACATTGAATCTATTTCATCTGTCAGTGCGCGGGCATCCCGCGGCTTAGCGCGCACTCTGTAGAATTTCGTGCCACGTGGGACATGATACCGGTTTTCATGCTAGAAAAAGAACAACAAAATTATGTTTTATTTCTCATTGTAATGAGTAATATAATGTTTAATATTATAACACAATTTTTTTATTCTGCCATAATTCAACTCAACAACAGTCGTACCTTTCTCGCGTGACAATATTCCTTGTCAATCACTTCCGCGAGAACACACTTCCGGGAGCTTGGATTCATCCCTACGTCCAGTGCGTCTACGTAGTCCGAATGAAGAAAATAAAGAGTCGAAGATTCCTGGTACACCGCATAATTGCCGTGTATACCGTCCCAGACTACGAGCACCACATCACCCGGATTGCAACTAGTAACGGTGACAATTCCCTGCTGCACCATTTTCGCCACTTTCTCCGCGACCTTCTTGTGTATATACGAGGGAAGAGAAGGGTGGAAGCATATCGATTTGGAAGATGATCGTCGACTCGGCTCTGGACTCGTGGCCGCATCCCGACTCGAATTGGAATCCGAAACCACCGCGACCGACGCATTCATGTCCTTGTCGCGATTCTCCGAGAGTATCGGGTCAATACCAAAGGTCCTCTTGGTTCTCTCCTTCAGCAACTCGATCTCTAAACGGATCTTGTCCGTCATTAATGCCTCCACTTTCGCCTCAGCTGCCACTTTGCACGCGCGTATCGAATTCAGCTCGCAGGACAGCCTCTTGTTGTCATTCTCGAGAGATTCAAGTCGCCTCGATAGCCGAGCCAGATCATCATCATCAGCCTCCAATCGTACTTTTTTCGATTCCGAGACCTCAACCTCATATTTTTCACTTTCCTTGAAGTCTTCCAGATCAATTTGACCGGCATCCAATCGATCGTAGCTCAAGTCCTTGCATACTCCAGCTTCTAGAGAATATGCGACATCTTCACTCTGATCCAAAATTGTTCGCTTCTCTGCTGTTTCCTTGCTCTTCAACCATGCCTTGTCCGCTTCAAGATTTTTCATCTACGTACAAAAAAAGTAATAATAAGAGATAAATATATAACAAAGATTTATTCTAATTTGATAAAAGAATTCTTTAAGAATTATCGGATTTTCTAGAAATTTTATTCAAAATTCCAAATAAGAATTTTTTAATGTAGTGTTGACATAAATTCATTCTATTTACATCTTCTATTTATACATACAGTATACATACATAGAGTATAATTCAATTAAAAAATTTTAGTAATTTAAAATTTAAAAGGTTTATCTGTATATTATCACTATTGCATTGAATGCATGAATTTGTAAGCATGTAAAATGTGTGTATGATATAATACCTTTTCCATCAAAGTTTGTTGCACCTCTGCTTTCAGTTCAAATTCTTCAATTAATCGATCTATCATATTCTTATAATGCTTGCCCTGCTCCATCAGCGCAGTCGTTCTCATTCTGTACATTTCAATTTCTCGATTTTTTTCTTCAACTACTTCCTTTGCCAATCTCAATTCATTATCTAATTTCGCCATGCAATCTGACCTTTCCTTTTCGATAGCAGTACGAATCGCCATAGCGTTCTCAATTTTCATGTCTTCTCTAGCTTGTGCCAAAATTGCCTCATGATTCACAAGCTCGATAACGTCTGGTCGCTGAAAAAAAAAAATATGTTAATATTTCAACATCTTTCCTTATTTTACCTTCAATAACAACAGAATAAACATACTAGCAGTTAGTTACTCACTTCAATCTTCTCTAAACTAGAATCGCTGGGACTCCTTTCCATGGTAGAAGCGGTCATGAGTTTGTAACGGCTCCGAATAGTTTCTAACTCCGCCTTATATTCCATCTGCAACTTATCGGTCGATTCTTTCACTATTCTTTCTTGGTCGTTACGCGCAGTGACCAGATTCTCCTCCAGTTCTTGAATTCGCTTCTGGCATTGCGTCAATGAATTCGTTAAAGAAGTGATCTCGAGGAATCTCTCGTCATTTGTCTTTTTTACTTCCTCCTCCCTCTCGAGGCGCTCTTGTTTCAGTATTAACGAGTACTCCTCGAGCTGTTGATGTAGTCGAGTCTGCAAGCTCCTACTCTGGATCTGTTCGTCCTCCAATTTTTGACGCATCGTGGCCATCAGTCGCTCGTGTTCCGCCAGTTCGGTCTCCTTTTCTAGGAGATTACGCTTGAGTGTACAGATCTCTTCTTCACTTATCTGCATCAGCCTTTTAACGTCCGTTATCTTATACTCGTGCTCGATCGTCAGTTCTTGCTCGCGCTCTTGAAGACGCCGGTCATATTCGCGCGATTGCAAGGTCAACGCCACTCGTACGCGCTCTGTCATCTCGACAATGCCACTTTTGTCCTTGTTAGATTCATCTCGCAGAATCGCTAATTCATTTCGCACGGAACTAAGCTCCTCGCATACGACCGTTTTCATGGTCTTCAAGATAGATCGCAACCTTTCTACTTCCTCACGTGTGTTACCAAGATTCTCCTGAAATGATGAACACAATAATATCTCAATAATATCCCAAAATCATATTTTATTCGACGGATTGTCCTCGACTCTTCGAAGCCAAGGAGAATTCGTCGAAGAGATTGGTTAAAGAAAACTCCACTCTTTCCGTTAATTTTGAATCATAAATGTCCAATTTGCCCCAATGCAATTTGTGCAAAATTGCAATAATTTCAATTTAGAACGTATGTCTCTGAGAGAGCAATCGTATGGATAAATTCAATGGGTTTCTGAATGGGGACGTATGGCTCGAAGGATTGGGAAACGAGTGCGACGCCAGCTATCCTGTAAAAAATCAAGACACACGCACGCGCGTCTATTATCGGGTACAACTGTATTTGTGCAAGCAGCAACAAAAATCAGGGAGCGCAACATTCGATTCGATCAGTTTGAGCGGAACATAAGCCAAGCAAGGTAATACATACCACGGCTCACAATCTAATTTACTTATAGTCAATTCTAATAATTCACTAACGAATATAAAGATAACAGTAACAAAATTACCTAGAAATCATAAAAAGAAAAGCGAATCAATTACTGATATATCTAATGGATTACCGAGTTTTTCACATTTGGATACGAGGATCAATAACAGCAAAGAATAAAAAAAAGGAATAAGAAGAGAAAATTGTACATTATAATTATTTATTTCAAGAAACAGGTAGGTAGTGATAAAGGTGGTACTTTACGGAACGTTTTACGGCTACGACTACGGTAGTTGTCTGTTAGCGAGCTGTAAGTCGTCCAGTACCTGAAGGAGGGACACGATAGCCTGATGCTGGCCGTCGGCGGGATGCTCACTGAGGCTGCTTGGCAGGGATTCGTCCATGTAAAACTCGGTACCCATGAAGTCGGTAGCACCCACGCCGACGGAGGGACTGCTACCACCGCTACCGGACAGCGAATGCTGGTGTTGCTGATGCTGGCCGTCGCACATGACGGAGGACCGTGGCAGGGAAGGGGGATTTGGACTTAGGGAATGTTGCTCCTCAAGCGGCAGGGCGTCACGGTAGTTCGAGAGGCCGCTGCGAAGTAAGCAACTGGAGGAATCGGCGGTGCCGTTCTCCACGCACTCGGTCAGCGGACTCAGCTGCGCCGGGCGTTCGCTCATGGCGGACAAACTGGGAAATTGGAAAGAGCCGGGGTCGCTTGACGTGGATGAACGCGTCGTTAAGTCCGCGACTTTCGAGTTTAGTGGGGAGACGTTAGTTGAGGTCGAGGAAGCGGGGGACACGCTTCGAGAGGCACCAACCTCCAATTGCTTTTGCCGTTTCTGTTTCGTCCCGTCAAACGCGCCGGGCTTGGTTACGTCCACACCGGCTTGACCGATCTTCTCGAATTCCTCTGTATCGGTTTCAGATTCAAAGTCGCCTCTGGAAAATCAATACGGTATGCGTGTCACGTTCAGAGTCTGTGATAATCCATTTTTACAAATGACATTTAGGGCGCATTATCAAAAACTTACCTGTCAGATAATAACGGTGCTCTAGTGCGCTCTTGTTCCTTCGTGGGAATATCGGTGCTGACCGATGTGGTGTCCTTATCTTTATTTCCATCGGTGCTGCCTTCAGTAAAGCTCTTGACTAAGAAAAATTGCGTGATGCTATTCAAATCCGGCGTAGAAATCGTAAGTGCCAAGTCCGGAAGCTGCGACCTCAATGACTCCATATCGTCCGTGGTTAACTAATAATAAAATATAAGAATGTAATATTTACAAGTGTATATGTATAACAATGATTAATAAAGTCTCTCGTGGAATCTTACATCGGGCAACCCGTTGTCAAAAACGGAAGGTGCCTGCGTTGCAAATGGCGGTGGCGTGTCCTCCAGACCTGGAAAGAGGGTGTTCAAGAAGTGGCCGTCAAATTTGCTCTGAAACTCTCGCCTACGCGCCAATTCTTCGCTGTGAACGCTCAAGAGCTGGCATGCTAGGTTGCTCGCCCATACGAGAAAAGCCCGCGAGAAGGTGCGCCTTCTAACAACCTCGACCACCGCACTTATGTACATCTGCGGTGCCAAGTGAATCTGTTGGAGCACCTCCAGATGCCGTCGCAACCGCTTCAGGCTCTCGTGATATATGATCAGCTTGTTGCCCACTTCCACCATCTTGTTCTCTACGTACATAATCCACTTCAGGCGATGATAGATATTCACCGACAGCTCCTCTTTTGCCTTGGTGCATCGGCGGCGGATGTCGCGCAACTGATTGTGATTTTGTAACATAACGAGCAATTGCCGCCGATGAGAATTGCAAAGATCTGGCAGGACGCTCGCGTCGCCCAAATTGCTCGCACGAGTCTGATTCTGCAGGAAACCTTGAGCAAGCTCGCCCTGCTCGTGAACGAGCCTCTTGGTCTGCACCATCAGCTGTTCCAGGGCAAACAGCCTCTCGCCTAGGCCTTTGATCTCCTTCATATCTTGCTTGTTAGCGTTATCGATGGCCGCGTTCACCTCCGCTTTCAAGGCCTGCATCAATCGTTCATCGAACTGCTCCAAGCCGCGCGAGCATTGCTCCGCCACTTGTTCCAAGCTGCTCTGATTGTCTTTCGCAGAGATCCATCGTAGCAAACTCAGCACTTCCCCACTGTCCTCCGACGCGCTTTCGGAGGTTTGACTCGGTTGGTCGTCAGGACTTAACAAGCCTTCGGCTTGGGCTCTCAACGCCGGCAAAATTGGAATTTTCGCAAGAGTATCGAGATCGGCGTTGAAACTGTAATAAAATTTGCATTCAATTTCACTTCTTTATAGGTAACTTCGCTATATAATAGTATAAGACACAAATTTAAATGTTACCCTATTCTCTTTTGATCAATTTAAAAAATGTGATTCACTTAATAGGATCTTGACAAACTTTATCAGTATTTTCGCTTATATTTGATAAATGTTGCGACAAACTTTGATGCGCATATCTTTAGATAAAATTAATACTACCGCCATTTAATTACCCATTAGCGGTATAACCATTGGTAATTGGAGCAGCCGCGATTAAACATGATAATCAAAGCTACGATTAAAATGTGGATTCAATGGTAATTATATCCCATTGTAATTAAAGTAATTATTGAGAGTAGTATTACGTCATATATATGTTTATGGTAACTGTTGCACCGGTTCGTCATTCATTGTGAAAAATTTGTTTAATATTTCCTAACGCATCCTAAGCCGACTAATCCGTGCTCTCAGTATTATTCAATCATATCGCGCTTCGACTGGCATGGTAAAATCTACAAAAGAAAACCGGTCCTTGCCGCATTAATTGTATCGCCATATCGTTCGATGCAATGCCGTCAATTAAATTGTCGAACTCATAAATTATTGACCAACTTACGCAACTAATGTGCAAGTAAAAGCAACACGTCACTCTATAATTTTCAGAAACTTTCATTCTCCATATTTTCATTAAATTACATCGTGGACCGTAAATTTCTTGCAAAACCTAGTTCCGATAAATTCGTCGTCACTGAACAGAAAAAGATAAAATTCCGCGATATTTACGCACCAATAAAACCGAACTGACGTTTACGCATCAATAGAATAAAATGAGAGGCTCATACTTATCAAGAAGCTTCATGTGCTGCTGCCTCTCAGCGAGGTACAGGACGAAGGCCTGCTGGAACTGCTCGGCTCGTGATTGAAACATATGCGTGATGTCTTCGAGATTGGCGACCACCGCGGCCCAACCCTGCTGCTGGAGATGCTGATCGTGGACCAGCCTCTCGCAGATCCTCGTCTGCTCTCGCGCCAGGCCGCAACATTGTTGAGCCAAATGGGCACGTGCGCAAAGGGTCTGATAGGTGGCCGGCATCGCCAGCGAGGCATCAATCTGAGTTTGCAGATCAACATCTGATAAACAAAAATAAAAATCAAGATAAATATTCGGTCCCTTGATAAATTATGAGCAACACGATGTAATTAAGGTACATGAGCTGAATAGACCTGGCACTAAATAACGCTTACTTTTGAATTTACCACTTAAAATGCGCTTTATATCTAGAGTATCTGCTTAAAAGATGTGTCATAGGAAGTAGTTAAAGAGGAACTAGTAAATTAGAACTAGCAAAGAGCAATGCGTCTGCAACAAAAACTTGTGACAAAGTACACGTACGAGACAAAGTATGAGTCATTTTTATAAAAATTGCAAAGTGTGCATTATTTTATGAATTATTATAACATATTGTAGTATTTGTATTTCTTAACTTTCTATAGAAAATAACATATCGACTTTTTAAATAAATAAATTTTTTAGAAATAACGTACTCATTAAATATGGCCATTATTGCAATCATTGTTATTTGTTTGTTATATGTAAACCTTACAGCAGAACGGATAATGATTTCCAATGCTGTTTTTAAAATAAATTTCTGAAAAGCTAAGAGTGCACCTAAAGAACTAGAAATTTCAAAAAATTAAAAGATTAATTGAAGATGAAATTAATTGCGACGTTTAACAGTAAACTCGAAAGAATTTTGGTTTTAATAATCATTTTGAAATTAATTTAAATGGTTAATTTCTTATTATTTCCAATTTATTCTGTATTCAGATCTTATTATAAGCCTTATTCATATGCGTATAATAAGAGCTAATGTTTAAGTTAAAAGAATCGTTTATATTTATAAATTTCTATATAAAAGATATTTTTATTTTTGCGAGTGATTAAAATAAAGATTTTATTCTTAGGTTATTTCAATTTCCATATAAATTTCAAGTAAAGTTTCTCAAAAATAAAATCAATTAAACCGACCTTTTATACGTGACACAGATATCTCAAAGCGACCCAGGATTTTTACCTAATAATGGCAAATCTGGTAATGATGGTGAAAAAAGAAACGTGTATTACATTAACATTAGTGTTCCCCTTGAAAGTTGGTGCGCCACGCAAATTACAGTATAATGTTGAGAAATGAGCACAGAACGACAATGTATCTTCCGGTAGGAATGTGGATTAGAGAAAGTTACATTTATCTCGTGTGCTCAATTCTAACTTTAGTAAACAGAGTCTTACATTACCTCTAGATCATCGCGCGCTACGCCTGAACGAGAATCAGCGCGTAATCGTTTTGTGCCTGTCAGGCACTCGAACGCGCGTACAACTTGGCAACTCGCGATTGAATCCGAGAATTTAATGAGGCCCTATCTAGTTAGCGAAACAGAGACACGAACTTGAAACCCGAATCCGTTGTCGATCGTATTACAAGCGTCACACAAAGACTACATTATACAAAAATATTTTTCTTTTTCGTGAGGATAATGTTAAAGGCAAATTCGTTGCAATCGGATAAAAACTATGCATCGGATCGAAGATTGAAGCAAGGTGTATAATTGATCGACGATGAGGCTCGCCAGAGAACGTAATCTTGGCACGCGATGAAAATTCAAGGCCACCGCGACACACATCGCCTCGACAACCTTACATCACACTTTAGATTCAAGAGACAAATTACGCTTCAAATAAATCATTAATTAATTAATTCATGTGTGCGTGCGGGAGAAAGAGAGAAGTCATCCCGAGATAGAGATGTGCGAATTGAAGTCGAGTCAAATTTCGGATTCACATGCTAAAATTTTAACACAATAAAATATTTTAATAATATTACAGATCTTTCTTTCAATAGATGAGAAAACTGACCACGGCAACATTTTTGAAAAATAATCACAAAAATAAAATATCAAGTAAAAATAGATGTATAGATAAATTTATAAAATGTCGCAACAAATTTACAAAGACAATTGCCTGATTGTGATTTAGAAACGACCGCAAAAAATTGACAAATGATCAGGCATGAGAATTGGTACTCGCAGGAGATATAAACAAAACAATTAAAATAGGTACAAAAAAAAAACAGAGGAGTGGGAATACAATCGAGAAGGATCGGAATAAATCATCTAATGAGCTAAATATATGAGACAGAGGAAAAGAGTATGACGTGGCGCATCATAAATATAATCGACATTCGCATAAGTTCATGCAGACCGATCTACGACACATTCTATCATGGCCGTTTCACAATAATAATAATGCATGTGCAATCGGTCCTGATCTCTATAAATCGCTGTCCGAGTGACCCTACTGATTTGCATATGGAAAAAGTGTCGTCATTATGCGCGATCGGAACAATCGGCGACGTTAGATGCCGCAATACCGTCTCATTCGAAAGTAAGATAAGTCGTCGGCAGAAGATAATTTCGCGAAGAAGGAAGAAGTGTACCGGATGTAATCGTTACGTTGCTTATCGCGACTCCTCACGCCGATACTCCACTTGCAAATTGCGCTGTAGACGACACATTCACAT
The DNA here is from genome assembly GCF_013373865.1 of Monomorium pharaonis. Taxonomy (NCBI): domain Eukaryota; kingdom Metazoa; phylum Arthropoda; class Insecta; order Hymenoptera; family Formicidae; genus Monomorium; species Monomorium pharaonis. The sequence continues at coordinate 20,677,952 of NC_050475.1, read as the reverse complement.
TGACGCGCATACACGGGTTAAGAAACTATGGAATTCCCTTATCGAATCTGAAAGTCTCTCTCTCGATCTGCGATAACCCCGGGCGGCAATAATTATTTCTCACACACGCGTCCACTTTTATCCCCCTTCTGCACGCGTTACGTGTTTCTTTTTCCTTACAACGATGTTAAAATGGTTGATTAGAAAATGATTAGGAAAAAAATGCTCAATACGCTTCTTGATCTTCGTACCACGGACAGCTGAAAGTCCTCTTGTAATCTTACTCGCTTGCATCATTCATACCGAGAATCCAGACAGCGTGAATCCTTTTTTTTTACCGCGTGTGGAACATGTAAACTTTATATATTGCATAATTTATACGTAGTTTAATTATACGTTTTAATTTATACATGCAATTTCGCATACAATGGGTGTATTTCAGTTTCTCGAAAATTTAGAAACTTTAATCACATTTAAAAGTAATAACACTCTTTTTCCTCTCGTTTCCGGTCGAAATACTGTGGCGAGATGTGTGCCGTTATCTCGCATCTCTTCACGCGATGCAAATCGATAATCTGAGCAGAAGCTTTGACAGAAACTTGTCGCAAACGCGAGAGTGGCGTCCACAAAAACATATTTTTCTTCATAATCTACTTGAGAGTACACGATCGAACTGCACGGCGTTCCTTGTCGAGGCGTTCCTTCAACTTTCACGAAGGAGATAATTGAGTCGCGAGAGATTATTCGCGACAATAAACGTTATTGTGAAAAAAAGGCACGGAGAAGCCTGAAATATAACGTAGATCACTGCCGGTTGTTGAACCAACGATCTCCATCGTTTCATGTATGGAAGATTTTTCTTAATCTGAAAGTCCCCCTCCCCCTCCGCCTCTTTGATCTCTCTGTTTAATTTATCTTCCTCCTATTGAAATTATCATCACACAACGAAAGAAAGAGTATGGGGAATTCCCGGAGCTTGAAACACCGAAAAAATGTGATAAGGCAGCAATATGAGGGTATTTACGTTTATAGGTCTGATGCAGGGTATACCGCATACGTCATTTTATCGATCGTATCTTTTATAGAGCGCGCCGGAACGAAAGTTTGCGTGTAACGCGCAAGTAGTTCCAAGGGTCGTGGAAACCTGCACTGTACACTATACGCAGCTTTGCGATGATTTTCAAATACGTTCGCTGGAACTTTCCGATCTCGACCGATTTTTTACGGACTCGCAGACCGCTCTAAGCGCGGAATAATTGCGTGTTTGCAACGAGTACCAAAGAGCACATCCCGTGCTTTTATCTCGGCAGAATCGATGCATCGACGCGATTGCGGGGCATCATCGGTGGCTACGAACCTAAGTCCGCGCGCGACCTCGTTCGCACGGCAATTGCACGCGGTGGCGCGGCGCGGACGGGCCGAAAAAGAAAAATCGGACGCGATGGCTCGTGACGAGAGGCAATAAACGCCGGTATAATTGAAGCACGGAGAAATCGTGCTAGAGGCGCATTAGCTAGTTAGTTAAGTTAGTTCGGCGTCGCAGTTTCGGGAAGTCCGATATTTTCTAGGCGTTCAGAAAGCCGCTTTTGAAAAAATGTTAATTCACAAGTCGGACGAGAGCGTTGATATTTGCATGTGTTTACATGTATGCCTAAAGCATGCATCTATCGCGTTCGACAATATCTATTGTCGATAGTTAAAGGAGTGCCCGGCGCTTATGGCACTCCAGGCGATATTCAGCAGAAAGCACTCGAGATTCGAGTCCTGAGTAAACGGCGAGTCCGTTTAATAGAGTGAGTGCGCAGCGCTTTCAAGGAAACGAAATATATATTAATGTCGTTCCACTTTCTCGCCAGTAATTGTTCCTCCTTCGTGAAAAGCTTAATGGTATGATTACAACACGATAGAGATGTGCGAATAGTTCGAATTCAAGTCGAATCGTGTGGATTATCCGAATCTGAAAGGTTCGAATACGAATATTTCGACAATCATCAATCATTCTATTTCGAATCAATCGCCCATTTCATAGATTTGTAACATTATATTTTATAGAATTTAGAACAAAAAACGAAATTGCTCCGGCAAGAACAAAATTCTAATTTTTCTAATAAAGTGCACTAAGGTACTGTCACGTCGATAACAGCATCGTAATTAATACAATATGTATTCAATGCTAATTTACATTACCCTCTGTTATAAATCTTTACTTGACACATTTCTTCGTTATTTTTTAAAATTCGTGCGATTAACTTTGAAAGAGATCTGTAGCATCATTAATAATATTTTATTATACTTAGCAAGTAATGTAAGTCTGAAAAATTTTGATTCAAATTCAATTCGAATGAAACAGATTCGATTCAATTCAATTTGATTTTACAAATGCTCGATTCGCACACCTTTTCATAATTACAAAAAATAAAATAATATTCTTTGGCAACAACTCTCTCTCTCTCTCTCTCTCTTTTTCATCGCTTGATATCTTTTTAGCGGGATCAACTTTGTTGCTTTATTCACGACCGATGTGACTCTTATGCGCGCTTCTCAAAAGAGTATTAAAGTACGAAACAAAGCCATCGGCGAGGCTCGGCCTCGTTCACACGATAATTGCAGGCTACGCGCTCTGACCGAGCGATACACGGAAAATCGCATGGTTGCACCGCTCGCGCGGCGACCGTTGCCGGGTTCCACGGCGAATAAAACAACCGTCATGGTGCCGCGAACCGTGTACCACCCCAAGTGTGAGTGTTCGCCAGCAACAAGAAAGTGCATTTCCATTCTAATCTCCTAGGAGGTTCCTTCCATCGAACCGATCTTTAACTTTCACCCGCGCTCCACCGTGGCAAGAAGGACGTATTAATTTTCTTTCCTTTCGAGTTTTTCCTTAATTAACAAAACGGTTTATTACGAAGATAAATCGAACTGTAAAACGCAATGGTAATATAAAAACAAAATAAAAATAGTCAAGTGAAGAATAGGCCGGTGTAAAGAAGTAAAAAGTAAAGATATCTCGAACAATTTCAAGCTAATTTTTCTTTAGACAGTCTTTTCTTTATTGAATTTCTTTATTTTCTCCTTATTTAATTATTTACCTCAATTTATGAAAAACTTTTCAATCACTTGTAATTATAAATTATTAGTATAATATGTTTGCCAAAGAAAAGACTTAAAATCCATTAGAAGAGCTATTAATGAATTTAAAATTGCAGCCGCTACATACGTTCTAAATCCAAGGGTATATTTTTATGTGTAAGGTCGCGTAATCATTTTTTATACATTTATATGCGTATTTTTTGCACACTTAAATACGTATCAATATTTAAAAAAAAACATATAAAACAGATACATAAAACATGATACATACATCAATGTTACACGTGCAAAAAGTTTAAAGATAACACACATGTAAATGCATAAAAAGTGACTACACGACGTTACGCATAAAACACAAACACTTAGATTCAAAAATAAACGATCTATATAAAATAATCAGCTGATCGTGACTTGATTCGCACGTCCCGCATTATAACTCGGCTTTAGCCGAGAACAGTTGGCAGGGCAGTTAGCCAAGAGAAGTGTGCTTATCAAACTATCATAATGATCACAATAATTATACCACGCGATCCGGAGACATCAAAGGACTCGCCGCGACATTTACGCGGAAAGTCTTGCCGAGCGTGTAGGCCGATCTGTCGCAACACGCGAGAAATAAGAATCTATGAAAGACTATGCATCTACAATACAGAGCACGCTGCACACGCACACTGTTACGCGTATGCAAAACCGATTACGACACACGGTTGTATGGAAATAGCAGGTACTCGTTGCAAGCATACATTTAAGCGAGTGTACACCAAGTAGTTTTCGCGATAACCATTGCCATTCGATCGAGTAATCGAATTGCAATTAGCTTCGATAAAATAGCGTGCACTCTGGTCGCACACGAGATATTTGATTTACGCAAATGCGGGTTAGTATACAACTCTTGTTTATTTTAATAACGACGTGAACAAAAATTTTCCAGAATAATAATATACTGCAGCAGAAAACATTTTGTACTTATGTCAAAATCGGTTCTTGTTACATTTTTTGTTACATTGAATTTTTAAGTGTTAATTAATATAATGTAATTGTAAATATTTTGTGAAAAGTTGTTAGTCAATATTGTTAATTTTTTACGTTTATATTACTTTCTTATTAAATTAACGCAAAAGTTTGTGTAGTGAACCGTTTCGCACGTGCGATATATACATATATATATTAAATTTAACACCAATTTACCAACCGTGTAGGACAAAAATTTTCTTTTACAGCGAGTTCCCCCTTGTATAGTTACAGAAGATAAATGTTAACTCCGCACACCGTATCCACCGTTCCGTCGGATTACATTTCGTGAAACTGTGCACGAGTACAGCAGTTGTTACGAGAAAAGCCCGGCAGCGCGTGTATGTGTATGCGGTTATTAAATATTTATTCACAATTACATCTCGTGCAATATGGAAGCATGAATCTGTTGGCCAGTAACGTTAATACGGTTTCAGGAATACCGAATAACAAGAACAATGCTAACTTTGCGCTCGTGTTCGTATTTACGCATTATCTTCGTGAAACGCAGCCATTTATCATCGCAAAACGATAACTTGTCCTGTACGATACATGGAGATCATATAAAATTAAATCGTAAATGCAAATCATTCAGCACAACAGACACTGTACACTTGTAACGATCGGCGACATCGAGATTCCTACGTGTCATCCTATTAATCTTACTTTGAACGAGACACACGTATGACTTCTTGTGACACGTGCGGTCTATCTCGTAACGATGCTAAAGTTCTGATAAGCCGACACTGTCAATTGCACGTATGTTTACCTATTAGAGTGTGTGCGTCGCTTTAGCAAATGGCCTGACGCAATATGTCGCTACTTGATAGTTATACGTGGCGAAATTTTTCCGTAATATTGTACGATCAAATTTGCTACAAATTTTATCATATGTGCGGTGATAATAGCTTGGGGGAAAAATTCTTACAATTCGAGAAATTATTTCATATGATGTCACATACATAGTCATATGTAAAATTTCTTTATGCGATTATGTATGTAATGTTTCATATACATTATCTTTTGAAAAACATGCTTGTTCTTAATAGAATTTGAATCTCTGTCGAGATTACGATCTCCTATCTTACGTGCTATACCTTCTTTCTCTTCATTGATAAATGTATCATATATTGTCTAACATATATTTTCTATTTATAGTATAAATAGGCACGCCAATCAATTTGCCATGCTGCATGATAAAATCATTATCGACCAAATCAGATTGAAAATATCAAGCTGCATTATAAACCTAATATAAAAAATTGCGTTTATATCTGCTTGACATTTATTCTACTTAAAATAATAAAAAATCTTAAACTGTTTACTATATTTTAAAATCATAAAAATTTTAAAACTGTACAGTATAGTAAAAATAATCAAACATATTTCATATTTTACGTGTTCAAATATAAAGTATGTGTAGTAGATATTAATAAATCAGAGAAAATCATATAAAATTCTTCAATACATATTGTTTTATGACTAATACAATTTTCAGAATAAATTTTATTGGAAATAAAATTGGGTTTCTGTACCAAACACGTGTTATTGGTATTCATTTAAAAAATTAAATTCCCTAAAACAAAATTCTCTTGGTACTACATTTTCAATACCATTCACTGTATATTTGTGAAATAAAGCACACAAAGGATTAATGTGAATTGTAAATATTGTATAAAAAAAGATCAGGGCAGTATTTCTTCAGCTTACATTGATGAATCTAAAATTTCAAGTATAAATATTAACTAATTTCCCCAATTTCTGTTTACATTTGCAGGAACTTTATGTGACATATATCCTTAAAAAAAAAAAGTGTTTAACCAACACATAGATCAATAATAATTAATAGAGATAATTCAGTTTTACAGCTTTCACTCGTGGAAGTCAAAAATGTACGACGTTATGATGCACATATGTGTCTGGCCGACATATCCCAGACAATTAATGTTATCGGTGTTCGTTATCGGTGCGCTGTTTAGAAACGTCTGGAAACTAGGTTACAGTTATCTGCTTCTGTACAGCTCTAAATTCTTCCGTCTTCTCTCTCACTCTCTTTTTTTTTTCCGGTCACCCCGCATGACAGCGACCTCGGGTAGGATGCGGCGGTAATAGATTTATGTGCGCTCCCGCGCATTCACACATCCGAGGTAATGTCATCGCTCGATGCAGCAATGTATGTATGCAATTACGGTAATCCCCGTCGTGTGTGCACACAGATACGGCCAAGTTCGTACGCGTGCACACTGTGCTATTGCCGCTTTCCGCGGTTCTGTTCGATGTTTCTCTCTCTCTCTCTCTCTCTCGCTCGCTCGCTGTACTGCCGGAGGTTTCCATCGACCGCCTCCTCTCGACCAGGTCGGACGCGCGAGAACGTTCCCCAACGTGTGTTTCGTGCTTTATCGCTTCAACAAAATTCCCGGACATTACCTGAACAATTTCGCCCTTAAGTCGGCACGCAATTCCTTTACGATGCTAACGATACTAATATACTCTCTCCTAATGCACGAGCGATTTAAGTCCGCCGATTATTGTGCCGTTATTAATTTAATATTGTGGGAAAATGTATGTAAAATGTCACTAACTGCTAACTCAATTGTATCCTTCCGATGTACGTTCCCGGGAAAGTTAACTTTCTCGCGATGCAAAATGTAGAATGGCCACAAGCCAATTATCTACTAATTTTCAAATTGTAGCTTTGCACCTATGTAAAACAAGAGATATTTAATTTTAAATAATAGGTAGAGAAACTCACTTCTGTATCGTTGAGCAGAAAGTTTTCTCAAATTTTATAAAAAAAAGTCCCAAATTTTCCCCAAAAATTTTACTAAAAATTTCAGGATTAAAGAAACTATTTAATATAGCTTTGGAATAAATTAATTTTATTATATCGTTAATTAATCATGTGCAATCACAAAAACCACTTGAGTTTTCAGTATTAACTTTCAGATGGTACTAAAAAGAAGTCATATAAACAAATAAAGTAACGATCTGTTTGCTGTAGCACAGATTTAGCTTACTTAAATTCAAAAATTTCATTAACGCCAATTTAAAGCGATGCATTTTAACTTCCATTGTCACTATTTTTTTTTTTTCAAATAATAAATTTAAAAAATAAATCAATTTGTTAAAAACCGCAGGTTTTCTCGGTTCTTTCCACTAATAAACATCCCGTTGAATCATCGTTGTAATCTTTGAAAAATCAAGATAACGAAATTTTTTCAAATATTTCTCGGCAATGCAAAACGTATGTGTTTTTCTGTTATCACACTGTCAAGTATCTATTCAGATAATAAAGTAAAATAATTTTCAGTTTATTATAAGTTCGAAATGGCATCGGTGAAAGGAAGAAAAAAGTATTATGTACGTCGGGTATATTTCTTTACCTCGCCGTCCGTTTGAAACATTTTCCTGGAAATCAGGAATGAAAAACCGCCCCGTGCGGTAACCCCTGACGAACCCCCCTAGCTACGGTATCGACTTTACATGCACTTGGCACACGCACGTGTACAGGATGAAAACGCAATAGCTTGCTTGGGTCACGGTGACCATTCTCCCGGTTTAACCTGGTGTTCTCTCGGGACGGCGAGTCTAACATCGAAGTATAAATTTTGCAAGCTGACTGCGAGAATTGTTCCCTCTTTTTCGAAACGTAAGAAGAGATGATGAAGATACGGTAAACGTCATCGTTGATATTCACGTGGGAGAATCGCTCGGTTACTTTCGAACGTCAAGTTACCAAGTTTTGTGCAACGTTGTGAAACTTTCCGTCGGCGCGTAGTTATTATCGATATGCGGCGGCCGACGGGGAGACTTTTCTTTTGCTCATTGATCATCGGCAATGTCAGTTTTCTCTGAAATCTGTGTTGCGGCGTGATTTGCGCCAGATCGTCGACTCCGAATGCGAGGCTATCGCCGAGTCGGCTCCGTGCGAATGTATCTCCTCCTTGCCACGCGATATCGTAGGTGTAATTCCTTTTTTTTGCAGTATGACGCGATATCGTATCTCGCAAACGAGACTACGTGCCGTACGGTTATTAAAGGAGGAAGACGTATCGCGTCACACGCGGGCAGATAATTACAATGCGCGTATATTTAGGAACGTATTTATGGATAGCAGGGAAGTAAGTGTGTACCAATAAGGTTCGTAACGTGCGACATAAACGCGCGAGAGGCAGTCGCAGAAGATATATTGATTATATCTTCATACCGTTGCGACATTTTAATCCCACCCGATTATAAATATCTCGTAATTCAACGTAAATATTATCCGTTGCAGTTTGTTTCTCAGCCGGCTGCTCGTTCTATCTGACTTGTCCGCGATCCCGCAGATTTTATAAAAATATATCACCCCCCCCCCACTCCAGAAATAACTGATAACGAAACGCAAAGAGGAAGACTCACACAGTTTTGCCTGTGATAAAACTTTGATCAAGGTCAGCGCGAAGCTCGCAAGCCGAAGATAATAATGGCAGACGGCATAATATCTAATAGCCTTGCGAAATATCGCGATCCCGAAGATAACGTCTCGCGGCAAATGTGTAATTTCGCTCGCAAACGAGATTCAATTAATCGCGGAAGTCATTCTTAATCGGAGGAGCCAGTTGGATTTTTAAGGAAGTCAATCTATTCGCATAATACAAAAATACCTGATAAAATTTTGAGAATAAGTTATTATTCTATTTGATATATATAGATATTTTGTTAAAAAAATTTTTCAAATTATTTGACAGTAGCTTTTCTTTTAATTCTTTCGGGCGACAATTGCGCGATGTTGAAAGTATGGATAATAAGGAAAGATAACAAAAGTGTCTTTCTCGTTTCGAGAATCAATCACTCATCGTTGAAGAAATAGTGTCGCGGGTCTGTCTAGCGTTAAGCAGCCCATACTTTCGTCATGTTCCACGTTCTTCACGATCAATGACAGAAGCTCTCTCTCTTTCTCTTTCTCTCTCTCTCTCTTCCCCTCTCTCGCGTTTCTAATCAGCTGACAATTCCAACGTCACGTTCAACGTCTTCGATTACCGATAAACAGGTTCCGTTCTATTCGCGGCGTTCCCAAATAACGATTCAATGTCGCCTTTCCGGCGTTGATTCTCCTAAAGTTTAATTTAATGCCCGATCGAAGTCGCGCATCTCGAGATATAATGCCTCTCGATAAATTTTTAATAACTCGGGGAATCAGCAAACTCCTTCGGCGGAGGCGAACATAACGATCCACTATCATTTAATGCGGGTCGAGGTTCGTAACGTTGACAGTCCGGAGTCGCAGTGATAAAGGTTCACATCTTCCATTCGCTCGTTGCGTAAACCCCGTGGACTCGTAAATGTCCACTCCTTGAATTACCTTCGCCCGTAATTCAATTGACTATAGTACGCTGGCCATAATTCAACGAATGTCTCAGCGTGCGCGAGAGAGAAAGAGAAAGAGAGAGAGAGAGAGAGAGAGAGAAAGAGAGAGAATGCACTCGACTACGCCGATGCACTCTGTCGCTGCGCGTTCGACAGAGCCTGTTGATCTGCGCCTCGGATGTTCGGGAAGCATCGCCGATTGACTCTATTTTTGCGACTCCGCGGAAAAGCGTCACGCCGCACGCCGAGCGACGGACGGCCTAGTTTCGCGTTCTATGCAACGGGAACTTGATGACGCTCTCTCGATGTCACGTCGCCGAGATGCAATTGCTCTCGTGCGCGCGCGCGGACCGGGAACCAGACGGTTATCCCGTGGATAACAGAATCAGGTCGAATGGTTGATCACGGCGGCGACGGCGACAAAGTTCTTTTTTTTTTTTTTCGCGAAACGGAGAGATTCTATCGGATGCATATAACGCGTTGTCGTTCTACATTCTGATGCCAATTAGCGGCCTAACGGGGATAAATAATCAAGTCCTTCTCATATCTCCCACTTATTTTGCCGCTCTCGCGCCGGAATCGTCGTGCGCTGGACGTGACACGTGTTAGCGCGCGGAAAACATCAAGGATACTCGAAGGTGTAATTAAACCGGAATAAATCTACCGCCTTTTGCACGATTATCGCTCCTGCGGTCGTTATAAAATGGAGACGCAGATTTACCGAAGAAGGTGCAAAAACGATTATAATGAGCAAAAATGCGCGTCTGTTGAATTGCATATTGTTCGCAGCAGTCAAATGTAACGGGGCTCTTATGCTATTATGCAAAGAGCAAAATATTCGAATTATCATCTTGACTCTCATTAAATGTTAATATCTATGAAAAGGAGGGATTTAATAAAAACGGCATAATTTAAAGACAGATTGTTTATGTCGAATAAAATAATATTCAAAATATATAAAGCTCTTTAATTTTTTCTTTTAATATTTCTTTACATAAAGCAATTATTTACCTTCTATTTTTCGATCATTTTGCATGCAAAAATATTAATGTAAAGTCGTTGAAAGAACAATCCGGATATTTTTTACACAAAAAGAATTTCCTTGTAAAATTCATGATAGCCGTAAGACAATATAATATTTCAAGGAATTTTTTTTCTGGTTTATCAATATCTACTATGTACGTTTTATATTTTAAAATACAAAATGTGATGCAATTAAAATCGAGAAAAGACCACCAACCTAATCATAATATTTGATAGGTTGCCAAGTTGTCCTTATCACCACACATAATAAATTGCGACATAAATTCGATGTGTGAAACAAAAAGAAATTTATCGGTATGATTTATACGAAGTTTCTGCTAATAAATTAAATTCTTACTCTTGGAAAAAGTCGCTTGCTGATCTACGGCCAGATCGCTCGAGACGGTACGTATTGGTTTCGCGATAGGTGTGATTTGCGGTCGAATCACGGTCTAGAAACACGCGGGCTCAACGCAAGAAATATATATGTGCTGTTAAATCACAGCTCGCGTCTCGATCGTACGATCGGGGAGAAAGAGAGAACGAGCGCGGTAATGAAGCGAGGCGCGGCGCGAAGTAACGGGACGAAACACAAAGAGGAGACTAAAAGAAAGCATAAAATAGGACGAGGCGCGTATCGCCGAGCCTAACTAAACGCTCGGGAATTAAGGGTAACGGGATGAAAGCGGGAGCGCGTCTCTGTCGAGAGAAAACATCGCGTGACGTTTTTCCTTAATCTCCTCCAGCACGAGGTGCAAAAATAAAAAAGATTTACGACGCATACTAAAACTTAATATTCTTGGATATAAACTTGGAGTCGGCGACTAATTTTTCGTCTGATCTGATTCCTTGCTCTACAATTAAGTAAAAAAAAGGAACGGATTTGAACAAGAAACTCTAAGGATTTAATTGGATGCAGATGTGAAAATAATTCTGATCATCATACACTGTAAAAAATTGTATTATAGTAGGTAATTTTGAGGCCCACTATAATAGATGTAATTTTACGCAAATTTTTTATGCCGTAGATCATCGAAATAATTATGTGAGATACTATAGAATGCCAATATTTGTTGTAGCATTGCACATTATGTACTGTTATAATTATTTCGACGGTTCAATAAAATTTTTTCAAGATTTGTATGTAGTCAAGTTTTTAAATACTTTAACAAAACGTTCTTTCTATGCCAGGAACATCAGTGATAAGGATCTCATTGATGTCATCCTTCCGGCAAGACTATATATGCTGACGAACCGCGCGAGTAATGGAAATCTTCTCGCCCTCGCTGGAAATTAGTCATTCGGATTCGCAATATCGGAATTAAGCCATAAGAACCTAATGATACGCTATCGGGCACTCGAGAGTTCACGAATTTATCGCGCCACGGGAAGAACCGGTTCATCCCGAGATACAGCCCAGTGTAAATATTGCTTCACGTACAAATTACAATAGATACCAAATAACTTACAAAAAACATGATCGTTTACATGTCATTAACAATATTATTTATCTTCCGTCACATTGTTTCGCGTAAAAAACGATAAATTGACGCAGATAATTTTTTCCCGTTAATAAAGAAGGAAGGATATTTCGTTGCGAGAAGATTATTATCCTATTAATTATACTCGCGAGTTGCATTAACATAATTACGTAAGAATTATTGGCGTGTTGTATTAGAAACGCATCGTATTTCATCCGATAAGAAATCGCGGGTGAAGAAAACGAATAAGCGTGCAGGCTACTCACCGGAACCGTAATCTATATTCGGCGTGGGCGGTAGGCTGCTTTCAATGGCGGCCTTGCTGAACAGATAAATCGGATTCGTGTCGGTTCCAGCCGAGTACGAGCACACACGTTGAGTCGGTTCCAAGCACTCGCCTCCGCTCATAAGCAGCACCTGATGCGCCGCTACTACACCACATTCCCTCTCGATCGCCTCCATCAGCTGACTGACACTGCACAGAAAAGTCAATTACGCATGAGCGATCGGTGGCTCTCTAGACGTTGCGGAATGTTGCGAACAAAGAAGAAAGATTCCTGGAATCTTTGGCAAGAACAAAAACTCCTTGGAAACTTTCGTTCTCTACCACCTCTTCCTTAATAATTCTTAGCATGACAATTATATCGATACTTAAATACATTTTCGGTTATTTATTATTAATTGTCTAAATGAATCGTGTTTTATTAAGGCTTCAAAATAATAAATAATAAACAAAATTAAAATAATAAAAACGATAATTTTTTATTTAAAATGTTTTCTTATAATATTAATAAATACTGACGTAGAAAAATGAAAATAAAGACAAATGAATTCTGATAATTATTGTAATAATTAAGTGTTGTTTCTACATTTTCATTAGTACAATGTCATATTTAAATAAAATTGCATAACCTAATCTATAATAATTCATAAACACAAAATATGATAAAGTTTTACTTTTTAATTTTAAGTGTTCTTAAAACATTCTTTTTTATAAAAGTAATTTTTCAAAATTCATATAATTTATTCACAATTAAGTTACTTAAAACTCTATTCCGTATGAGGCTCAACATAAAATAAAAAACTATTTCTCAGTTTGAATAAAATTATTAACAATCAAAAATTTTAAAAATATTCAGAAATACTGTGTTAATAACTATCACATACATAAATTAAAATTCGAAACTTATTATCCACATTTGGCCAAGTTCTTATCTTAAATAAGAAAACTTAAGAATTTCCTCCGAACAGAGTGTGTACAATCAGATAAAAGTTTTAGATGTGAAGGGCCTTTTCTCGAGAGAGAGATAAACAAAAACGCCAAACACACCGAGCATATATATCATTCCCAGCCTCCACGTAGGGGCTGGGAAAGTCTTTTCCGCTTCAAAAAATCAAGGGCGATATCACGCCTTTGGGCAAAAAAGAAGCCAGAGCGTTCGAAGGCGGTTAGGCTGATTACGGAGCCGATCTTCGTAAGCGTAGCGCGTAATTGCGATTGGTAATTGCCGCGGAGAAGTGCGTTTTCATATCGCATGCGTTTAGGCGTGAGGCGCAAAAAACAATCAAAATTAATTTTTTAATTATTTATAACAATTAGGAAAATACACGTCCGCTCGCGAATGATCGATTAGTCGATTGTACGTTACGGAAAGATATTTCCAGCCAAATATGGAGAAAATCGTACCATGCGTTTAGACGTGAGGCGCAACAAAGGGTCAAAATTAATTTTTTAATTATTTATAACAATTAGAAAAATGCACGTCCGCTCGCGAATGATCGATCAATCGATTGTACGTTACGGAAAGATATTTCCAGCCAAATATGGAGAAAATCGTACCATGCGTTTAGACGTGAGGCGCAACAAAGGGTCAAAATTAATTATTTAATTATTTATAACAATTAGGAAAATGCACGTCCGCTCGCGAATGATCGATCAGTCGATTGTACGTTACGGAAATATATTTCCAGCCAAATATGGAGAAAATCGTACCATGCGTTTAGACGTGAGGCGCAACAAAGGGTCAAAATTAATTTTTTAATTATTTATAACAATTAGGAAAATGCACGTCCGCTCGCGAATGATCGATCAGTCGATTGTACGTTACGGAAAGATATTTCCAGCCAAATATGGAAGAAATCGTACCATACGTTTAGACGTGAGGCGCAACAAAGGATCAAAATTAATTTTTTAATTATTTATAACAATTAGGAAAATGCACGTCCGCTCGCAAATGATCGATCAGTCGATTGTACGTTACGGAAAGATATTTCCAGCCAAATTTGGAGGAAATCGTATTTTGCGTTTAGGCGTGAGGTGCAAAAAACGATAAAAATTAGTTTAAAGAATTAATAACAATTGGTAAATTACAAGTCTTGTCGCAAATGATTATGTTTTATAATGACTAAACCCTATGCAAATTTTTCAAAAAGTTCGTTAAAAATCTCATAACCAGGGAATTTTTAACGTTTGATTGAATAGTGCCCCCTAAAAACGTTTATATGACGTTCGATCCTGGCCGCTCGACGTTTGGCTGCTAGCTTCAGCTACATCTCGACACGCACGGTAATAGAGATCGTTGTAATAACGCCACGCGCGTGAGGACGCAATCGCGCGCGGGGACACCTCGCAACGCGTGATGAAGTACTGTCATTAATTCCCAGTTGAAAAAACAGACGGACGTTCGCGTACCTGCTTCAACAAGTGCACAGTGGCGCGCGGTGGTGCACGCGTGTCTCGAAAAATCCGCGCGCGAATAATTAAACCGCCGCCACTCCGTCAATCACGCGCGGCTCGCGTGAGTGCGTCGAGAGTGGCGGCGTGGGAAGGAAAGAGGGGAAAAAAAACCCGCGAGAAGAAAAGGGAAAAAAAAGAAGACGCGATAAAAACCGACGTAATCGCGTACAGCATGAGGCGCGGTTGCGTAATCGCCCGTAATGCTACATTCCCGAGTTTTATCTGACGCGATATAGTTTTTAATTTAACGACGATATTTAACTCCCGCAATCCCCCCCCCCTCCCCCTCGCGTATCGCCGCTCGATTCTCGCTTTTTACGACGTTTTAAAAAAGCCTCTAAAGATTCCGCCATTCGTTCGGAATACAAATTGGTCGCAAATAACGTTTAAGAGGAATCGGAGCGGCATCGTTAACACTCCGCACAAGGTTAACTATAACGAATAAGGACCGCAAAGGCAAAAGAGAGAAAGAAAGAGAGAGAGAGAGAGAGAGAGAGAGAGAGAGAGAGAGAGAGAGAGACGGAGAGGAACGGAGCAGAGAGCTGAGACGCGCGGCGCATTAATTACGAGAGGACGACTAGCTGGACGATTAATAAAACTGTCGCGCTCGGATTACCGCGCTCGCCCGATACGGCGGCAAATTGACCCTGGGAGTTTAAAGCAACGGACGACGGCGTAAGATCTCCGTGCGCGAGAGTAGAAGAAAAAAAAAACACATAAACATTATCGTCCCCGGACCCGCGCGTTACGCAATCCGCGCTCAGTTTTCATTTCCTCAGCGAAAATTTAATCCGGAGCGGAGAGGGCGATTTAAACGTCAGGCTTTTAAAAAGTGATTGCAGCGCGCCCGCCGTGGCGCGCGCGTCTACCATCGTGGAAACGTACGTAACGAGCGCGGAATTATCGCGCCCAGTCACTCGTGGCTGGCTTACCGACGCTACCAGCTGACTGCTGCGAGGAGAGCACGTTCAACCTCGTTGCGCCTCGAGACTGCGTGTCGTCGACGGTTACGCACGACGTCACCGCGCGGCTCGTATATCTCGTTCGTGCACGCGACGGCGGCGGCGCGTCGTCACGGCTTCTTCGAGGTATCAATCAGGGTTTTTTTTTATGGAGAGACAATGGAGAAAAAGGAGAAACTCTCCTCCTTTCTCTTGTAATTTTAAATCGGCAGTTATGCATTTATTTGCGTGTTAACGGGCGGTCCTTACGGCGAGTCTGGACGATGCGCGTGAGACTCGTTTACCCGTTGACGATCGTCCAAACTCTCGAGAGAACGCGGATATTTTTAGTCCTCCAACTTTCAAAGTGGCCACACGGAAAAATAGCAATTCCACTGCCAAGAAAAGCGATTGCCCAATTTACTTTCTTCTTTTAATAGATAAGATTTATCTGTAATAAAAAATGCACTGTGAAAAAAAATGTGTATAATTAAGTAATATGCAGCTTACACAATTGATAGTGAAGTATATAAAATTTTTAAATAATTTAATTGTGCAAATATGTCCTTGTATTAAAGGAAAAGTTACGTTTGCACACAGAGAAATAAAAATAGTAAAAACTTCTATATATTTCCACTATAAATTTTTTTTGTGTAATTTTACATAATTTTTTAGTGCATTTTCTCTCTTGATAATAGTCTTGAAATATATTTGTCACAATTTTAGAAAACTCATTATTGTATACTTGACAAAAAGATTTTATTTTCTTTTGAAGAATTATTAAATAATGAGTGAATCAAATTTTTATTTTAATTAATATTCTAGAATAAAGTATTACATTACTAAAATTTAGAATATTTAAAAAATTTTATACTTACGACAAACTTACGATTTTACAGATTATTTAAAAAATAAATAAAACTTAATTTAAGTACATATTTTTCTACGCAGAAGTTTATTTCAAGTGAATGATGAAGTGTATTTTGAGACTATTCATCAAGAAGATATTCTTTGCAAAGATAACTGTTTCATAAAACAAAATAAAACTAAAAAAATGACTAATTGCTTTTCTCAGTATTGTGGAACGATATTTTTCTGTGTGTACCTTTCTCGGAAACGAGATCCTGTTAAAAAAAAATTCTAAAGAACACACTTTTGATTGATTAAACAGCTGTTGGCAGGAATGAAACACGTATTATTAATTATTGCCACAACTGCGAAGAAATATTGTCGTCTTTTAATTATACGCGCAAGTGCGTTAAAATAATTTCACGTGGCCGGAAGGAAACTTCAATGTTTAGGTTTTATGATAATTGCGGGAGCCGTATGCACTTTACACGAATTTTCGTCGGAGATGTGCTTTACGCGGGAAGAGTAACACGACCGAATACGCTTTGCATCGACCCACGCTGAATGCGAAGTTGGCTCGCGTGTGTTTCATTCGCGCGGTGTGCAGCAGATAGTCCTTATCGACTAACGT
Organism: Monomorium pharaonis; assembly: GCF_013373865.1. Taxonomy (NCBI): domain Eukaryota; kingdom Metazoa; phylum Arthropoda; class Insecta; order Hymenoptera; family Formicidae; genus Monomorium; species Monomorium pharaonis. The sequence continues at coordinate 20,660,861 of NC_050475.1, read as the reverse complement.
AAACAAAGCGAAGGTAACCAAGCGGAGATACGCGAACGTGGCTGGTGTTTTTTTTTCTACAGATGCCACGTTGCCATTAGGAGAATCGCCTGGTGCTCGACGACTCTGGGCTCAATCGCGAGCAGACCGCGCGGCGTATTTATTCGTATTTGTTCACGCTCGAATCGCGCGGTTATTAAGCAGATGCGGACAATATAAGAGCAAATCGAGGCGGAATCGAATTGACACAGATCATTAATTGTCGGCGACAAACGGGGCCGATGACCGTCTCTACATTTTGCCATCTTGATCTACCGAGATCAACGAGCGTTTCGACATAGATGGAGAAGGGATGGTACAGACAAATGTTTTGTGTTTATATTAAAATCGATGTTTGTCAAAGTTTTTGTAGCCTTTGTTGATTTGTGTTCTCTTTTTACTGCAGATCCTTGCAGTAATGACTTTATCAAAAGCGAAAAAAAAAAGACCACACTCCATATATCAACACAAAATATGTACATAATATGCATATACAATATATGCATGAAGAATGACACATCTAAAATATTCTTGCAACGTACGACGTTATTTTTCACTTTAGTGCAATGTTTTTATATTTAAAATAATTGTTAAAATTGCCATAAAATATAATTTTGTGTCAAAGTAAATGATATTTGAATTTGACATCTTGATGTTGTCTTTGATTATAAGACACAATTCAATGCAACATATATGGATTATTTACTGGTCACCTAAACAAAAAGGAAGTTTTCGATAAATTTTGCAAGTCCTATCCTATTCATCGCAAATAATATTTTATTGATAAACATTTCTATTTTAGGGTACGGTCCAAGAATTTTCCGGATGTATTTTCGCCTCTGACATCATTAATCAGACATGTGCAATGAGTAAACAGCAGCGCTAATACTCGTATTAATTTAACATAATGTGATTCTATTACTTAAATATTTTGTGTTAAATTAATATTTATCAGTGTTAAAATAATACAATTTTCGAGTAAATGAATGCAAAAATAAAAGTAATAGAGTTATGAAACATAAATTCTAAGATAAATGAATAAAATATACATCGACATGTTATAAACGTTAACTAAAAAAATATACTTTCATAATTTGTTTTCTAATTATGTTTTCTGTGCTAATTTTTTTACATGATATTTGTGTTACATAATATTTGCATTTTCTAACATATTCATCTTTATAATAAACAAACTACGAATACTTTTTAAAGATGTTAAAGTATATGTAAGAGTTACTTAATAATTTTCATACGCTCGAAAAATGACGAAAATGAATGACGAACGCGAACGACCTAATGTAGTAAGAGAAAACAAAGGTGTGCGTTAAGAAATAAGTGCAATCGGGAAGTTACGACGCGTCGATTCATAACACAAAAGAGTTGCTTTGTGCTCCGATTACGCAGCCGCCCTCGTCGTCATCGGTAATTTTTTACTCAATTGACACTCTGACGTCACGTCACCTGAACATAAAGAGAGAAAAAGAATCTCGCGTTGCAATCCGCTTCCCTTAGAACGCTGCGCATTAAGAGCTTGGCCGAGCCTGCTCGTTATTATTCGACGACACGATTCGGCACGCGTACAACGCGCGCGGTACAATGTGGAACGCGCCGCCGCGAGCCAAATGATATATTTTCAGTACGCGCGTCAGAGCTGCCCCGCGCGCGCGCGTGTGTTTCTCAAAAGTGCGTAATCGCCACCACAACGAGACGCAGAACGGACTACCGATGCATTCACCGATGCGATGTCTCCATCTCGCGATCGAAGGTCATTTATCATACGATAAACCGACGCGTAGAATTATAATTCTCCCTCCCCGCTTCCTTCCTCGCCCTCGCTCGGCGTCGCTCGATCGTCATCGACATGGACAAACGATCGCGACAAATGGAATAACTTTCTTTCTACCGGAGGAGGGGAGAGACGGTCTCTCCTTGACTTTTCTCTTAAAAATGAACGTAAGTAATCGTCGTCAATTAGTTACCGTCCACGTATCGATGAATAATTATACGCTGCGCAAGGTAGAGTGTAATTTTTTGAGGGCCGCTGTATGTTAAATGGCTACTCTAAAGTTATCGACGGAAATAAGAATACAAAGTAGTATTGCACCTCGTGCACGATATCGTTAATAAAAATTCTTTAATACTTCCGCATTAATTTGCATAAAATAACGATATTATAATTAACGGCAAGAAGCTTTGACTGATTAAAATGTCGGCTGCTTTTACTCTCGCATACTCGCATCTCGATGTCCTTTCTGGATATATGCGTGCTCTACAATTTGCGATTATTTCAATAATGAATACTTCGAATCGATATGACATTATCGCGGAAGTATTATGCGAGGCTCAACATTTATCAAATATCCCGCGTCCTACACATGTTCCACGAATTGTGAAATATTGAACAGTGATTTTTATTTAGCAAGTACAATATTTCTCTTAATAATTCAAAGTAGAGCGGAAAGAGGAAAAAAAGGACGTAATAAGATTCAACTTTCTATGATTCTTCTATATTACTTGTTTCACAAGCGCAAATATCTATTTGCGATATGCAATGTTGCACTTTTCAAATATATGTAGCTAAGCGCTTTTTTTACGCCAATCGATTTTTCTTTTGGCATTTTATGGCATATTATAAACTATTGAGACAAGATTATTAAAAGGAGAACATTTTACGTAAATATTTCATGTTTCATATCTTAAAGCATATCGAAAGAAAAAAAAATGTCTCGTAAGTCGTAAGGCATTCACTTTTCTTACCTAATAATCTTGTCTTAACGACTACATTTGCATTACAGAATGACGAAGGGGTTTTGCAAGAAAAATATATACGCTTCAATTTAAAAGAAAGCGCAATTTTGCAGATTACTGACAAAGATGTGCGATTTACAACATTATGCATTACTATCTTCCTTAAGAATCGCAGTAAACGTGATACATATCGCGATTTTTATCTTACATTTTGAATTGTGTGTAATTTTGTATTATAAGCACGATTTTAATCCCGTATTATTTAATATTGCAAACACCATTTTAAATTATATGTAATTTCATGTAATGTCGACTTTTTATCGCGCATTAATGGAATTTTACAGGGCATAAGAAGAATTACACAAATGTTTTATTATATAAAATATAAAACATCTAAAATATTAAATATTATAACTATTGTAATTTTTGCTATTAATACAACACTTGAAATTATTGAGTTAAATTGAAGAAACTGAATATTACACTATTTATAAATGTACACAATATGTAATTTATTTATTCATATTATGTAAAAATGCATTTTTCTACAACTTGCGTAAGTAAAAACTTTTGCACGTTTACGTAACTATTTACGTAATAATTTAATAATTATTTTCTTAATTTCACTATTAAATATCACATTCCACCAAAATTTCACAAATTAATAAAGAGAAACAAATTTCAAACAGATTACTTAAATTAAGTCCAACGTTAAAAATAAAAAAGCATTCCCTGCTCTTTTCCTACATAAATATTTCATAAATAAATATTTAATTACAAATTCGATTTCCACGAATAACAATTCGTTTGGGTTATGATTCAAGAAAAAAGGTAACGGTGCTGGCAAAACCGCAAAAAAAAATCGTCGCATCTCTAATTACAGGTACATCGTTCCTTCATCTTTAAAAACTTTGTATGCGAAAAACATCTTTTCGAGCTGCTGGAATTTCCGGTCGTGGCGAAACGGAGGGTAAACAGTGGGAAGACGAGCGCACTCGCCCGATCGGAGGAACGGTATCGAAAGAACGGCGCTCGTTTGCATCATGTGCGCGTGTCGTCTGCAGCTTGGCCGAGTTTCGCCGTCAGGTCAAACTCGTGCGCGCCACACGAGCCAACCAACACCCACGTGCGTCGCGCTGCGCCGCGTCGCGTCGATTTCGTTGTGCAACATTTTCGGCGCGAGAGTCCGCGGGATACGATTCATACGATACGTCGCGCGGACTCCGAAAGAGTCGCGATTCTCTCTCTCAAGTCCGGGAGATTATTATAGGAGGGGCAGGAATTAAAAGTCGTAGGAAATCGACCAATCGTAATGTTTACTCAAATTTTGTCAAAGATTTCTTTTGGGCTCGGTCTGAGTGCCAGATGTAGGGCCTCGTTTGAGGACCACCCGCCGGTCCATTATTATTTCCCTAGAAATTTTATTGAAAGTTCTTGGTAAAACTCAAGAATTGTTAAAAGGCAACTTTAAAATTAATGTATTTTATTATATTATTTCTTAACGTTCGTTAACAGTTACAAAGAAAAGCTACTTAATATTTAAATATTAATAAAGTTTGTGAGAACGGGTCAAATTAAATATTAAATTTGAGAAAAGTACTATAATAATTATAATTATAATTAAATATAACTAAATAATTGGATATTTAACAAGTTATCCGTGGTACACGGATCTAAAACTTATCGAAGATGCAGAATTCGAAATATGATTAAACACACCACGCTAATTTAAAACGATGTCTTCTATTGTTTATTAATTCTTTCATAAAAGTTCACGAGTCACACAAGAAACATCATAAAGATACATGCATGTGCATACTATAATTATTACTAATATTTAATACTAATCGATTGTCGACATTTTGCATTTAAGAAATAATCCAAGAATCAATTTTGTCAGAAAAAAAAAACAGAATTTAAATTCAAAAGTAAAATTCCAAAAGTGTTTCCGAATACATCAATAAAATTCCACGAAATCTCTGATTTTCAAGAATGTGAAATGAATTCCCTGAAAATTTCACTTTTCCGTTTTTTTTTTCAGGTAGCAGAACAGTAAATGGAGGAAGAGGGATATTTGACCATAACTGGACAATTTCTTACGATCTTGGGTTTCCTATTACAGACGTAGACTGCAAGGGTCATCGAGATGCCCGCGTACAGACCGATGTTTCTCGCCCACGTCCATCGCACGAAGGCGGCACACTTTTGCAATTCGTTAGCCTTCGGCGAATCCTTGGATACTCGCGAGGTGCGGTCGATTCGACCTGTTAGAGAGTCGCTAAAAGCCGCACGACTGTTAACACGCGTTATTATTACCGCCGCTAAGTACTCGATGCAGCCGGAATTCCACCGCGACGAGAGACGCTTATTGTTCCTTACGTAATTCAAGGAAACGGGACTTTACGAGATGTCTCGAGTCGTTTAATAAGAAAATATCTAATAGGAAGCAGATATATTACATTGTTACGAGGTAGGCGAACAAATATTGGTTGAATAATAGCGTTTCGAATTGTACATTTTTTTGTGAAAAAGAAAATAAAGAACGAAAATAAAGAAAAGAGAGCACACATTGTAGGAGAATGCAGTAAGACAAGAAATTGAATCAAAGAAATGAATAAAGATAAAGAAGAAATATGTAACAGGAGTGTGGAATAGATATAACAAAGAATAATATGCTGCGCAAGTTAGAAAAGAGAGAAAAATGAAGAAATAGTACATTATGTGACAAGAGCGTAGAAGTTGGAATAATAGCGTTTCGAATTGTATATATTTTGTGACAAAAAATTAGAACGTAGAGAGTACATTGTAGGAGAATGCAGGAGGGCAAGAAATTGATTCAAAGAAATGAATAAAGACAAAGAAGAGACGTGCAATAGGAGTGTGGAATAGATATAATAAAGGATAATATACTGCGTTAGAAAAGAGAGAAAAGAGAAGAAATAATACATTACGTGATGAGAACGTAAAGTCGGCCTTTTGTGTATGAGTGCACGGAGTAGACACACGAGCCGAAAGCTCAAAAGAATCAAAAGTGATGTTTTCATGGTCAGTATCTGGTTACAGTGTCTTTCAGGTAAACACGCGTCTATCTTTAACTTTATTGTACAGGGTGCCCCGAAACATGTGGGCCAATGCTCGTAAAAGGTAGAAGGACATCGAGATGAACATAAAGGTCCAATATTGTCTTGGGTTAGGTCTACCAATAATCGAGATATAACGTATGGAATCTGCAAATAATCTAATTAATTTCCATCGTAATTGTGAACAGTAAATTAATGAAAGCTTACCATACATTCACGATAGACCTTTTCTTCCGTGTTATGGCTCGAGCGGATCGAGCTCTTCTGTCGGCGCGCGCTCTCATTCGCATAATTTGAAAAATTAATACCTCGATTATTCGTGGACCTAACCCAAGACAATGTATATTGGACTTTTATGTTAAATACGTGGGATTTACAGTTGCGCCCGCCACGAGGACAAAATTTGCAAGTCTAAAGGCTAACTAACCTTAACCGTCGGTTAGTCCCACCGTGAAACTGGCCGCGAGCCATCAGCAGATTTCGTCATACCGATAACGTAATTATTACGAATAACTGAGGTTCAATTATCTTACCTTTGCAGTGCCAGATTGATGTCGAAGGTGATGGTGCTGCCGGTGTCAACGTGAAAGATGTACAGCATGTTGCGTCCGGTGGTTGGGCGCCTTATGGCGACACAACGACAAGGGTAGAACTTTTAAAACGGCCTCTCCGTCAAGGATCTCTCTCTCTCTCTCTCTTTCTCTCTCTCTCCTTCTCTTCCCACCGTGGGCCCTATCCGGCAGGATTGGCCCTCGGCACGGACGGTTTCCCTTAGTCAGCTCGATCGGGGCCGTACCCCACGTTCTCGGTCGTTCGCGAGGACGGCCCCACCGTGACTATGCCGCATCGATCAACGCGATCCTCGGCGTCGATCCCGCTGGGACGGGGCCGCTGGGTGTTGGTCTCGCGCCGCGTTTTCGCAGAGTATCATCCAGATATCACCTGCGTGTCTCTCGCGCGCGCGCGCGAGAGAGAGAGAGAACCGGGTGGTCTCTCGGCCACGGAGGTGAGAGGAGCACAACGGAATCGGGGGACGACGTCGGAGCGTCTTCGAGGTAGAGGCGCGCGAGCGCGCGCGCGCGCGCGCGATGCGTCGCTCGTCGTTTCCTTTGTCTCCGCGGGGAAAGTCAGTCGCCGAGCGAGCGAGCGAGCGATCGAACGAACGTTCACCCGCTCGAAAATGCGCTCCCCTCTCTCTCTCTCACTCTCTTTCTCTCTTCTCTCCCTCTCTCTGTCCTTCCCCCTTATGTCATAATCCCCGCGCGCGATGCAGCTGTCCGGTTCACGTCATCGAGCGAGCGAGGTCCGGGGATTTAAACACTCATATGTATCACAGTCCGCCCGAGGGACCTGGAGGATCCTCTCCGTCCGTTCGTCCGGCTCACCACTACCGATCACCACTGTTCCCCCCTTCGCCGATCGCGGAGATCGATTCACCCCGAGGTGTCCGCTACGTCAGAGCTGCTGGCCTCGACGCTCGAAAATCCTCCGGCGACGCGAAGCGGCGATCGATTCGGCAGCGGAGTCGCCAATCGTCGTCGTCGTCGTCGTCGTCGCGACGAGTCCTGGGGCGGAGGACGCCGCCGCGGTCTCTCCTATCCCGTCTTCGTCGTCGTCGTCGTCGTCGTCGCGAGCGTAGCTGCTGCTGCCGTCGCGTCGCGTCGGATCAGCTGCTCGGCAAAACAAAGCACTCGCGCGCCGCGTTACGCCACCGCCGCCGCCGCCGCTGCCGCGCTCTCTTCTTCTCGCTCGCTCGCTTCCTCTCCTCGATTCGAGCGACACCGCCGTTCATCGGCGATCACGGCGACGGTCACGACGACGAGCGCTCTTTCCCCCGGAGGATGACGGTCCGCGGCGACGACGTTTGAGAACGGAGTCGACCGGGGTAAACGACGACAACAGCGCGACACAACACAACAAACAATGCTGCGCCGTCGTCGTGCGCCAACTCTCTGTCAGAGTCCGTGTGTACGCGCAGACCGCTCGCGCCGAACAAAGGGATCGCTCCGCTTTCCCCGCTTGCTTTTTCCACGACGGTGACGCCGTCGCCTCGGCGCTCCGCTTCTTCTTCCTCTTCTCTTCTGCGTCGACGGTTCGTCTGCGGAAGTCTTCGCGCTCCACGACGAAGGCTGACTCGGATTGAAATGCGTCGTCGCTCGGGGATCTCGCCTGGATATAATTGGATGGAAGGGAAGGGGGGAGGGGACGACGGGCGGATCTGCTCCGCGCGGTCCCGTTCTACGTATCGCACTGACGCGAAGCGTCGTCGCCAGCTGTTTACTGCGGCCGCCGCGCCGAGCGAGCGCACGGAGGACAGAACGTCCGTGCGATGCGTTCGGGAGGTGGGAGAGATGCGATTCCGTCGCCGCCGCCGCGCGGCGCTGGCGTCGCGCGGACCAGGGACGAGCGCGATTCCAAAAGCATCCCGGGCCCCTCGAGAACACATTAAACTAAAACCTTCGAATTTTTTTTCATAAAACCTCACTTTTTACCTTTGGCTCTGTGAGTGAATTTTTGTTATCACGTAAAATATTGTGTTTTTCCCGTTGCGAGTATGTAAATAATTTATAAAACATCCGTTATATATAATTAAAGCTTCAAGTGTTTTTTTAATCGAAAAACAGAACATGAAATAGAGAAATATATGATCTTTATGATGATAAAAAGGTAAATAGGTAGCATCTATACACTTAAATAAAATTGAAAATAAACAATTGTACAAATATCGCGGTCTCTCACGTCGGAAATAATAATATCATCATAACGGAATTGGACTCGCCGATTCGAACTTAATCGCACAATAATAATACTCGTCAAACGTCTCTCTATAATCTCTAAGGCAACGCGGAACCGTTGAACACGTTACTCGAGCTTAACCGTTATTAAACATACACTTAAATTACACCTACAGATAATTTCACGTGGCGCGGGATCCCCCACGTTAAATCTCGGCCCTGCGAATCGGAGATCACGCTGGTGACGTCGGCGAGCGCGTGCGCCGACAGCGCCAATTCCCCTTCTGCGTTGCGAGAAAATAATGTGCGTCTGACCTAGTGCCTGGTGCACTGATGCTAGGCTACATTAAACAGCGGATTCAGACGGTAAATATGTTTTTCTCCCTAATAACGTCTTTATATTGCGTCATGCGTCATCGGTCGACATCAGGTGATCGGTGATACTCGATTCGTGAATCGCGCAATTCGCACGAGTCGCGCACCTTCGGCACTTGAGCAATACGCCGAGCTTACAAGGCGACTGGCGACATGGAGACGCACAAATTCTACGCACGTCGCACACGCGTGTCTCTATGCGTGTCCTACAATCTTTCGCCGTCTCGAAAATCGTAAAGAGATCGCTCCGAGAATGTATTTCTCTCCCACACTCTACTCTCCAGACTTTAAATAAATGAACAAAACCGAATTAACCTAATGACCCAAGAGTCCCAATCTGAAAGTCGGGCAAGTGGAAAATTCTTTATCCTTCTGTCTACCCGCGCGTAGACAGAAGGGGCCGCTTTCCTCACACAAAAGGTGGAGAATATGAATCTCCGTTTAGCGTCAAAGGTCCATTAACGCAGGTCCGAGCCCGAGTGAGATATTCGTTCGGGAAAGTAATATACATATATATATATAACGCTATTTATTCTCGCTCATTTAATATTAAAACCGCGGCAGCGCGTAGCAACACACGTCCCGGTTGACGGCGGTGCTGCTCTACAGCTGTTCGATCCTTCGGTCGGGGCGCTTGCGCGACCTCGAGACGCGCGGGGGTGCCGTCGCTCCTCTTCCTCCCGCGTTCCGAAGCGCGACGAAGCCGCGTTCCGTCCGACAAGCCACGCGCGATGAATGAGGGATACGAACGAACATGCGAAGAAGACGCGCGCGAGACTTTCGTGTCCGCGCGCCGTGTTTGTTTACCCTCTGCTCGACGCGATCGATATCTACACTTCCTGCATCCGCTCTCGCTCCCTCTCTCGCTCTCTCTCTCTCTCTCTTTTCCACCCTTCTACGCTCCTTTTCTCCTCTCCGTGATTACAAAGTCGAGAATATCGTTACTTCCGAAAATAATGCGTAATCGCTCGGGCGAGGTTCGACGACACCTCCGGACCGGGAGATGCTGTAAGCGCTGCTAACCGCGCGAGAAAGCAGATTTAGCAACGGGCGAGGTGGCAAAAAGGCGCGAATGCGGTGAGGTCGGCAAACGCGAACTCACGATATACTTTCGATTTAGCGGCGACACCGAACGACGCAGTAAACGAGAAACTGGGCGCGCATGTTTTTGCGCGGTTTTTTTTTTTCTATTTCTCCCTCCTCCCGCATTATTTTTACGATAAGAGGAATGCGTCGCACCGACCGCCGAGCGTTTTAGCTTTTTACTTTTGGGTTAAGTTATGTCTCGAATTAAAGAGAACGCGGGTAGATTCTGCTTTATCTCGAGCCGCGCGTACACTCTGCTAAATAGGAAAAGGTCAAATTTAAAGAGAACTTTCTTGAATAATATTTTATTGTTTTTAATGTGCATCGAAATTAATCACTTGAAGAAAAAAAGCAAACGTCAAATCAATCTTTTCTGTGATAGAATTATGTACACATATTTAAGGGCCGGTTATTCCAAATTAATAAATAAAGACAGGCACATATTTAAATGATATATACCAAGAAGTTGGACTAACCGGCCCTTAATCAAATTTAATATATTTCTTTAAATCATTTGATTCCATTTTCTTAATTAAATTAACGGCATATTTAATGAGAGCGATGGCAATTTATGCACATAGAAAAATATTTATTCTACTGCCAAGAAGAGCGATTACTCATTTTACTGTTTTCCTTATAATATCGGTTATCTTCAACAAAGAATATTTTCTTGATAATAGTCTTAAAATATACTTATCACAAATTTCAAAAAACCCATTTTATTACATACTTGAAAAGAATTATATACTCTAAAAAAAAGTAAAATTGTAAAATTGAATTGAGAAGAGAAAAGTTAAAATATTAAGTAAATTAAATTTTAATTTAATATTCTTGATTAAAGTTAATTATTAAATTATTAAAAGACTTCAGAATATATTGTTTAAATTTATAAATTATTTAAACAAAGTAATACTCATTTAATTCAAGTACATATCTTTCTGTGTGTACAGAGATGATTTATTTTAACTAAATCTTATTTGTTTCAAGGAAATATTCTTTGCAAAGACAAACATGAGAAAAACATTTTTCTCGGTGTAGGAATAGTTAAAAATGACTCAATTTGAGTAAAATTGAATACTATATAACGGTGTAAAATCCAATTTGTATATGAAACCCGGATAGAATCACGACAATTTTTTTTTTTTTCTTATTAGGCACGATTGTCAAGGGCAATCGAGAGTAAAAGTAAGACACCTCGGCCAATCGAGCGCGGTTCGGCGTCTGCTGGGCTGATCCGACAAAAATTCGGCGCCGGCAAGTGCGTCGCGAAAAACGGGACGGATAATTAGAATACAATGAAATACCTAGACATACTTGAATTTTAATTCGCGAATGCGTAAGCGCGCGACTTACTGCGCCGCGGACGAACCGCGCGGCGCTCCGGCGCAGTAAAGGCCGTTCTTTCGCGTCGTAATTGCACGTGCACGTGGCAGTTGATAAGGATGTCGAGCTCGTGCTAAATGTGTGACGTACCGGCGGGAGCCCGACGTAATAGTCTGCAATCTTGCGACGGGAGAGAAAGAGGGAACGATTTGCGGATGAAATCATTCACAACGCGCACGCACGTACGGGCATACGCGCCTTGAGGAAGTAGAATCTTAAAAGCGCAAAAGTAATCTTATCGATTCGCAATCGCGCGAACGCTGCTATCGTAGAATCGTGAAAAAACGCATTGTCTGTAGGAATATTTTTGCAGAGATTTGATAGACGGAGAGACGCGCGTAGAGTTCCAGTCATTCAGCCGGTCGGTGGGTGCAAAAAATTGCGCGGCAAGAATCGACCGATACTTAACTACGTTTTGATAAAGTATAATGAGTCAGACTCGGAGGCGCTCGCACAACGCACACACACATGGGCATCGTGGCGTCGTCGGTCGCCGATCGGCGGCGATGCAAAGCCGTTTATTTGTTTTGATAAATTTTCCGAGAATACGCGTCACGCGTTATCTTGATTGATTTTCACGCCGGGGCACGCAGGTGAGCGCGACCGTGGCGAAATCGCGAATTTAATTTAGCGTAAATGAATTAAGTGTGAAAATCGTTCCCCCAAAGGCCGTATTTCAATCAATTCGTCCTCGTATGAGAACGCGGGGTCGTGTCGTCGATCAATGATTCTTTTCCCCTCGTAGAAATGCACTCGCGGAAGCGAGGCTTGCCCCCCCCTAAGTGGATTTCAATTTACGTAATAAAAAGTCATAAATTGCAGGATTGGAAAAGTTACTTTGTATAAAAGTAACTAATTACATTTACAATTTTTTGTTCTCGAAAGGTAACCAGCTATTGTTACATGTTAGCAACTCTAGAAGTTACAATTAAACACGTTACGATTTAATTACTCAACATGTAACGAGTAGTTATTTTTCAGTTTATTCTTTCGTAACGTTTATACACCGCTACTTTAAACATAAGAAAAGTAATAAATTGCGGGATTGGAAAAGTTACTTTGTATAAAAGTAATTTAGGAATCTCGCATTTTTAACATTACTAAAATATTTGTCTTATTATACTTAACACTCCATCTATATGCTGCATTATTTTGGATATGTGTAAAATTCACAGTTATTTTAAGATTTTAAAATTAAAAGATATTTTATAAATAACTATATTAATAATTTATTATGTGTATACTTGGAATATATGTTATATTATTAAAATTATAGAATCAATATTTATCAGCTAAAAAATTCTTGTATATCAATAATGCAGAATATTCTTTTCAAAATCTTAACTTGAATATTCATTGTATGATGACTATTCTTAACGATGATTTATCACTGCATTCTATGTGTGCTGACCTCATGTCAGTAAATAAGTTTGAAATAAACTCTCTAAATCTCGTTCAATAGCTTAATTTTTAGTTTATAGAAGTGAATTTGTCCACTCTTATTGCAAGTAGAATGTTAAATCACTTAAAAATTTGTGCACATGCTTAATTTTCATTCCTTTAACTTTAGAATGACGTTTTACTCTGCAAATTTAGAGAGTAAAATAACTTCTAAAAAAAACTGCTGTAAATTAATTACTATTTACTAAAAATGTAATTAAGTTACAGTTATTGAGAATAAAGATAATTCTAAATGTATCTTTGTTATAAATAACAAGTTATTTCTCAACTTTGATAAAATGTAATAAAAAGATTAAATAAATATTATGCGCCTTTAATCTTTTTGTTCCGTCTGATAGCTTGCCCATGTATTTCCTATGTATTCTTGCTGCATTTGAATTCATTGCCTTATTTATTATTTGTTCATTGCCTTGGTCTTTTGCTAGGTCTAGAAACAGTGCATTTAACCGATCTGTGTGATCTCATGGCTCCCGCGAACGCAAAGAATCGTCGTGTTTCGTCATCCTCGATGAATCTTCGTGATCACGCGGCTGATAATGTGTGATGGAAACTCTCTCTCGAAACTCGTAAGTACTAAATATTAACGTTTCTGATGTAATCAAATATCCAATTTGCAAGATATGGGTGTGTAGTGAGATATACACATATATATGTAAATGATGTATATAGATCGATAAAAGAGAGGAGTAACGTTCCTCGAAACCCGTTTATCTAAAATGTCAAATCAAACGTATGCAATAATAAAGTGATAAAATAGATAATAAAAAGAAAAAGAGGAAGAAAAAAACAATTTAAAAATTTAAAGGTTTAGTCGTAATTGAACTGAAATATTTGTTTTGACGAGAACTGATAAAAGTAGGTAATATCGCATATAATATGATAAGCGAAACTTAATTATTATGATTCTAATTTCTAATTAATAATTATCGGTTTATTTCTCTTTATGTTTTTTTTTCCGTTCGATTGCCGTCACAAATTATAAAACTCTGAATTATAGCTTTCCATCTATTATTAATTCTCATACTTGTCTTTTTTAAATAAAAGTATAAACGTTTATATATGAAAAAAAAAAGGAAAACGTTTTTCCTGCTCAATAATGCAGTTTTATTACAAACTGCGAGATTTTTATAATTTTATTTATCTTTACGTTTATTTATCTTTATGTATTCTCTTTCGAAGAAATGCTCAGATTATATAATTATGCTCGTTCCTCCTCGCTGTGGTAAATTCTTCGAATACAGTGACTATTCAGAAGATCCCTGAACACATTCGTGCCTGTTTTGACCAGGCCAATATGTTCTCGGGCATAGCTCTCTCTTTCTCTCTCTCTCTCTCTCTCTCTCCCTCTCTGTCTAGCAAATATATATATATAAGTCCATTTAAATTGATTGCGTTCCGAAATTTTGTTAGAACCGAAAATCTACGCGTAGTACACGTAACGTGAATAAGATTTTTAATACCGGCAGTGTATGTACATTGGAACGCAGCCATAACATATTATTATAAAGTAAAATATATATAAACGCAAAATAACACAGTAATTATTTTTAACGCAGGAAACATTATTACATCCTTTACACTTATATCCTTTTAAGAAATATATTTTTTGAATTTACTTATATCCTTTTAAGAATATATAATCTTATTACTCGATGTATGTTTTTAAGTGCATTTGATTTTCTTAAGATAATAACAATTTTTATGTTGTAGATATGCTGTCAGAAAATTTTTTAAATTGAAATTAAACTGGCAGAACAATTCCAGACATACGTACAATAACGTTACTCGAACTTATCCGGACGTATTCTTGGATTATTAATAGTGCGGTTTAAAATAGAGAACGGAAAGTGCATGGAGAGAGAGAGAAAGAGAGACAGAAAGAGAGAGATCCGCGGATGCTCCGTCTCGTCTCGCGAACGCGGAAAACGTGAAGACAAGGAAGTCCGAGCGTGCGAAACGCAGACCCGCGGAGCGGAGAAGTCGCTCGCCGTCGAGAGAAAGGACCATCGGGAGTAACCGGAGCGCGGGAGGAGGTGACGAGGAGCAGGAGGGCGCGTTTTCTACGTCTCTCCGCGCCCCGCTGCTGTTAGAAATGAAAGCGGCTCTCGCGAGCGCGTGCATGCACGGGCACGGTGCCTGCGATGCGTTATACGCGATCGAGAGGTTTCCTTCAGTTTAGCTCCATCTTCTTCCTCCCTCCTCCCCATCCCCCTTCGATGAAGGTCTCTCAGCTGTGCGCGAGAGCGAGTAGCACCGGACCGGCCATGCGGGAGGTGCGTGGACAGAGCGAGGTCAGCTCACGCACGTGCAACATCGTGCGTCGCGCTCATATGTATATATATTATACTATGCCATATGTATGTATGCATGCGTATATGTATATGCACGCTCTTATGCCCGCCGCCGTTCCGATCATTGGCGTCTGCGCGCGTTATCGCGCTCTCGGAAGAGAACCGACACCGAAATACGCGATTTCTCGGGTGACGCGACTGCGAAGGGATATATTACCGGGACAACGAGGTTCTCACACCCAAATAACCGAGACCGGAGACAGCAGTTCCCTGACGCGCGGATAATTGCTTTCCGATTCTGTCGCGCGTTTTGGCGCGCGTAACGCGATATATTTTCGGCAATTCGATATTCGGCAAACGGAGACGCGGAGAATCCATAAAATGCGCGACGACGGATCCCATAGACAGGTTTATCAGTACGGTTTTTCTCTCTCTTTTTCTTTTGTTTTTAATGTGTTCCGATGCCGACACGTGTTCCATCTTCTACTCCAGTAAACGCTTCGGGCTAAAAATGGGTTTGGTAAAAAGTCGATGAGCGGCGGGCTGTGCCTCGCGTGCGGTGTTTCCTCGAGACGGGAGATACCGACGCGATCGATACCCGCGGTTAATGACCCAGAAAACGCCGGATTATTTTACAATGCACGGCGCTGTTATAAACGCGGACGCGGAATACGACGCGGAATCGATAGATAATGTCTTCATTGCGGCACGGCGGCGGCGACGGTGCCGGTTCGATGGCCCGCGCCGAACTTTGCCGGGTCTTGAACATTTAACATTTGTCCCTTTTTCTTCTTATCGTCAGCCTTTCTCCCCCGTTTTTTTTTTCCGCCGCCGTGCCTTCATTACGCCACTGCACCCCGTAGTGTTGTAAGCGCGAGATCCTATTCTTGTTTGGGTTATCGGCCGTGCCTTTTATCGTTGGTGCGCGGTACTCCTTCTCACGACGTTGTGTACGATAGCGGAAAAAGAATCCGGGGGAGATAGGGAGATAAGGTGTTGTCGCATACGTAATGCGTCGCGCGAAGAGTACGTTGAGCTCGATGCGCCCCTTCCACTCTCGGATCTTTCTCCGAATCGCGATTACGCATTTGATAATTTGATTCGTTTTGCTTCTGAATGATGACCTCGCGGACAAATATTTGAGAAGCGGCGGCGCGAATGGTCGCGATGATTATCTCGGGTGACCTCAATTCTCAAATTGTGTGTGCGTATTTAAGAGACGAGATACGATACAGTCGCTGGGTTTCGTCCGCGTTGTTAGTCGAGCTGAACGAAATAAAGAGGAAGGGTACTTCAAACGAGTTCCAAGTTAGAACGAAACTCTTTATCAGTCGCGTTTACCTGCCGCGTAGAAGGATGCATGATGCATGCTTTTATCTTTTATACGTAGTTCGGTCGATTATCTATAAATAGCAACTGATTACTTTTATACAAATGTTTTCAGGAGGTAGAGCAATTTTCAGAATTAATTATAAATTTTGAAACGATGGAAATTTAAGAGCATTAATGGCTTCACAATATCAATTAAAAGTTATAAAAATTAACTGCAGGATTCTCTTAAGTTTATTTTTTTATTTCTTAATCAACAACACAAATTCGTAATACTACTCTCATCCAATGTGGAAATAAATACTACAAAATGCGATTTTATAGAATCAAGAGCAGACAGAAGATTAAATTGAACTTTTAAATTAGATAAGAGAATTGCGTTCAAATTTTACGTAAATACTCGAATGCATACTGAGAGAATCAAATAACATTTTCTTCGATATTTATTGATTATAACAAATTTTCTTTTGATGACAAAATATATCTTTGTATAAAATATATGTCATTTTTTTCTTATTAATTGGTTTATTTCTTAGGAATAACACTTTCGGAGGGAAATAAACATTATATCTCACAAAAAATTCAAGTAATTTTCTTTAAGTAAATTGTTTCAATACGGCGATATAAACATTTTATTTCTAACAAATAAATTATTTATTTTTACGCATGCTGGATGTTATCCCGTCAAAAATAAATTCATTTCGTTATCACAATCAAAGTTTTTTATAACTATTAAATATCGAAGAAGACGCCACAAGAAGTAATTTGATTCTAAATATTTCAACCTTTTTCTTTCAGTAATAAAACAACCTATGAAATTTTTTGTAAGACTTTAATAGTTTACTTTTGCACGTAAAAGCTATCTATGTTTATCTTACGTTAGTTGTAGACTAATAAATCCTAGACCGGATGATCGTGTCTACATATACGAGTATATACAGACGGTAAAACGAATATCTTCTAAAATTAGAAACCTATGCTACATAGGCGCCTTAGCTGAAACGATGTTGTAAGTTAGGGATGAACCGATTGGAGCCTATCTCCTCCAGCCGCGTCTTGTCGCAGTCGTTGCACTCATTAGTCGATAACGGCAACACCTGTTCCTCTTGTTTAAAGGCTAAAATTAAAGTAGAATTGCATTTCGGCATTATCACCTGCTCACGCGCATCACGTCATGATAAAACGACTGATTTTCTTGATGAAATACGAGATTGCTCGAGGCCGACTTCTTTGTCAATTGAACATTCAAGTCGTGCCAATTGTTAAACATAAAGGTAAACCAATAGTTTTTTACTATTTTAAAACTTCTTCACTATTTTACGGACTTTAAAGGTGTGATTAATTTTAGGTATTGTTAGAGAAAGATCGTCGACACCGACATACCATTTTGTTTTTGAATTATATTTTGGTACTATGAATATATGAGTCATATTTATTTCTATTTCAAATTAGGTCTCGGAATTTTCGAATGAGAGGTAGATACGGATTTTGGAAAAAAACTAATAATGCACTCTGACGTGAGCTTGATTTTTTTCGGCACTGGGACGGCATCCCATAGAAAAACATCCCAGAGGACTATTCTTGGGTTAAGCAAAAGTAAATATCGGTACTCGCTATAAAACGCTCGCAGTCGATATCGAGACTGCACAATTGAAGTATTATTTTTCCCTCGACAATCGGTCACGTTTCTGATGCTCGTTGACTCGAATGACGTTGACACCGGTAATAGACATCGCGCGTATTACAGATGCAGTCCCGCTGGACGTGTGACGCAACAGTACTCGATCGCGGCTGCATGTGCACGCTCACGCGGTGGAAGGATGCACCGTAGATTTGCTTTCAATTCTACCGTGCCGATTCTCGTGACCAGTTCGATGATTTTAAATGGGAGAGCGTTTCCACTATTGCGGCCGTTCTCCGAGACGTTTCAACGTGTTGGACATGTGCGCATAGTTCCTTGCAGTTTCTTCGGAAATCGTTTCGGCTCGGTTGTTTCTCGGAAAAGACTACGTTATTGTATAAGCTTGTTTTTAATTCCAGCCCATTTACCTGTCGACGTAATGACGTTCTCGTACCGCAAAATATCACCTCAGAGTCACAACGATCTGTTTACGAGGCTGGGCTTCGATACACACGGAAAAATATTGTTCTCATACTAACAAAAACAGTTTTTTTATTTTTATGAAACGAATATCTTTGCGAAGAAAATCTTCTTGATGAATAGTCTTGAAAAACACTCATCACATTTACTTGAAACAAGTAAATGTTTACTTAAAATGAACTTTTGTGTACACAGAAAAATGTGTACTTGAATCGAACATTACTTATTTTATTTAATCAATTTATAAGTTCATTTATATCCGCATAACTATCGTAAGTTTGTCGAATTATTATTCAAAATATATTTTAAATCCTGGTAATTTAATATTTCAAGAATATTAAATTAAAATTATAATCCGATTTTTATTTATTATATAATATTATATAATAATATTTTCCTTCAAATATACGATAATGAGTTTCTTTAAAATTTGTGATAAGTGAGACTTTAACATAATTTCCGAGAAAATATTATTATGGTAAAGATAACCGTTACTTTAGAATTGGAAAGAAATGTAAACTGAGTAATCGCTTTTCTTGGTAGTATAATTGATATCTTTCAATGTGTAACTACGCAGATCTGAAATTCTCGGTTTGTCAGGTTGTGAACGCGCGCGAGAAAACATTTACTTTAACGCGATTAGCACACTAATTGCGATAATAGTCGAGAGATATAACAAGTAAAATATACATATGCTCTGAATGTTTACCGCGTAAATCACCGTTTGATTTCGTTGCGATTTTCACCCGTGGTTCGCAAAGAAAGTGTGCGTGCGGGCGTATGCGTGTTTTTACGTACAGGAATAATGGAAAGTACTACACTCCGTGTGTACTCTCGATCGTTTGATTATACGATAAATCGTCAAACGTCACTCCTGCGCCTGTGCTCGCGTTCTTTTGTTTTTACAACGCAGACGACAACCATCCGGCGGGCATAACGGAGATGTCGTGATATCAATTACCAGAGTCGTTTATCTGTTATGATACAAGTTTATTGAATCACTGCTTGCGCAAATTAACAATGGCAATGGGCCTCAAGTTCAAGTGTCGCGTTTTCCAAAGTACCAAAATTTCTTCCTTCATGTTTCTTTTTAAATATTCGCATTTTATTCCAGCATGATGGTGATATAGCGATAATAATAATGATAATAATAATCCAAATAATAATATAATAGTAATAATGATAATAATATACAATAATAACGGGATAATGCGCGCTAATTGCGATAATAATCGAGAGATATAACAAGTAAAATATACATATGCTCTTACGTATGTATATACGTGATCATAATATATACATATTATGACATCGCATTCGTAAATGGTGGAACCAATTTTTCTTACTCAATAAATAAATCGATAAAATACGAATCGCATGAATTTCCTTTGATTAAGTGATATGGCTTGTTGTCAGTGACAAAAATTACCCCCGCCTCGCCCCTGTCCTCATCTGACTCTAATTCCCCTCTTGTTCCCAACGGATGTTTCTTTGTCCCTCAACGTTATACAATATCAAATCTTTGCTAATTTCTTTCCGATATAACTAACTAATAAATTTTATATGTATAGTAGCAATATATATACAATGCATGACCCGCAACGGCGAATGTGCGTAATAGGTATAATATCTATGCGAATGCACCTCGTGACAAAAAGCCGTCGGTCCTCCTCCTAATTCGGAACGTTCAACTTATTATGTGCCATGTCTACGCGTCCTTTCTCTTCCGATTCTTTCTTTAGCGTGAAGAAAGTCTGTCTTCCCTAAGGATGCCCGCTCCCTTTTTTTAGTCACGCTGGTTTTACGTTTGACATTTTTATTTGATACTTTTCTCACTTCAGCGTCCTCTCTTCTTACATAGAATATAATATCGAAGAAAATTTTTGTTTTTAACATCGAAACAACCACGTTACTGTCAGGCACAAGCGTGTATCGCGAGGTGGACTACGTTTAACTTAATGATTATTGTTAATTGTTAAGCGGGCCAATTACAGACGTTCCTTAGAAAAGTGGAATGGCTATGATCGATCTGCTTAAAAACTACGGTTGTTATTAAACCCGATTAAGACTGATGTGTAAACGTAGGTTGATGCCAAACGTAAACCCAGCATTACGAATCTGACGCCTGTAAACTTTGGGTTCGTTCGAACGGCAGACAAGAATAATTTGTTTCTTTTGTGCTCTTCGTAGCTTCAATATAAATATCGTTCCTCTGTATTTAAATCGAATGCTTTACACTAGAAAAAATATCTCGACGTAACAATAAATAATTCAGTTAAAATGTATCGAATAAAATTACTAGTATAAACAAATTTATTTTTTATTCACATGTATTTCGTAGAAGGAACTAAAAATTTTTTGTTATGCAAAACAAAAGAAAAAATTTAATATTTTTAGCAAAAACTGTTTATGAGATTTTCTAAATAGCAAACATTTTATTTTATATAATAAAAAATTTAGTTGCGTCTGTGAAATATATAGAAGTAAAAAATATTTCTTTACAGTAAAAAACGAAATAGGTTTTGCTCGATACTTTTTTATCAAATTATTTGTCGTTACAACAAAACAGTTTTTTTTTTAGCGTAACCTCGAGTCACGCGCTCGCGCGCTTTGAATCAAGATGTTTTCGGATTCGGAGCATAATTTGAATGCGAATGCATACGTCGCCAATCAAATTTACTCTCGCGGAAGTACACTGGCTATGTTATTGGCACTGTCAAAGCGAAGGAATAGGAGAGAAGCTTAATTTCGCTATGAACAAGAGCGAGACCCTTTGAGTGGAGACGCTTGCGTGACGGGATTACCGACATTACAGATTCGAATTTTCTTCGAATTCACTCTGCAGAATTGAAAACTCTTTTACTAGTTTAAGATACACACCGAGAGAAATGTTGAGCAAAATTTAGCTGGTATGCAAGTAATGCAATAATATCGTTGTGTTAATTATAAAGTTTCGTTGTGTAATCAAAATATTTTGTTAAGATGGCAAAACTTTGTAATTAATGCAATGATGTTATTTCATTACCCGCATGTCAACCAAGCTTTACTTGCTAATCTGCAACATTTCTCTCGGTGCATACAAGAATAAATACCGGGAGACTCTTAAGCTTAAGAATAAAAAAATTAAAATATATATACATACGACAATAATTCTTTGGTTTTTAAGCTCAAGTTGAATCCCTCGATGTTTATTGTTCTCGTATGTATAAACCGTGTGCAAAAAGAGTTTTCAATTCTGCAAAGTCAGTTTGAAGGGAATTTCGGCCCTGTAATTCCGTCACGCGAGCATTCCCTTGTGAGAGGCGATCTCGACTTCCGGATGACCCTCGCTTATCCGGCCAAGCTTGCATCTGAGAGCGCGCGAGAACGATATATCGCGTAGCGTGAGACAAAGTCTGCAATCGCAATCGTCGTTTACACGATTATTTACAAATTTACCTAGAGAGATATACAAGAGCTATGCCCTCGAGGCTAGGAAAAAAAAAGGTACGGTCGCTCGAGCGCAGGAAGGCCGATCGTTGATCCAAGTCGCGAAACCTTTCAAAGTGGGCGAGGAAAAACGCGGGAGACAAGTTTCTCTCTGTCTCGCGATGGATTTGTGCGTTTTCGCGAAATACGAGATAAAACGTCGCTGAGAGATATCGTGGATCAAAGAGCGTTTGATATTAGTTCTAATTACGTCTCAAATAATAATATGGTCACGGGACCGATCTCCTTCCGCGAGGTCTCGTCAGTAAAAGTCATACTTAATCTGCTCCTAATTTCCAGGCCCGACAGACACTTGTCGCGAGCGCGATAAGAGCCGCTGTATGTGTTTTGTGTGTACGGAGTGTGCTGCGTTTCAATTTTGCGCATCGATGATGCGGAACGACGGTGTTATCGCGATCGCGTGCGTGGCGATTGTCGCAAAACGTGAGGTCATCCACGTTTTGAGCAATTAATATTTTTCTTAGACGCAGAATGTGTTTCAGGGAAAAACAACGACAACTTCTCCTCCGCGTAAACAAGCGCGTCCAACCTTCGCTCTTCCCTCGCCAAGAGCTAATGCGTACTCGCGGCAGGCAAAAAACGTTCCTCTCGACTTGTGCGCGGTTCAACATCCGGGTCGACGCAACTTCTGTCAGGGAACTCATTTCTATCGCGATTCACCGACGAACTCGAATTCGTATTCGATATTTGACGATTCGGTAATTGTAACTATAATCTCGCTCGTAAAAATTCGCGGATTATGAGATACTCTTTACGTACTTCTTTTCTGCCTGTACGGTAAACCTTCCTCTTACGACTTACGAATTTACCGCAATCGTCACGGAACGCTATAAATGCTCGGCGTAATTAACGAGTCTTTGTGTCGGCATCACGGCTACAGTTACAATCGCTGTTGAACAACAAATGCTGCCTTTGAAGAAATCGTAAGTACGAGGTTCAGATAATTCGATCTCGTATTGCGCGACAAAATGGCTGACACCGTCGTTCAAAAGCCGATCGCCGCGGTCGCTGCGCTCGAGCCGATCGTCAGAAGAGGGAAAAATTATGACTAGAGAAGAAGATCCGTGCGCCGGATACGATTTTCGATCGGCGGCCCGTCCGTGAGAGGGCTCGACCTGCCCTTACAATTAGTATTAAGTTATTAAAGTACTTGGTGTAAAAATAGGTATGATAAACAGGCGGCGGGAGGGTGCGCGATACCGCCGCCCCCGCCCTCCCCGTTTCCAAAAGACGTGTGTGTCGATGTGCCTCCCTCTCGCGCAAACGACAAACTGCGCCCGGGAGTGTCATCGTTCCGGTTTTTTTCTCATCAAAAAATGTTTCCAACATGTTCCAACATGTTTCCAAATGTTTCGCACGTTAGACTGCCAATTAAAAAGGATCTAAGCGACAAATCTACGGACCGCACGAAATTTGTCAGGAAATCCAGACTTTCGAAACTGCAGCCGTCATTTTAAACTCCTTTAAACCATAATTTTCTTCTCTCCATCATTTCCCCCTGCTTTTTACATCTTTTTCGACGCTCAAATCCTTTTTAATTTACAATATTCAAAAGCGAATTCGTCGTAGATCCCCGACGTCTCTCGGTGTCGACCTCTTCCTTCATTTCCTCGCTCAAAATTCGCGACTGTCGCCTACGCGCGATAAAATCCCCTTCGAGTCCCTCCCCCTTTTCGTTGGCTTCTCCGATCGAAATGTGCCCTCGTACTCGTGGTGCAAGACCGAGCGAGTCGCCCCAATTGATGTGAAAGAGCGCCGTTCCTGGCGCGATTCTTGATTGCGCGGCCGCATCGCCGCCGCGATTTTTTTTCCTTTCGAAATTCCAGCTCGGTGACGACCCAAGGCGTCGCGGTGCCACCGGGTCTCTCAGGTCACGTCCACGTTCACGAGTCCGTGAACCCGATCGTCGGCTGGCTGCTACGTCAGCAGCTTGAAAAACATCAGAGCTAGGGATATGTTGATGAAGAGCACCAGCATCACGAGCTGCTGCCGGGAGAACCAGTCCTGGAAACAACAACATCACGGGGACGTTACGTTCGTGTGTCTTTTTCTCTCAGCTCCGTCGCGTCGCTCAGAGTCGGAGCCAAGAATTTTCGGCGAGAACGCCACACAGAGAGAGAGAGAGAGAGATGATTCATACCGACGTTATAATACGAGCGAAACCGTTCCGTTACTTCCGTTACCGTTTTTCATCTCGAATATACAGGGGTGAATCTCTTAAGGTTTTCTATAATTCGAGCGCTTCTCTCGTTCGTGTAATTTTTAAAAATTATTATCCCGATTGTTATCGCTGATATCACACAACAGTCCCTTTTATCTTCTCATCGATTAATTGGACACCTTAAGAAACTCACCCTGATATATATACTTCAATGCTTTTCATCGAAAAAGCGTCCCGCTTGCATTCCACGCGTGCGGGGGTAGCTTTACTCGATCCCCTCGCCCGCGAAACCGGACCGAGCGGACAGACCGATTTCTAGAAAGACCGCGCGCGAGAACCCTATTATAGAGTCGTCGCGCGTTTCTCGCGTGCGTTATATTTTTGCGCGGCAAACCGAGACGCAGGACTCGACTCCGAAATAAACCGTAACACTCTGCCAAGTGCCGCACCGCGCCGTGCGTGCCTCCCATTGCTTTTATATGTCAAAACATCGACCATCGTTTCGACGGTCAGATAAGAGATACACACACACACACACGCGCGCCCACAAAGGGGATACTCACTTTCACCTGCGGACTGACCAGGTACAAAAGCGGGTTTGCCCTGAGCCTCTCGCTCTCGTCGATCTGCCTGCGGATCTCCTCGCGTCTCATGCTGCTCAGGATACTGACTTCTTCCCTCGACAATGGCGCCGTGGCCGTGAGCTGGATCGGCTGCGCCACGTCCGGCAGTGACTTCTTCCGTTGAAGGGGCATTGCCGCCACCGGCATCGCCTGTACGAAGGAAATAAACGAGAAACAAAAAGAGAGAGATGGGCCTCGAGCGATGGACGCGAGAATTGCTTTTACTTATCGACACTACGTATGTACATTGTATGCACGTCTTGACGTCGTATGCAGTGGAAAGAGAATAAAAAAACGGAGTTGTTATCAGGCAACAGCAATTACTTCTTACAGGGAATAATATTAAATAATGGGTTATTGTATGTAGTAACTCTGGGTTAGGCAATGTGTGGTTGGTTAGTTAATCAAACGTTTGGTTTTTTAATAAAGTCGTTAACGTTTGGCGATCGGTTTCGTGAACGTGTAATGTGCAAGGATTTATTAATACTTATGTATAATTTCAGAGTTTAATTTATATTTTTCTGTATCTTTTTGTATTAGCTCTTTAAACAGAATTAATATAATTGTATAATTAAAATGTTATAAGAATAAAAATTATTTACTCTTATATTTATTATTACTTTTTGATAAAATTATAAGAATTTTACTTGAGAATCAAGCAAATTGAGCGAAAACCACCTAATGTGTTTTTGAATTTTTCTTACGGATCTTTCTTTTAAATTCATCAAAATTGCTTATTTTTTTATTCTAGACGAGAAATGTCTTTTTAAAAATTGTGCTCTATCCAAGATTATTAACCTTTGATGTTTCCATTGCATTTATTAAAGCTTTTGTTTTGTATCAGAGCTGTACGTAAACGGGCATTTCTCTTGTTCGAACCTGTGTTTATTCGCTCGCGTGACATAAAAAGTTGGACGGCTACTGTTTTCTATCGAACTGTTTTCTATCGAACTGTAAAGCTACCATTGAATTTTCAACCATTCACTAGCCAGACAATCAAGGCTTTTGGTTTTTTTTTTTTTTTTTAATGCAGTCAATCACGGTTGAGGTCGCAGGATTGTATAATCACAATTCGTAAAGGATTAAATCTGTTGGTCATGGGTCTCTCCTAGCAGCATTCTTCACGAAACCGGTTCAAAATCGGTTGTGTTAGGGCGTCGAATTTCCGTAATTACGTGTCAATTCAGCACTTCATGCGAACGCAACGGGTGGCGAGGAGAAAGATAGAGTACGAGCGGAAGGGAGGATCTCTTTGGAGTTGTTCCAAACCCAAGAGAGACGAGGTTTCGAGCACTGAGGTGCAAGGGCCGAGGAGTCTAAATCCCAGCCAAAACGACTCGTCGCATCGACCTTCACATTCTTACCGCGCACACATACACACACACATGACTAAGTAGATTAACTTTCCAAAAGCCGTAACTTAAGAGAAAAAGTATTTGTTACAAACGAGATTTCGGATAAAATAGTAAATAAGATAAAAAGAATAATTTTAATTACCGAAAACCTCTCGTTTGTACAAAAATTTATTCTTTTTTTATCGCCATTACAAGAAAATCCCACGCGTCGCGTGATGTTCTGATAGCGAGGTCACTATATAAGTATTGCATAATTGCATATGTTCCATTTCTCATCGCAAGAATATAAGTATAGGATTTTGAAAGAAAAGAATCCAAGACTTATCACGCATATCAAATTGATAAAAGTGTAATAACACAATGCAAGATTGAAAAAGTTATTTTGTTTTGTAAAAGTAACTACAATTACAGCTACAGTTTTTCTTTCTTAAAAAGTAATGAGTCGTTACTATTTACAGTTATTTTTCTATTAATTTTCGTAATGTTTATGCATTGCTATTTTAACTATCAGAATTTTACATTTCTAATAATACCAAATTATATTATTTTATACTAATCACTTGGTTATATTTCGCTTATAATAAATTATTACCATTATTTTAAAAATTTAAATCCAAAATATGTTTAATATATAATTAACTGAATAATTTATAATAAATTTATATATATACTTATAATATATTTTCAAAATTATAGGATCAATATTTACTAATTGAAAAGTTCAAATTCAAACTTCATGATAAAATCATCACGGAGGATTAAATCGGAATTAAAGGTTTATTTTAGAAAGTAAGAGTCCCAATTTTATTATTTATATAACTATTCTCGAAGATAATTTATTATTTCATTTTTTACTGAACGTAGCCCATATGTTACCAAATAAGTTCAAAATAATCTGAAATAATTATAAAAGTAATTATTAAATTAATTGGTTATTAAAGAAATGTACGTAAATAAGTTTGGTTATAGTTATGGATAGAAAGAAGGATAAGAAGTTGTATAATAGTTACTACAAAAAAAACTACAAAAAAAAAGTATAGTAATCTTCGTTACAAGTAACGAGTTATTTTCCAATCCTGAATTAACATAGGAAAACTGTCGGAGATAGAAAACTATTCAGTTTATTTCAGTTTTGTTAATACATAATTGCTCAAATCCGTGGAATGAAATTTTTGCGTAAGTCAATTCCGGACATTCCTTTCCGTATAATTTATAAAATATTATCCGCTCGTTAAAAGTCTTGAATTTTATTCTCTAACAGCCTGTTAAGCACAGTTAAGTCGTGCATATTAAATTACGATTCTGCAAAGAGCTTCCTGTCTCGCGTTGACTTTCGCACGTCGCGTTTCCTTATCTCTTACGCGTAATCTTCTTAAATAAGGACAACAGTGTGCGTTAAATAAGATCACACGTATGCTTCGCCGTATTTATGCAACCTATTGTATTTGCCGACGACCCGCCTCGTCTATTACGACGCGTTCTACGCGTAAAACCCTCCCACACTCCGCTGAGCGTGTGCGTGTGTCGCACAGCTGATTCTACCCCTGACAACTGCGCGAGCAATCACCCCCTCTCCCGATTCGTTACTATTGCGTTATCGTGCGTTATTATTCGTTATTTCTTCCTCGAGGATTCTTTTTTTTTTTTTTTTTTTTTTAAAGAAAATCGACCCGCGTGAATTTTTGCGTTGCTCGTTATCGGAAACGTGGATTCGCCCCCGCGTACCTCCACGGGAGGCGCGACGATCCAGGACTCCGAGGCCCGTCTGGCCATCAAAGCGGGGCTGCATAGCAACGCCTCCTCCTCCTCGTCCGGCTCGATCCAAAACATCTCTGCTCTCTTTCTCTTTCTCTCTCACGATGATTTACGGACGCCCTCAGAATACGTGAAACTTGTTCGGGCTATTAACCACCTGCGAAGAAGAGAATCATTCTCGTCCGCTTGGTTCAGTCTTTCTCGCTCTCTTTTTTTTTTCTTTTCTGAAATTGCACTCTCGTACTTTGCGATTTGAAAACAATTTTTCTGGAAAATTTGCAACTTACAGCTCGCGTCGTTGAGCATAGCCAGTGACGATGCGAATTTTCCTCAATTACCAAACTTTCGATAATCGTATTTGATATCGTTTGCAAATGAGATCAAGTCTGTGCTGCGATTAAATTTTACGGTTAGTCATTTGATTGTCACTTTTGATACGCCGATGTGAAACCAAGCGAACATCGATATGATACACTGTTCTCCAACGAGTCCACGTTAAGTCCGGAATCGTCCCGGAAGCAATCATCGTAGCCAGCTGGCGCTTCCGTTCTCACACCGGGTTTTCTCGTTCCTTCCTTCTTTCTTTCTTTCTTTCTCTTTGATCAGAGCGGAAGTGCCTTCTGAAACTGAAGCGCGAGCGCTGGTGTTCGCATTCGAGGATGGAACCTGGCTTATCTCTCGGTCATTTTTTTTTTCTTCGATCAGTCGATTTCCGGGGCGCGAAAGGGGGCGAATCGAAGTGTGAATTACGGATTCGCGGCCTCCCGGTAAGGAAGCCGGGCCGCAGACTGAACGGCCCTGGCCAGCACGACCGAAAATAGAGCGATGCCCCACTATCTTCGAAATAACTCTGCCGGCGGAGCGTCGCGACGCCAGCCGTGGAGGAGATCTGCGCTCGGGACGCTGCCAGAAGCATGTCGATTCTCCCGTAGCTCTGCGATTTACGGGACTGATTTACGACAGCGGACGCGAAAAGATTTCGCCCGAATCTCGAGAAATCCGGTCCTTTTGCTTCGCTGACGTTCGCGAATTAACTTTGGGAATTTCTCTCCGAAATTTCTCGCTTCACGAGTCTCCTCTCTCTCTCTCTCTCTCTCTCTCTTCCTCAATCTCTTTTCGAAGTGACCAAAGTTATTGAAAAATTTGAAACATTAAAAAAACGTTAGGGGGGGGGGGGAGGAAAAGCAACAAACTCGAAATTACAAAGTTTATCGTACCCCTGCGTGCGAGACAGTCTTACGCAAATCAAGTCCACGTGTGTGTGCGTGTATGCGCGCGCGTCTGCAGTCTCAAATCATCTGACTCATACGTTTGGCATGCGAATATATACGACGGAGGATTTTGGGGATTTTCGCGCGCGCCAAGAAAACGTCCGTCCCACTTATTTGCCTGCAATTTCTTTGTCTGTCGTTTATCGCGTTGCGCAGCCCCCGCGGCGCTGTTGCGGCAGCTCAAGTCGTTACTACCGTTAGCAGTCGTAACTACCGGCGAAGTAATTCGCACCGGCATGGTGCAACGCTTTAATTTGCCTCGCTAATGGCGCGATTATCTCGAGGCAGTCCCCTTATCGAATCCATTGTTTAATCCGGATCAATTAACGCGTGACGCCAAATGCTGTAATATTTTTTTATGGTAGCAATTACATTCATATCGACGCCAATTTACTGCCACGCTATATTGGATTAACGCGTAACGATAAACAATGGCGAGTAATCAGGCGACCTGTCTGCGAAAAGGGAAACCGTTAGTATTTCTTTCTTTCTTTCGTAACTTTCGGAACTTTCCGCGATGCTTTTGCAGGTCTCTGCGATGACACGGCTGTGCTTCAAATGAAGCTTGACAAATTGTAAGAAATGATAATGAGGAGATTAATATTTAAACCGGAATTTCCGCCGCCTCGTTCACGAATTGCATACAATCGCGTGGCACGTTCATTGTTTGCAATTTTTTTTTCGCGAATCTTTGATTGTCCGCAATTTCCATAGAGCTCGTTTGAATATTACGATTGCGCCATTGGATCTTAGAACATTAGCATCTTATTATGTGGAACGTGCACGCACTCAATTGTTTTCTAATACTTCTACTCGATATCACGACTTTTTTCTCAGCAAAGTGATTAATACTTATTATATAGCTTCTGTAAAAAAAAAAAAAAAAAAAAAATAATAATAATAACAGATAGTAAAGGCAATGAGAGATCCAATTTACGCGATGCTCTTTAATCTGTCATCAGCAACAGCTTATACATGGTATACATAAATACATTCAGTACATCGAATCAACATTTGCAATGTCGTTGTTTGGTGAACGGAAAACAGTACAGTTTCTAGTATACATTAAGACTTTCTCCCTTTCTTTCTCTTCGGAATGTAATCTGGACAATTTAGCGATTATGTACGCTATTCTATTTTCGATCCTCGCCTGATCGTCTACAATCTATACGGCTACGTGTCTACAAATAATTGTGCGTCACGCTATAAATAAGAAATCGTGATTAATATCTGACTCGTTGAATTAGTTCTAGAAAAGCTCTCGTAAGGTCAAACGGAACAACGTTTTTCGCTAGGTTGGCACTTGAGTGCGAGATTAAGAAAGGTACTATTTTCAACGTTGACGGAATGTCGATGCCTCTTCTCGCGCCACCTCCTTCCCCGGACTAGTCGCTCAATAGCTCAAAATTCGTCATAAGCGAGTAACTTGTGTGAACACATGGGTAGATTAACGACTTAAGTCAGAATTCAAGTTTGTTTGCTTTGGGAATGTTGCATTTGGAGTTGCAGTCGCGCGTTGTTGCATTTTATTGTATTGTACATTGCATGCGAACCGGCACAAATCGTAAGCTCTTCCCTCACCTCTTTCTTTTTCTGCGTGCAACCTTCGTTATTGTCAAAACCATGATTTGTGACTTAAGGTGTTAACGCAGATATATTACATACCGTTAAGTCGGACCTGTATGAAAATATAGCGAGTATTCCTTCGCAGTTTAATTAAAAATCTCAAATAGTAATACCTTGTTTGTGCGATCCTCATTATATAATTTCTATTAGATTAGAATTCCGATTATACATTAGACCGTTTAAGAATTAGGCTCACAGGTATCGTTGGCAAAAGCGATCATTAAAGATCTTCCGTCCGCTCTTAATCTTACTATCGTACACAATTTCGCCCTGTTATCTGCTCATAAATCGCGTATTAAGCCCTATTTACACGGAACATACTCAATATGTAACCTGGACGTTTTCCTGTACAAAGAATCGTTGGCGTATAAATACATTTCAAAGTTCAAACACAGGCGATCGTAAAACTCGCGTTCTCAGTTCTCCCTTTCCTCTCGAGCGTTTCATTTTCTCTCAGTATATAAAATAGGCTTTCGCACTTCTTCGCACGTACATATCTTTTCCTCCGCGTTAACAGTGGGCGGCAAATTGTTCTACACTTGATGATTCATATGCGTGCGCGACGTGCGTGAAACAAGTAATGTACTACAATATAACGTACGTATATATATGTATATATCGGCAATGACGACTAACAACATCGTAGATGTAATTAGGCTCCTGCGTGCTTAAGGCTCGTTCGTATCGAACATCTCTCTCCTCCGTGATTTACTTTCATTTTAACAAGTTCCCTGCACACGGCGCACAATGGGACGAATCTAGCTGGACAAAACTTGAAAAATTAACATTTTTTTATAAATCAAACAATATGGCAAAGTTATACTTTGTATAATGCAGATTCTATCATAATAAAACAGGTAAAAACGTTTTAATATTGCCATTATACCCACAATTGATTTACAAAAATGTTTATTGAAAAACATTGCATTGTTGCATAAAAACATGCTTCTGTAAATAAATTTTAACAATATTTTACTGTATAATTATATATGTATCTAGTATTATAGAGTAAAAGTTCAACTAAAAAAAAATCATGCCATATAATTGAATTTTTTGTAGTATGTTCGAACACAGTAGCGATGCTATTTTTTGCAACATTGGAGGAGCTTTTTAATTTGGAAGATAACACATCGCCTGATATTGAAATAAAATGATATATAATTTATTTCTGTGTGTTTGTGTTTTGTATTAAAAAATCTGTTTCGTTATTAAGCACGGCACGTTGTAACAAAGTAACTCGTACTACAAATTATAATAAAATTCAGTTGATGATCATTTTCTAAATCTAAATTGGAATTTTGTCCAGGTAGATTTACATTTCATCCCCACTGCGTGGCCACCAAATAAGTAGATTCGAATTCACGACAAGCATGCGTTAGAAAAACAACGGACTCCAACCAGAAAACAGGGAAAAAAAGCGGCATGGAGGTGGATAAGCGAGTCTCATCTTACGTTAGCTTGTACGTTTGCGATCACGGCGCGTAATAATAAAAAATTAGCAGTCTCCCTCTCTCTCTTTCTCTCTCTCTCTCTCTCTCTCTCTCTATCTCTCTGTTTCTCTCTGTAATGTAACAGTACTATTTGATAAGTCAAATGATAAGAGCATTCAGGTTGTGAACACAACATGGTAAAATTGAACTAAAGCGGTATCGATCGCTCGAGTAACCTAGGCGAGAGTAATCTAAGGAGAGGTGGCTTAGAGCGAGAGGGCTCAGAAGAGAAGGGAAGTCGAAAGAAGCTTAAAATATGGTTAAAGAGGGTTAAAATAGAATGGAAGAGAAAAACATGGTCCCCGCCTCCACGCCGCGCGCTAAGGCTTACCTTCCGAGGCCCGTTAATTAGATCGAGTTAATGTGGATGCGATAAACGCGCGCTGGCTTCAGCTCAGCTCCGCGCGCATGTGTTTACATTCGTATATATATATATATATATATATATAAAATGTATGCGCATGCAATTAACGTAGATTGCCTAATGCTCGGTTCGAGTGGCTGTTTGCAAACAAGAAGAGAAAAAAAGAAGAGTCCAAAAAAAAAAGAAACGGAATGTCACATGTAAATGTAGAAGAATTGCGAACGAGGATTCGTTCCGCTTTTTCAGCCGCTCTACAAAGTGGCGAGCCAACTCGCAATATCGCTCCGATTTAGCATGTGTGGTCGGTTTCTATGTGCAAATAACTATACATATACATATACACACATCGTACATATACACAGACATGTCCGTTTATGCTCGTAAGTACGTATTATACTCTCGCGTTCTCCTCCTGCGCGATTTAATAATCTTATTTAACTATAATAGAGAGTGTGTACCGAGCGGATAAAGAATAAATCGGAGGGCATTCAGGTTGCTTCTTCACTCTCTTCGCTGAAAGGAACTGTAGTAGATGTAGTGTTACATTTATTGTTCGTTGAACTGGTCCGTCGACGAAATCTCGCATGTTACCCAATAAGCGCAATAGAGATCGTATCTCTCGAATTGATATACAACGAGGCGACGTTGTCGTGCCGCTGCCAATCCACGTTTTCAAGCGCGCGGTTTGCGAAATCCAGAGATCGCTCTAGCATCACAATTCCGTTTCCCAATAGCGTTTCCTAACGACGGGAGCGATCCTCTTTCGCGACCGAGACACGAAAACACGATCTAAGATACCTCGGAAATCTTTTAAGCTCTCTCCACCTCGTTCTCGTCGGCTACGGCTTCTCATCGTCGTTCACTTAATCCTGGAAATGAATTCGCTCTTTTTATCAGCGATGTCCGTCGCGACGAATTAAACGGCCCATACCGTCTTCCTGCACTCTGAAACTCATTGCGCAATAACGAGGCATTTACATTAGTCGCGCTATTGCCAAACGCCTACCGTTAACACGCAATCGCGCATTGAAGAAAACAGCTTGATAACAATTGGTAATAATAATCTAGGTGATAATAGGCTTTGGTGAAATAATTTCAACTAAATGTTCGGTTAATATAATCAAATATTTAGTGATATTTAATCATTGCTTGGTATAATATTTATTACATCATAGTTACATCAATTGAACATTTGGTTGAAGTTATTTCACGAAGGCTCGATTATTCTCTGACCAAGCTTTCTTTTTCGGTGCGGATTTATTCCAGGATCAACGCTGACGATCGAGTGCCGACGACAACTGCATAACGATTGTTCGCGCGAGTGAACAAATCACGTGTTCACCCGGCTTAGGCCAACCAGTGTTTTCACATAGAAAAATAAGTCTCCCATAAATACGCACTGTCCATTTCGTATGCGCTTCCTTCGACTCTATTATATGAGCGTCTTTATTGTTCGCGGCGTCGGTTTAACAGCTAATAGCGTGATCTACACCAGGTACAAGTAAGTCTTCCCCCCCCATCCCCTTCCCGTCAGACGTTACGTCCCACAACGTAGCACCAAAAAATTTCTCACGAAAAATGTTATCGTTACTATTAGAAAATTCTCCGCGTATTCGCGTATAAGGCCCCACCCTGGAAACCTGCACCCAAGTATCAAGTGCAACGTACTGCGTGCGCGAACCGCGAAAATCCAGCCAGTAATGAACTATCTTTGCCAGTTTAAGGTAACATCGGGCGCGATGCAGAGACCCGTAAATTCATAGAAAAATATCGTCAATGCGCCTCCCCCTCTCCTCCTATATCGGAACTTAATTCGCTCTGAACTATTCAAACGCAGGGGAGTGAGTTGGGCGGAAATGGTGACCGGAACGGCTGCGATTTCTTCTCCCCCTTCCCTTCTCGATTCGACCGGAGATGCGGCGCGAGTATCTCGAAAGCTGCGCTTCCTTGCCAAACTGCGCTATCGCGTAACACATCGCTCTGTTACATTATATTTTATAT
Source organism: Monomorium pharaonis (assembly GCF_013373865.1). Classification (NCBI taxonomy): domain Eukaryota; kingdom Metazoa; phylum Arthropoda; class Insecta; order Hymenoptera; family Formicidae; genus Monomorium; species Monomorium pharaonis. The sequence goes on along the minus strand of NC_050475.1, from coordinate 20,626,119 downwards.
ACTTATACTCATAGGGTTGCGCGGCCCTTTGACGTTGCGGCGAAGGCGGGGACCGTCCGGCTTGCTTCCTGGGATGGCATGCACAGAACACAGCACAAAACGCCACACAGTTACACAGAGAGACAAATAGAGACAGAGAAGAAAAGAGAGGAGAGATACAGATAGGTAAAGTGGCCTAGAGAAGATAAGAGAGTTAGCGAATATATGGTGAGAAAAATTTCGAACGAGGGAGAAAAACGGGAGGAGACAATGGAGGGGGAGGGGAGAGGGTGCGTCGAGAACGCAGGCGGGGTACAAGGAATATATATATATATATCATAGTAAAAAAATACAGTATAAACTCTTTGTGCGAGATAATTGTACTTGGGCTTATGAAAACAATTTTGGGATTGTTCGTCTAGGATTCGCAGCAGAATGACACATGAGGCTAACGTAATGTATTTTTGATGTCATTTTACGGTTATTTCTAGCTCATTCAGAGCTTATGTATAATGTAACCGCCGGATATTATGAATAATCGCTCGCGTTATTATTCATAACTGTTCGAAAATTATTATTCATATTATAATTTGCGGCGATTACATGTATTATGTTCTACCAAAAGTTTCGCAATAAAACATTTGAACGATTAACTTTTAACGACCGGATTTCAAGAGTCGCGTAGATGAATTTCGTTAAGCCTCTCTCGTCGCTTTCTGCTGCGAAGAAAAAATCTTAATATCGTTCGACTTATCTTGAGAATCCTCGTAATGTCGAACGATTGTTATCTTGTTTAACGCATAATGACCGTCGAAGTTATTTCCGATGTCGATCTTGGAAAAGCGTCTCGTTTCGTTTTCTTGGCAGAGTGAAACGCCAAACAAATTGCTTCGTCGAACTTTGCATTATTTTACCCCGAGTCTTTTGTAATTCGCGAGAAATCGACATCAAAATTATATTCGCGATGGAAAATGGAAATTTCTTCCGACACATGAACGTCGCGATTCGCTCGCGGTGTGAATGAACAGCGAGAAACCGTACTGGAAAGATATAGGAGTGGAGGGAAGGGGAGGGAGGGAGACACATTAATTATCTAGAAATGTCGGTGCAACGTACGGTTCAAGTACGATGAATAATAATATTTACATAGGATGAATACAATTTATAAATGCCGTCTGCCCCGATGACGTCAGTGCACAAGATGTCAGAATCCTCTTTATGGAAATCTCTGTCTCCGACTCGAATCGTCAATGTGTCTATGAATATTAAAGCAACGTTCGATCACACAATACTGGAAGGACGCGAATTAGCTGCGGCGCTTCGCAGCACAGATATCCGCGGAATCCGGCATATTCGTAACTTCTTTTTCGAGATGGATGACGTAAGTGCCAAGACGTCTTCGGTGCATAAGGCGAATGTGGGTGCACGTACGTGTGCACGTGTGGCGAGAGTACGTCTCTATATACATATACACAAATATATGTATATGTATATATGTGAAATGGCAAAGAACAAACGCGTGAGAAAATAAGGACTCACCTTCGGCACAATGCCACCGCCGCCGCCGCCGCCGCCACCACCGCCACCACCGCCGGACGGTCCGCGAGCTACGTAGAGGCTCTCGGTGCGCTTAGGCTGCCCAGGACTCGGTAGAATGTCCTGTCCAAGGCCACGGTTTTTCAGGAGAGCTCCCTCGAACTGGCTGGGAGTCGGCGCGGCGTACGTCGGCGTCGCGGCACCGCTACCTATCACGGAGCCGTTCAGCGGCGTCCCCCCTCGTATCGCGCTTGGGGCCCTCGTCGATCTGTCGATCGCAAAGCAAAATGAATCATCAGTGCAGAATCGCGGGATATATCTTGGTTCTACAAGAAGATTGTTATAACAGTCCACTGAATAAAGCTCTAAATTTAGATCTTGCTACGAGTCCATAGTGCGTTTATCATCTTAGGCTATAGACAAAAATAAACGTTCGCAAATGTCAATATACCAATATGTTTTATTCACCTGTCGAGCATATCCGAAGGTGGGTTCGGTATGGTTTTGTCGACGGATGGTTGTCTCGATCCAGTCAATCGGGAATGCGCTCTGGCATAACGATCCTCGGAACTGTCGCGGCTAGGCGGCCTCTTGTAGTGATCGAGCCTACAATGCAGTTGTCGCTTAAACTTCAACTCGCAGGGTAATTGTAAACTCAAAGAAATATCTAAAAAAATTCTTCAACTTGAAAGAAGGAACTTTCTGTTCGGCATTTGTTCGTCTTGATCTTTCGCAGATCATCTTGGGTCATATTGACCTAGATTTATCCCATTTTGCTAATTCTGTTTTAAGTTCGGATATATGAAAGAAGCAAAAGTTTTTCGGGTCATATAATTATATTCCTAAATGTTAAAAGAGTATACCGAAATTTCTTCACTTATAGAGACTTTTTTAGAGACTGAAAACTCTTTGAAAAATTCAATCGTCTACCAATAACTTAGGTAATCTAAAGTAATTTAAAATTATCTAAGTAGTAATAAACAGAGTCTGTAGAGAAATATGTGTGATTTCGAAGATCTTTTCAGAATACTAGAAATGGTCCAATTATCGATAATGTCGCTGTTTTTTTTTCAATTAGAAAATTAAAATTTTCTTTTAATAAGATATCATAACACTTAGTAAGAATTCAAGTAAAAAGTTAAATATATATATATATACAATTATGTAATATAATAAATTATATAATTTATATATTAAAAAAAGAATTTAAGATCGAATTTCAAGTATCTATGACACTGTCAGTACTAGGCTTATTTATCCTACGTGTATTAGCTGGAAGAAAAAGGAGTTCATACAAAAATATGTCAGACCTATCGTTTAGCGTTTGGCCAATGGTGCCAGGTCGATCCTGAGGACTCAGGACTCTACTATTTCTTCGTAAACTCGTGGAACTCGGCGGCCTCGCCGCATCCATGATGTCAGACTGGTATTGCTGCGACGGGTGCGTTTGTTGCGCGTACATCGATTGCGAATTGTACTGATTCATTTGACCAGGCCCATATTGATTGGGTATTATCGTCTGAAATCAATTTTACGTTGCTTTAAAACGGCTCCTGTTACGCTTAATATTATTACACAACATTTAAATATTGCACAGTATTACCGATTGCCTAGAGGCTACTTTGTTTTGAATCCAGAGGAATAGTGTACAATTATAAGCTGATGTTAATTACCGAACAAATACATGGACGGATCTTATTTAAGAATGTCGCTCAAACAATATGTCTATTTTTTTTTAACATTTATCCACGTTTCTGAAAGAAGTGACACTGCTGTCGAAGGATCCTCTTTTGTATCTGTTCGATATGCATTACTAGGGGCTACCAAAATTTTGCAGGCTCATCGGACGACGAGAGTAAATTAATTAATAAAAAAAAAGAAGCAGTGACTTGTTAAATTCACTGTTAAATTAATTGATTTTCAACTAATCTAACATTACTTGCTGTTCCATTAGTTGTCACCACCCAGAACAGTATGAATTGTAAACAGATATAATTGAACGCTGAGGTTGTCGGTAATTAATCATTAGTATTGCAAAACCGTTAAACGCGTGTTAAATTCGCCGCCGAAATTAGACTCGCACGCAGAAACTCATTGAGTCGCTTACACCATAAAATTTCGCACCAAATTCATTCATTTGGGCGAATGTCATAGAATCATACGTAAACGATTGTTGCGGATGCAAGATCTAGAAACAAACAGAGAGAAACACGGCATTGCCGTAGGCACACAAAAGCGGTCGGTAAATCGTAAATCGAATTATTGCGCAACGCGCAAATATTGGGAAAATGCGGGCGCGGAAGCCGAAGAAAATCGAGGGAGAGCAACACACTACGAGTGGCTGCGTCACCTGCTGATTGGGATAAGCCTGCAAATTTTGGAAGTCGTGCGACCCGATCGGTTGCTGCTGTTGCTGTTGTTGCTGTTGATAATCGGGATAGTGCTCAACCTGAGATGGATTGGCCGACTGATACTGCGACTGATACGGATTGTTCTGGCCAAACTGCGGATGCTGCTGCTGGCTGTACTGTTTCGGCTGGTACTGATTCGGTATGCTGTTCGGGTACTGGCTCGTCGGATTCGACAGTACGCTCTGCTGCTGATACGAATACTGATACGGATTCTGACCGGTCAGCGAGGTCTGCTGCGCGTTCAGTTGGTTCATGGACGCCTGGTTTGCCAGCGGCACTTGATTCGGTATTTGGTTTTGCATGGGCGACAGCTGATTCTGCGGCAGCGTCTTCATACTGGTCCTACGTATCGACTGCATCACGCTGCTGGCGGTGTTATTTGTCGCGGATGCCGGCGGGTTCGTCGTCGTCGTCGTTGTCGCCGTCGTAGTGGAGTCGACGGCCAACGAGGCGTTCTTGATCGGCGTGGCACCGCTACTGGGGTGATCCACGCTGGCCGCCTTGTGCAGGATGCTCTTGCCCGGCATGGAGTCCTGCGGCGGCGGTACGTACTTCGGTATCTCCCTGTTCCGCAGCCTCTCTAGGCCCGGCTGCCGGAAGTCCGGTGCGAATTGCCTCGCCGTTTGCTGCGCCAGCTCGGAGTCTTCCCTGGCGTGTTCGGCGGCGATATCAGCTAATTCCGCCTTACCGCGCGCCGTCGCCGTCCTGGAGATGGCAATGTCGGCCTTTTGCAGGGCGATCTTGCTCGCCCGCTGAGCTGCGTTCACCGCCGCCTCTATCCTTTCGCGAAACTTGGCGGACCTGATTAGGAAGAGGTGCTTCTTCTTCTGGCTGGTGATTAGCACGTTGTTCTTGTACTTTCCTTCCTCCTTGCTGCCGTCGCGGAACGTGGTGACGCCGTAACCGTATTTGCGATTGTTGAACCACTCGCCCTCGTATCGCAGCCCGTCGCTCCTCTCGGATATGCCGAAGCCGGTCCTCTTGTCATTCTTCCACTCCCCCAGGTACGTCTCGGTCACCGACGCGTCCATCTGCTCGTCCTGCGAACCGACGTCGTATGATCAGGACTGCCAGTTCTGGCCTTCGAGCAGTATACGCACACAAGCGACTCGCCGTGTCCACGTACGCTAAACGCACATGGACACGGCGTATTGTTATAGACGTCGGTTGTCCCGTGATTAACCGCACGTTATACCGATTTACTTTAATTCTTTTGAAAATTGTACTGGACGCATATTAACTTTACTGTTAGCGCATCTCTCGATACAATTGGTATAAGCGGATTTAATGGTCGCGGAAAAAATGAAATTAAAATCCGATTAGAAGCTGAGAAACACGTAAAACGTAAACCCACCTCGATGACAAAAGACGCATTGCTGTCCGTGTGAACCGACGCCGAAGCCTGACTCTGCGAGCTCTCGGTCGACATCCACGACGCCGAGCTGGCGTTACTTCTGATACTACCGCCAGTACCGCGCTTCTCCAAGTCTCCCGTACTCCTCTGCTTTCGTATTTTGAGACCCTGTCGACAGAATGTTGCTCTAGATAATTCTGCCGCTATTTCTCGTTTAATGGACGATCTTCATAGTCTGATATTACATTTAAGGTTGTCTTAAATACGATTGTTATTTCATTCATTGAACGGAGCCTTAAGATTTGAGCCATAGATTTAAGACAATCTTGAATTTAGAATTAAACTATGAATTCCGATCTAAGAATCTCGTTTGCGGTCCTTAAGGACATCTTACCGAAAGAATACCCTTCTTCAGGGACTTTTCGGTGAGGCTCTTTCTCCGGGCGGGCGGATCGTCGCTCCTGGCTTTTAGGACGAATCCCCCCCGGCTGTCGTCCACTCGTCGGTCCCTCCTGTCGGTAGGCTCCGGCGTCGGGGCGACCGCCGGTCCGCCGTCGGCGCTCCTTAACGACGTCAAGGATGCCCTCACTTGCTTCGGAGGTTTGTAGTGGCTGGCCAAACCGAACGGCGCGCTCGCTCTCACCCCATAACCGTGCCGCATCCCGCGGAGCCATTGGCCTTGATAAGTACCTACAAGATCATCCCGTGTAACGCAAACAGAAATAGAAACGGGAGTCGGAGGAGGTGGGACGTTCCCATTGGCGGATTACATGCCATCGCGTCCATTAGGACTGATAGAATTATTTTTCATGGAGTTAAAACATAAATCTCTCCACGTGACTCAATATACTTTATTACGAGATTCTCAAGTGTTACGCTGAAGCGAAAGTTTCGTTCGTCTCTTTCTTAAATTTTATATTAAATAAGTTGGAAACATGATGTTCTTCTTGAAGAGAGATGATTGAAAAAATTTCTTTCCTTCTTTTTTTAATAAAAAAAGAACTTATTGAAGGTTTTACCTTTGACTTTGCTGTAACTTTTAAACCTTATTTGACAGATCATTATGTATTAACCCTTGCAAAAAAGATAAAGTTACCTTTGTTACTATAATTTCGAAGGACCGTTACAATTGTGATTACCATATTTTTAAAAACGAACACTTCACCGTTGCGGTAATATTTAACAAAGTTTTGCGATCTTGCGATAAAATATTTCTTCAATCTTTTTGTGCTGTGTGAGCACTTTTTTCTTCGGATGATTGAGCGGACACGTACGCGAAGTAACGCGAGAAATTCGTCGGCAACGCGTCAGAAATCGGAAGTGGCACGTCAGTCGATTACGACGAATCCCCGGGGTTGGTTGCCCACACTCGGCAAATAAGATGTATTGTTTTTGCCAAAACGTGACCGTGTTTCAAAATGTTTCGCGTGAGTCACATAGCGTGCGAGGCGAGCGGTTACGCGCGCCCCGCTCGGGGATGGAATGCGTCCAGTTGCGCGTGTGGGTGCGTGCTCTTTCGGGGAACGTGCGAATTCCGAATTGATGAAAAAAAAAAAAGGGAATCGCCGGAAAAAATCGGACACGCGGATTCCGCGCGAAAGACCCGCGCGCCGAATTCCTTCGTGACAAATTGACGATGACGTCCCACGTATGTCGCGACTGCCCGTACAATTTGCATAGTTTGTTTTTCTGCTTTAATAACCGTCATATGTTACATTATTATTATGCATTATCGCTTCCATCTTTTAAGTCATTGTCGGGCCTCAACGACAGCACGCAACTTGCGGCATTCATTGCGCGACATTGCGAGCGCCGACTGTGTTCCTTCGACAGAATATTATTCCATTCCGCGTTAATTAAATCGCGTCCTGTACAAGGTACAGGAAACTTTGGGGTCGCAAAGTTTCGGCCAACGACATTTATTGACATGTAAAGTTGGTTGTATGCATCGCGGCGACGCGTCGACGTTTCGGTATTGCCCTCGAACGGGACACATCACACCTTTCTTCCCAGTTCTCTGACACAATTCAGCCGTGAATGTATACGAGATGTCCTATTAATATTATATTAATAGTAGGTCCTTTCAATTTTCAGTTTCGATGCTTTTTACCGTATATGATTATTAATTTTTTTAAATATTGACGTAATAAAATTCAATGTACATAAAAATATAAATGGATATGGAGAAATGTTTTTAATATTAATATAAATTTTCCAAAAAAACATTCCCTTATTTTTCGAAAACTAAACATATTGCATTTTATTAGTAAAGCATGATCTGTTGAGATATCTGCTGTTGAGATTAAAAAAGTAGAAACTCATAGTTCATTCAGCTATTTTTGCTTATTTTATGAAAAATGTAATTATTGCAAAATTCGGAACGATATTAGAAAAAAATGTTACATTATTTGATATGTAGAAGGCATTTTTTAGTTTGTATTTTTGTGTCCGAAGTTTTATTTTCATGTTCTTTTTCAAGCAATAATTTAATTCAAACATTTACAATAATAAACTTACAAAAATAAAGTAACATACACCGGTATTGACTACCTTACTCTAATAATAAAAAGGATTAATTCTTTTTGTCGATGGCCCGTTCATTGCAGTCCTTTGCATTTTATTTGACGTCAATTCCGTAATTAAATTTATACAAAAATATAAATACAAAGGAACACGATATAATTTAAAGCTAACAATATTAAGCGAGACATTTGGAAATTGTGTGGTTTGTTGTTACTATAAATCTGTCAAAGTTAACGGTAGAATTAATATCTAAAATTAAAGATCTGTTCCGCAAACGGGGAACCTTCCGTCGAATTCCTGTTTTGTGGAATCATACGCGGATTTCATTTCGTCGAGGAAACTGTCATTAGCAGGCGCGGGCTACGATAAGTCGATGTAGATACCCTATATATGGCGACGCCAGGCGTCTCCCCTCTTAGCGACGCGACGGCGGAATATTATTTCGCTATCGTTTAAGCAAGTGGGTCACGCGGCGGTTCTCGGCGTTCACACAAGACGCCCAATGTACACGAACCTTCGAAATTGCCGTCGCAGCGCGGCTGCGGTGGCGGCGGCGGTGCCAGTCTGAATGCATACCGCACGTTTTTCAATTAATTTTTAGGCACAGTAGCGAACCGTGTACGCCACCATCGTGAAAAGCACGCGAGCACGTGTGCGTTACGTGCCTGTGAACGTTCAAACGTTACGCTTCCCCGACACTATTCACGACAGAGAAATCTTTCTGCGTTATGAGGCTGCGCCTCATCGTCCTCGGGTCCGGGGTATTGAGTTCTTTTTTTTTTTACTCGGAGATTTTCTCGCGGAAGATTCGCACACGTGGCTATTCTTACGGCGCGAAAGAGATCGTCTCAACCGAGGAAGTTGACTTCTTCATTTTCAAAGAGGACTATTATATGAAAGTTTTTCTATTTCTTTTTGCTCTTGTTTGCGACTTTTCAGCCCTGAAGCAGGCGCAATAAATTTTTTTTTTACGCTCTGACATGCGTTCTTCATTTTAGAGTTTCAGATTTTAATGCATATTTATTTATTTATAACGTGCGACTCTGCATTGCAAATTGTTTGTAATGTCAAATTTATTCAATTTGAAATTTTAATTGGTCACCATTATTCCCACTCGATATGTCTAATTAATTTAAACAATAAAATTAAACAATTTCACAAAAACGGATGTGTTTAATTTTGTAATATTAAAACGTTATATTTTTGACTGTTTTTTAAATACTTAAAAATATTTCATGTTTCAACAGTATTTAGATTTAAAACACTAAAATGTATAAAACGCTTTTCTTCTAAATCAGCTAAATATTGTTAAAATTTAAATACTGCACGCTTCTCAAGTTTATTTTTTCTTAATTAACGACAACAAATTTTTGGTTGTAAATATTTGAATTACGATTCTGAAATTGACTGAAAAAAATAAATGTAGCTTGTGAGCAGCTTATGCATCAAAAGCGATCCTATTTTGTGACAGTTTTAGGTAAATAACTTTTAAAAGAGTAAATGGATTCAAATAAATTTTTTCACAAATATTCATTGAATTTTATTAGTATAGGTATGTATGTAATGAGTTAATTTGTAATGTTACTTTTTCATCAAATTTTTCAATAAGATTTACAAGACAAGATTTTATTTTAAAATTTGAAAACAACCAAAACATTTAATAATTTTTTAACCGATAAGAGAATTATGCTCAAATTTTACACAAATACTCAGGTATAATAATAAAGAATAATCTATGAAAATTTTAACTTTTTGATATATTTTTTAAATACTTAAAAATATGACCTATACATCCTTAAAACTGAAATGTTTAACAGCTTTTAATAGTTATAAATCTAAACACCCTTTAAAACTTTAAATATAAATTTTTTATTTATAATTAAAACATTTCTAAATATTTAAAAAACAGACAGAAAAAACATGTGTTTTTATAATTTTATATAATTATTCGTATTTACATCTAGCTTGACTTATACATTCCTTTTTTAATCGTTTCAAAGTCTCAGTTGTTAATTATTTAATAGTAAAACATTTTAATATCTCAAAATAAATTTTAATATTTTAAAACACTGTTTTTAACTCTAGAAATGGTAAATTTTACTCAAATTTATTATTTATTCCAGATCCATTATTAATATAATCGATTATTTTAAAACTAATCAACTCAACCACAAATAGATGATTAGATGAGGTCCTTTCCTTTTAATACGATATGTTAAAATAACAAATTTCGACACACGAAAATTAAAAATAACGAAATGTTATTTAATCCAAGAAATTGGATTCTTATTTGATTCTTTAATATTTAATAGTGTAATGTACATTCGTCGTGTTAGTCTCTCGTTAGTCTCTCGAGAGTTTGCGCTGGCACAGTTTTAGAAACCGTTTTTTTTCCCTCCTTCTGTTCCTGTCTTCTTCTTTATCCGAAAGATTTATGATTTTAAGCTCGCCGTACAAATTTATGAATCGATTTGGGAGGCATCCACTTTGTGCAGACCGTTTCGCGTTATCGAGGTCAGTTCGGGTTGTTAGCCGCATGGAGACAATCTAGCACGCGAAGAGAGTCTCGCTGGTCCCCTGCGCGTTCTCCTCGGGGACGAATTTCGAACAAACGCGGCTCTCGAGAGCCGCGAAAGACGTCGCTGGAGTGCGACGGAGACATTAACGGTGAATAGCACTACACAGTACATCAAGTAAGCGGAAAAGTGGATCGCGCCACAATATATCGATTCGCGTATCCGTCAGCAACGACCCAGATTAATTATTGTCGAGCTTCTAATTCTCATCGTGCTAATCTGCGCCGGCGACGGTGTTGCCGTTCTCGTGAAAAATCGTCTCGACGAGCGAGCACGGTTTCGTAAGTTAAACTTTGCAACTTCTTCGACAATGCAAATCGTCCCTCGAAAATTTCTTCCCGATATACCGATATCGCGCGCATCAATTATGAATCGGGAGATTTCCTTTCGAACCGATGCCTCGGGTAACCTAACGATTTACCATATATTTGCACATACGCATTGTTTTTGCGAATCGTGTTTAGCGAGGCGTCGTTGCATTTTTTTTGCATTTATCACGTTTGTCGCGACACGCGTGGGACGATCGATAGTCCCCACAAATTTCATTTCCTGGTAGTGGTGTATACTGGTAGCGCACAAGTCGTGTTTCAACGAACGTGGAACGGGTCTAACACGGAATAGAGGGGTCATCCTCTGGCGTATATCTGTCATGTAGGAGGCACGAAATGGGAGCCTTTAATCCAAACCCCGAGCGCGGTTTTCGCGCCCCCCCATCGATACCCGTCGTGAAAAATAATCGGTAAACTTGGCGTTTCGAAATTTATTGGCCGACATCCACCGGTCGATATGAAGCGTTCGCTTTCCCTTTAAAACACGGAGAGTCGTACGGCGGCTACGAGTGGCCGGACTTTCTGTGTCGGTGGATTTAAGCGACCGAGATGAAACGGCTGTTAGAACGAGCTCTGGGGGGGTGAAGCGAACGTGCTGTACGGTCCTGATTCGCTACATGGCACTGGCTAGCCTGCCTGAAATAGCACGGCCATCTTCCGAGGTGGTGGTCGGTTGCACGTGCATCGGGGACGCGTCTCGGTGTTGGTGAGAATTGGCCGTGCAAGCGTATTTCGGTCCGCAGCCTCCACCAGATTGTTGCAAACCACCCTAACGGGTCCGTCGGTCGTCCGTCCTGACTGTCTTTTAGTTACGTACCTCTACCTGAGGGGCGGGTCGCGGGTATTCTGGGGGGGAATATATGTTCCTTAAAAGGAAAAAAAAAGAAGAACCACCGGACGATATCTCATCTATAATTTGTCTATCTGCTTTTACGTTGGCCTCGCGTATCACACAGGTAAAACTTCGCACCGAGACTTTTTCGCGGCTCTTCAGAATTCCTTTCGACCGCTTTAAACTTTAACAAGGCTAACATGTAACTTATCTCCAATGGATGAGCTCCGGTTTTTTTTTTTTCGAAATTTTTGCACAAGAATAGCAGAATTAAAAATAATTCGTTCACGTCTTTCCATTTTATGCTCCAAATCATTTAAAAGTTACTACTCTTTCAATTTTCATTCTCACATCTGTGATTAAAATAACAAAATTAGAGGGGTGTGAATCAAGCACTTGTGAGGTCGAATCTTTGATAACACGTTCGAAATCGAACTGAATCGAATCTGACAATTTTCATGTCGAATCAAATCGAATTGAATTCAAATCAAATTTCTCGGATTTACATTGCATGCCGTGATGTCGCGCGTGGTTCCGTGTGAAAACGATCGACTCATAGTCAACAGATATTTTTTGAAGCTACGTCAAAGTCTGCGGATTTGGGGCCGTACCAAGTCTGTGGTTGGATTAAGGAACTAGGGTCGTAATAAACCTAAGAATCTAAAGTTATATCAAGTCAAAATAAGGTCTAGAGGCAATGCTGAACTCAGGCCTCCTATTAAGACTTGGATTAAGCATAAGGAAAACTTAGCGGGGGTCACAGAGGAACTCTTTAGGTATAGGGTCTAGACTCCCTAGCGTCTAGACTCTAGACATTTAGGGACTGAAATTGTCTCATTTCCCGCTTCCATTACTGTATTACATGCTAATTTAAACGTAACAAGGTACTTTTAATGACATTGCAGATTCTTTTTAATAGACGAGAAAATTATTCACAAGAAATTGTTACGAAAAAATAATGTATTAAAAAATTATAATAAATACTAGACAATAAGTGAATACAAATTATCATGTTATTATCAAAGTGATGGTATTCTAATGCACTGCTTCATTAAGAAAGTATAACTTAATGGAACAATTCTTTCCAAATTTTGTTCTAAGCTTTATAAAATTACGATACAAATCTATAAAATGTTGAAACAAATTTAAACAATTGTCCATATAAGTCATATACACACATTTTTAAATAGTTTATAAGACTAAAAAATAATTTGACAGAAAAGTTTTTAAAAAAGCGACAGACAATCTGATATAAAAATTGGTATGTGCTGATACAAGATTGGTCTCGTGGGAGTATAAATGAAACAATCAAAATAGATGATTGATCCGAAACAAAACTGTTGATGACTCAAATCCGAACTATTCACACTTTTAATAATTAAAAAAAAAATTTAATACAAGATATAGAATTTTGTGATCGCTGATTATGAAAACCTTTACATTATATTATAATTTTTTTACGTATTAATTACGTATTTTATTTACAAATATGAGGGTGAAAATTGAAGAAGTAGTAACTGCCCTTAAGAAAAGGGGAAAAAAATTGAGAACGAGATAAAATATTTTTCGTAATTCTAAATTTGTACCGAGTTTGAAAAAAGTCGAATTGCATCCGCTTGAACAGGCGCTCACTTGTTAGGATTTCATTATACATAGGCACGATTAATATTATAAAAAACTGCCGTCCCTTTCTTTTTTTCTTGCGATCGATCGAGATGAATGGGACGCGTAAGAAATATGGAGCAAGAACCGTGCACTTCCGTTCGAGCGTTGCCATTTACGTTTATGACGTAATACGTGCCGAGTAATGGTACGTGTCGGCTAAAAGCCGTTTGTTTCGAGAAACGGCAGGCTACTTTCTTATTGATTACAATATTCGTGCATCGTGTACTGCGGCTTCGATCCGTGCGCCGTGCATGCTACACGTATGATTACATAGCTGTGCATCGGGTTGCCGAGCGTAGCGTCGCGATAACAAAGTGATATACTTTTCCCTCGCCGCGCGGTCTGGCCACTTGAAAAGTCTACCGAAATGTTGTCGCAATACTATCGTCAGTCGAACCGAAAAGTAAAGTCTAGCTTGTTCTCAAACTTCACGTTACGAATGACGTGACAAAAATTTTCGTTTCGCGATTAGATAACTCGGACGGACTGTGCTGTTTTCACATCCGGGCCTATCTTTAATAGCTCCCCGATTATTCCGTCCTCGAGCCATTGTTGTTATTGTCTTCGGATTCACGGCTGTCCTTGGCATTAATTAAACGCCCGTTTAAAAATTCGCAGCGGCCTTTTTTTCGCACGCAACACACGGCGGCGTCGGCGGATTCTCGTGTGACGTAAGGCGCGTGACGCCAGGAAAAATCAGGAATAACAGCCGAGCCGCGTAAAGTGGGTAAAAGCGGCTCATCAAGGTAAACCCACGCCGGTGTAATATTAACAGCTCCGTATCCCATATACAGTCGCTATTTGCATAAAGGGTTGCGGCACGCTCGCCGGGGGAGGCAAAAAAAAAAAGTAGATTACGCGGCCTTCCGTCGCACGGGGTGCGCGTGCGCAAAATTGTTCGACTCTTTCCACTTGTTTTTACACGACGTAGAACGTCGTTCCCGTTGTGCACATTACGACGATCTATTTAATATTATTATGCGACAACCTGTCGGACGATTCGCGCGATTTGTAACTCAGTTGCGCAGGGGTCTCGGGGGTGCCACTATATTCTTTCCCCCGTCGATCTCGTAGCGGAATAAGGTATATTGTATGCTATAATCCTGAAGATCCCGAGGGGACATAACCGCCTCGTACAGAAACGTTCCAATTTATACAGGACGGTTCGTTACACATACATTACTGTCCTTCTTCTGGACATATCATTTTAATGTCGTTTTAGGGATTTTAAATCGAATGGAAGTCACGCGACTACTCATTTTCTTCGTCTATAATTGCACATACAGCTAGTAGGCCGTTATTAGTAATATAAAATATTACAGCTAATCGATATTTACACAAACACATCAAGATGACAAGAGAAAAACGTTTCATAACACAAATGTATTTGCAGTAGCAAAAAAAAAGAATTTCATCATTGATTGTCTTATGTAAATGTAACATAGAATTGCAATCGCGGAGAGCACAGCAAATGCATTAAATGCAACAATTTTCTGCTAAAAATAATACGGCAATTGATAACAGCGCGCAGAAAGGGACATCTAATAGCAATAATTGCAACTCATTTCATTACATGATAGCGTCTCTGTAAAAAGATATCGATCGTCCGTTATACCCTAGATTTTACTATCATGTTTAAATTAATTTGTACACGTTAGAACTAAAAATATTTTTACTGTTAAAATATTAAAAATACGTTTATTTTTGCCTTCGAACTCGGTTTTAAAGATTCGCCTTTTCGAGGAATCATTTTGTTAGAATGTGGCTGGAAAATCTCTCATAATTCTACGCCTTTTATTGTATTGTGTAGTTTTTTAGCTTGTCAGAAATAGAATTTCGCCGCTGTCCGTCTGACGGTGGTGGCACGTACAGCTCGCGAGTAAAGCCCGTAAGACGTTTCTTTTTACAAGATATTTTTGAAACGTTGTCGCAATATTGCTGAAATAATATTTCGAAAAAGAAATTCGTGCCATGCGAGAAGCTTTACGTCACTTTACGTCTCGAAGTGGGAAACATTCTATGTAAACGCAGGATATTTGTCCCTTTATTAAGTCACGGTGTAATAACGAGTTTGTGCTTTCTCAGGCCATGATAACGATCTATTTTCCTTTCCGACGTTCTTTTCCTTTCGCGCGATGATGTCTTCCTTCCCCGTTACACTCTAATTAAATTCCGACGTGTCGCAACGCGTACCCGAGCGACTTGCCGCGGATGTTCGCCATTCCTCCGAAATGATTATCGGCCCATAAATTATTTCGCGTTATCCGGCGACTCCTGCAGCCCCCGCGCGACGCGCACGCGCGAGCTTCCGAGGATGAAAGCGCGCATCCTATCGTGAGATCGCGGCCAAGTCACGGGCAATTTATCAGGAAGGCGTGCGGACGGTTCAAGAAGTCTATTAAACACGAGGGTCTGGAGAGATTAATATGAAGAGAGGGGGTAGGGGGGGGGGGTGAGGACAGGGGATATGCTGTTACACATCTTACCCTCTGTCCTCGCTTTCCGAAGCTCGATCGACAGCGAGTTCTCGCGCGCTCGCGCCAACGCGCGCACGCGTCGGCGTCGGTATTTATAAATAAATACCTCGGCCACGTGCCATAGAGAAATGGAATGGCGTTCGGAAAGTGCCTTAACTCGATCGAGAAGTTTAAAACGAGCGTACGTATGCGCGTACGTACATATGTGGGAGGCGCATTAAGGTGAACCGCGAGAAAAGAGAGAGAGAGAGAGAGAGAATAGGGGAAAAATGCGTCTATAAATTATTTTTTTAGCAACGAGCCGCCCTCGGCTGTACGTTCGAGCCGCGAAAACACGTAAGATCATTCCACTCGCCCATCGCGCGATGAATCACTTGTTACTTTCGGCCATTCATATCCATAGGGCATATCCGAAGTTTTCGAAGAAATCTGACGCGCGGATGACGTATCGCGACGGAAACGAAACGCGGGACCGCGAAATGTGTAACCTGCGAGAAGACATCCGGGCTCGAAGACCTTATTCCTGAGCATCGTGCGTGTCTTCCGCGCGCACGATCCTCTTACGTGGTACGGGCTTCCGAGAAAAAAGATCAATGATGCAGGGCGGCTCGGTGAAGAAAATAAAGTCGAATACCTACGACCTTCCCCTGCTCATCCTCGCGTACCCATAGAGCACAGAAAGTTCGCAGATATATTTTATTGCAAGACGGCAACGTTGCAAATATTATTGCAATATTTTGCAATGGTAAAACGTCCGCCTTTACACTGAGAAAAATAAGCTGTTGATTTAACGAAATTTTTCAACTTGATTAAGTTTATTTAATTCAAATATTTATGAACTTCAGTCAAATATATTAAGATTTGATTTATAATTCAAATATTTTATGTATTTAAGTTAAATGAATAAATACTTGAACTTATGAGAGAAATTTAATTGAGTTGAAAAATTTAGTCAAATTAACAAAATTTTTTTCTCAGTGTAGAAATATTGCAGTACAGTGTAGAACTATTACAGTACAATGTGTTTCTGATAAAGTAAGGTGTTATTATATTATATTGTGACACATATAACTTTCAGGAATATCATACATCTCTCTGAATTAAATTTTACACGGAAAAACCAAAAATTTTTTAATGTATCTCATTTACTTTGACTCACCTCTTGAAGGAATTATTTCGTCTAAATGTAGGCGAAAAATCTAAATGTTATGATTCCTATTCTATCTTGTGTGGTTTTTTAGTAACAAGAAATAGAATTCCGTCGCGACAGTGCGTACTGATACTCGCGAATAAAGCGCGTAAAGGGCATTATTTTTTTTTTTACAATATTTTGAAACGCATTCTTGCGACTTTGCTGAAATAATATTGCAAAAAGATCTTCGCAATAAGCAATGCTGGTGCAAGCTTCTGTGTTATACTTTATGTAGCGTCGTATACTGAAATGCGATACTTCCGCCCGTATACTTCTGCTTCCAGAAATACCCCCTAGCCCCCGGAGCCTTTAATTAAAGGACAATAATTGCGCGCGCGTTAATCTTTGTGCCTCGGCGCCGATAAATCTCGACGTTTACTCCCCTTCGTGGCGGTGGTCGAGATCAACCGTTGGCACGGCGTTCATCAATTTAGAGGCAGTTTCGCTGCGCGTGCACACAAGTTACGTCGCACATTTTTTTCAAAGGCATCATTAAGAGGGGTTATGTTAATTCGCGCGGTTAAAGGCCGGCTCGCTCTTTGCACTCGGAGGAAATAATTCATTTCAGCAGGAAACAACTTTTTGGGGAGGAGGGAGTGCACGATCATGGCCATTGTCCACGTGATCGAGGAGAGGTGTTTCTTTATTTAGGTAAAATATATAACCGGATGGCAGTTTCCACCGTTTGCACAGTGAGGAGTGGCCACATACATAATTGTATTAATTCTAAATTAATTACCGCGGACTGGAATTACGGCCATAACGACAATCGCTCGTTCGAGATGTAATTACGAGACGAAAGATATTATCGTTGCGTAATGATTATGCAATTTACTCGGCACGCCGTAAAGCGATGCAATTAAATGATAAGCACGAACGTCGTGTCAGTTTGTATATTCGTCAATTTGAACGGAAAATGGAGATACGGAGTCCTCTGCAGTCACACGGGGAATCACGCGCGACATATTGCGTGAATTTTACGAAAACTGCCAAACCGGGGCAATTCAAGCTCGTGAAATGTTGAAATATAAATAAAAAAAGTGATATATTTCGAGCAACGTAACGTCGACGCACGGTTTCCATTTAAAGACACACAGCGAAATACGGTTTGCATGTTTGCATACGATGCGACGTCGATGCCATTTGTAGCCCAATTTCACGTGTCGCATTTTGTTGCACGTTAAAAGAGGCGAGCACTTGCCGAAAGTATATACATACGTGGGAGTACACGATAGAGAGCGTGTAATTTACGCGCATCTACGCGCATCGACGATTAACCTTAATTTGGCCGCAAGAATTTCTCGGAAGGTGTAAAACCGAGAACCAATTCCAACTATCGTCCGAACGATATTCAAATTTACTCGAAAAATCTCCCTGCTAACGATAGCAAAGCCGCCAACTTAAATATTCAGAAAACTCTTTCGCGCCCACTCTTCTCACCCTTCTATCCCTGTCGGTTATAAATTAAATGGAAATTAGATGATTAACGTGTGTTTGGATTAATATTTAGCATCATTACGCACGTTACGTAAATGCGATCATGAAAATGAAAATGAACGAATTACTCCGCGGACAGGTTGTAAATATTGACTGGCGATGTGAAATGACAGGCGGAAATTCGTGACGGAAAATGCATCGGAGATGCGTGGTTTGTGCGGAGGTCGGGCGGCAGGGTTGGCGAAACGAGTGTGTAGGATGTAGCTGAAGGAGGCGTCCGTTCCAGATAATGGAATTTTGAGGGAGGAAGGAAACCAGAGCGCCGCGACGACGCGACGTGACGGCCGCGAGAGCGGTAGGAGAAGGGGACCGCGAGGAGGGGGGGTGTAGATTTTATTTCAACGTAGAAGAGCCGTTACTGCTCTGCACACGGCGACGCCGGTAGAAGTGAGTGGCGGGTGGAGAGAAAGAGTGTGAGAGAGAGAGAGAGAGAGAGAGAGAGAGAGAGAGAGAGAGAGAGAGAGAGAGAGAGAGAGAGAGAGAGAGAGAAAGCGAGTGACCTTGACCTGCGGTGGAGAGGTTCAAACCAGGAGGTGAACCAACCGGAGCGGCGCGGCGCGCGGTGCCTTCGCGGAAAAGTTGGGCGCGCCCGCAAAGCGGGGTAGGTTGGTAGGTAGGTAGGTAGGTAGGAATCCTCGTCATGTTTACGTGGACTCGCCCTTTTCCACGCGATGTACATACATACACGTGCTGCACCTTGCTCTTCTCGTCGTCTTCGCCTCCTTTCCCTTCTCATCTCGCGTCGCGACGTCGCATAGCGACACCCGGGGCGACCGAAATCTTTGAAAATCTTCCCGGAAGACATTTAATTCGGGTCTATGTATAGAAGAAGGTTCTTAGTATAGACATTGGTTTCTTAACGATATCCTCTTATTTCTCGGAAAATTAACGTTGCTCTTTCTTAATACTAATGCTCAAACATGTTTGTATAATTAAAGAAGTAAAAACTTCATTTATGTTTTTGTAGCTTGTTCTACATAAAACCACACTGAGAGGAAAAAATACTAGATTCAAATAAATATTTCTTTGAATTGTGCTAATAACATATTTAACGTAAAACAAGTAATAGTTTTCTATAATTTAGAAAATATTACTTGTTTGAAATAAATACTATTGATTTTTTATAAAATATGTTATTAGCACTATCCAAAGAAATATTTATTTGAATCTAGCATTTTTTTCTTTCAGTGCAGCTACAAATGCAAAAATAACATTCTTCAAATTTACTTTTGCAAATTATGTAGTTTAAACAATAGTGAATAATATTACTGATAATATTAGATTATTTTACAGATTTGTAACGCCATAAAAATAGTTTTATTTTTATTTTTATTTTTCTGATTCTTCTGACATAATGGGCGCGGATTTTAAACATGATCGGTCTGCAACGTAAATCTCTCTTTCGGTACTTTCCTATAGATTTTTACTATCTCATAGTCTATATACATGAACTTGTAAGTATTTTGTACAGATGACTCATGTGAAAAGGAAAAAAAAGAAAATGTAGCGTTACTGCTTACCATGTTGATTTTGGAGCTTATTTTATCTGATTTCACTTCTGCTTATCTTACGAAAAACTAAATTATTATAAAATTCAAAACTATGTTACAAAATACTATCTCTGAAAACACTTTCTAGTATGTATTTATTTATTTTTTTTTTGTTTAAGAAATATTATCTAAAAATGAAAAATGATATGTCTGTATTGGTAATATTCCTTTATTATCTACGTCATCTACGATACGAGAATTTGCACTCATCAAAGAAATAACGAAGCACTTTAAATAATTAACTCAATATTAATCCATACGATATCATCGTATGGATTAATACTCCACGCTATAGAAAAATGTCAATTTTGTTTCTAAAAAAAGTGATTATTCAATTTATTTTCTTTCTTTTAAGTAATATATCTTTAAATATAACAAAGATAATTTTAAATTAATAAAGTAATAATTTTAAAATATATTTACATCATAAATTTTAGAAAAACTTATTATTACATTTAAATATTTTTAAAAAATTCATACTTTTCCGAAGAATATTATAAAATCTTATTTTAAAAAATCAGAATAATAAGCAAATGCAATTTTTGTTAATTTAATATTTTTGATTGAAATACTAAATTACTAAGATTCAGAATATATCTCAAATAAATTTGATGCTTATGATCAATTTAAGATATATAAACTTGCAAATATATATGAACTTATGAAACACTTGAAACAATTAATATTTACTTAATTCAAGTAATTTACAATATGTTTCTGTGTCACATCACAGGCCACGTGTTCGTGTTTAGAAAACATTGAACGGAGTGATTTTGCCCTCTCGAAGATAAATGAGAACTCCAAATAGGCCAGCATGGCAAAATATTTCAAAATCCCCTCAATGGAACAGATATAATAACGGATGAAATAAACCTAATAGGATTAACGTGCTTGACAATAAATTAGTCGTTTCAATTTAGAGAATTCGGATAAAAGAATGATTGATCCCCCCGTAGGGTAAATTGCGTTAATTTGGCTGGTATTCTAACCAAAAGATTAATCCGAAGTGATCCAAATCATTTGAATTTACTTCACAGAATGGGGTAAATTAACGTGAATCCAACGGGATGTTCACTTTTTCCTAGGAAAGATTCCTCGAGTGATTGAAAATTGTTCAATCTACTCGCAAATTGGCTCTCATTCTTTTTCGGCATGTTTGTCGGCCAAGCCTGGTGGTACATTCCGGTACGGCGTACCACCAGATAAACACATAAACCGCATTCGTTCACGATAAACGTCTCGGCATCCGGCCCATTCAGGATAGGAGACTCCACCGCCGTGCCGGGTTTCGATTCCGCGGTCGAAATAGCGCCGGGCAGCACTTCACTTATCTCTCCGCGGGCAAAGGACGAGTAGCGAAAACATTCGAGGGAGAAAATGAGAGGGAGCGAGGCGCGGCCGGTAGTGGCGGATAAGTTTTATCGTATTTCATTCTGTCCGATGTTTCTCGGCGCTTTATATAGACGCAGAGCGATCAGGCCGCCCGCATTTTCAGGTGCCCGGCCGGTTCATCTTCAGAAAATTGTAACGGATAATAAGGGATATATATATTATCCTCCGGAAAACAAATGTATCTCGAGACATATTTTTACGTGGCGGAAAAAGGAAGAGGGAGATTAAATCGACCGGCACGATCTAGCGGAAGGAAAGAGAGAAAGAGAGAGAGCGAAAGAGAGACTAATGGTGATTCATTAAAGATACATTCCAACGGTAAAGCATTAAATCCGATCGCCGGGTAACCCACGGCGTTTGATAAATATCGAGTCGACTGATTCGCGTCGAGCGATCGGGACGTGCTATTTTCGGGAGGCGAGCATAATGTACGCACGCGTGTTCGATATGACGTGGCCGTGTCAGAGCATTTCCAGTTTTTGAATTCCGGTGGCCTCTTTCTCTCTCTCTCTCTCTCTCTCTCTCTCCCTCTCTCACGCGCGCGCGCTGCAAGAGGATCGTGTGAAAATACCGGGAATAAAACTCGCAAAGGGAAAAAAATATCACGCGCCGCAAAACACGCGAGTCCCTGCACTTTGACTAAACTTGACAACCGTTATCCTGGCAACCGTTTAATCAACGATTAAGGGCTACGTTGACCAACTCCGATTATCTTGATCGTTGATTAAAGGGTTGCCAACATGACAAAATACCTCATCGTAACCAATTGTATTTCTGAGACGAAAAATTAGGTTAAAACAATTATGTCATCGGAAATACAATTTTAGTCCCTGCTCTTTAATCAACGATGAAGTTAATCGGAGTTGACCAAAGTGACCCTAAGTTAATCGGCATTTCGTCGAAGTGAAAGTTCTTAATTCGCTTACGTTCCGATCGTCTTTCTACTGGAAGTGGAATTGCGAAGATCGTCTCGGAGTTTACGTACAGTTTCGAAAAGTATCCCGTTGCCGTGAGATGAATAATGGCGAAACTTCGCCGCGCGGAAAAAAAAAAGAAGGTAGCTACGTGGAGAGATTTTCTATTTGGTTTACCGCGGCGACGATCTTTTCATGGCATCTGCCGCTATCCGCGCGGTCCCTGGGCAGGTCGCTGGGAAACGCAATATCGCGCTTTAATTAATACGCCGGCAATATTTTACGTTACGCGAGTGTGCAGTGCCGCTGATCTCTCATGGTAGATAGCGTATGAATACTTTATAATGTTTCACCGACGATAATCGATCGGCGGGACAATAGTCCTACTTCACCGCCGGTCGCTGCACGATTTTCTTCAATGGCGCGCCGTTTATTTTGTAATTGGAGCGATATACAGGAAATTTATCCTGACGCGATGTTTCACAGCAAGTTAAATAAATTTGGCGAATCAGAATTTAACAGCGGAGAAATTACGACCGGAATCAGTTAACGACGTTTGAGATATATGGCTGCCCGAGATCCAAGGGGTGAGGAATTGCATCGTGCGAGAGGAAGATGTCCTAGCTATCGAAAAGGAAAAAAAAAGGGAAGCGAGTAAAGAGGTCGTAAAGACTAAGGTAAGAATCTGTCGAAGGTCGCATCGATTTTCAGGAACGTCGCAATCGTCGGGCAGCAGTATCATCAATCCTGGCGCTCCTCGGTAAAACTTTCCCTTCGCAAGGGTTATCGATCGGCCGGCATTATCTGTTGCGATTATGTTTCCCCGTAAGCTTCATTTGCGACAATAAAAATCGACCTTGCCAAGATTGATTCCTTGTAAGAATGATTTCTTACACGTGACCCTCAAAAAGCGTTCCTTTTATGTAACACAGCATTTTCACCCTTACAAAGCCATATTTTTTTCTAACGTATGAAATGTTATTAATGGATTGTATTTATGTGTTTTAACATAAATTAGTAACAGTATTTTAGTAAAACATTACATATGTCATAAAAATGTGATATTTTGTATAACTACAGTAGAAAGATTAAAAGATATGTGATCAATTTCTGTCAGGTTTAATTTTACATTAAAAAAATTTTTAATTGTTATAAAAAGTACTTTCTATAAAATATTTTATTTTATACACAAATAAATTGCTTTAAAAAAGTTTCAATATTTTTGCATATTCAACTTTTTTTTATCAACGACCACGTAAAAAGTTCCCACTAAAGTTATTTATTATAAGTCAATGTGTGCTTAATATTTGTGTAAATTTACAGTCTTTTAATTTCATTCGTCATGTGCAAATCAATTAAAATTCGAAAAAAAAAGATTGTTTTTGTCTTAATTTATTTGTAACTAAAAAGGACATTGCTTCATTGATTAAAATATCACTAGAAAATATTTTTTTTTTAGTATAAATTATAATATTATAAATTATATGACTAAAAAATATCAGTTTAGGTTTTTAATTATAAATTATATCGATACGTATACAGTAGGAGTTAAATGTTAAATAAACATTTAAAAAAAAGATGAAACGTATATACATCCGATAGCCCTCGTGAGGCTTAAGTAAAAGTAATTCCACTATTCTCCGCTTGACAATGATATCTTTGTAAGCTGAGGAACTCGAGAGGCGAAGAAGAGGACCGCTCCCTAAATACTGCACCAATTTTTGTAGACGCATCTCACAATTGCGTCACGTCGGCCATCAATCTTGGCGCAACTAAATATCTCGGCGAGATAATGCGAAATCGACGACGACGCGTCCTGCCACCGTTTCTTGTTTTGTTTATTTATCGCCGTCCCAAGTCAGCCCCGCGAGGCTTTATTAAAAGAACCCTGTGATTTATTTACTGACGATGTCTCGCTTCATAGGCCGGCTCTCCCGCTAGGAGAATTTCCGCGACGCGTTTTTAACATCCAACAGAAAGTATTTTATTTGCGAATAAAATTGCCCATTTATTAACGGGCAATCACATTTAATGCGAAATCAATAAAGTCGAACTTTGCGCGGCCGCACGACCGAATGAAAGTATATTTGTATTCACACACATGATATTAACTGTTGTTACGAATCGATACGCGAGTAAACCGTAACGGTACGCGAAATTTATTTCATTAATTTGTATATTCCTGAAAATTATTCCAGCCTTGTTGTCCGAATTGTATTCTGCTCTTAAAAAAATATCGAATATTTATATAATTTCGTTTCCTTTCCAATTAAATAACATTTTCTAAAATTATTCTTTATATATAAAATTATTATTTGTATATATAAAAAATATAGGCTTTGAACGTCAAGATAAAAATAAATTTGTTGTTTGTCCGTCTGTTTCAGTGACCTTTCTGCATTCAATAATTAATAGGGGGAAAGAGTCACGCCGATCATGAACAATAAACATGTCAAATAAACTCGTGGGCTCACCGCTGTCGGCGTAAGTCTCGGAGCCGTAACCGTCCTGCAGGCCGCTGGACCACGTGCCCTCGTATCTCGCCGTGGAGGTGGTGGACTGCCGAACCCCGTAGCGACCCTTGAACCCCTGGGTCCATTCTCCCCGATACAGCCAGCGGCCACGGGTCTCCATGCCCAGACCATGCCTCTTGCCGTTCTGCCATTGTCCCTCGTAAGCTGACCCGCTGTTGAGAGAAACGCAATTTGCGGAATTTAATTCTTCTGAGACAGTTTCTTTCCCAGATATAGGATTTAAAACTATAGAGGTAATTACACTACGGCAGAGCTACGCTCGCAAAAATATCCTCGAGAGTTACGCTTCGAGGATCGCGTCGCTATTTGTGCTATCCTCTCGCCCACGCATATTAGGTGAAAACTCGTCTAATTAGCATGTTCAATAATTGTCGGCTACACCGTTGATGATGACAGCGTTGCCTCGACGTTGTTGGGTATGCAAAACAGAACAGTGACAGTGTAAGCTTGACACTTCGCACCGATATAGAGAATAATTGCACCTACGATCTTTCTTTTAAGATATTTTTACAGAATTTATAATGTCGAAGGAGCGGAGAGCTAATCGAGCGAGCATTCTTTCAAGTGTGACTAAAGTATTATTTTTATGCTATAGTTATTTTTATTGTTAATTTTTGTCGGAGAAAATATTTCTAAATTCAGCATCCCGTATAATTATTTAATTATTCTCTTTTGATTTTACAATTTCCGCGAAATGTCAAGAAAAGCTTCAAGAACGTACATGGTAAATATTTCGAAAGAGAACGCTCAAACCTGCTAGAGCGAGTTCTCGCGGATGACTATTACATAAACGTGAAAGCTGCACGTGGATGCGAAAACTGTTGCAGAATTGTTCTATAAGTGTCGTGTATTGCGTAAACTCGTGTTTAATGGCAATCTGTTGCGTGATAAAAATTTATATCGTTCTATCGCGCGGACCGTTGCATTAATTACGTTATAAACTTTGACAATGCAATGCTTGTCGTTACGTAATGTTCCATAATTGTATATAACGTTTGAATTGTGTTTGTATGACTTTTGAAAATGGACAACGAGCACATTGTACGTCTTTTTGTCTTATATTCTTTATATCTTTTTATCTTATTATATTTTTTACATGATAAAATGCTAGAATTAACCATTTTTTAATGAGCTAGCTCATGTATAAATTTCAAATCTCTGCACAAAAAAGAACGTTCTTGTTTTGAGAATATTTTTATTTTCATAATGTTAATATTGAAATAGGACCAATTAGATATAACTTATATAGATGAAGAATTTTATATAGTTTCATTAAGAAAAATTCTTATTATTCAATAATAATTTTCATGAGTTGAAAAAATATTACATAAAAAATAACAATATCTTCTAACCAAGAATTAAAACATTTTAATACTATTATTATGAAAATAATCATTTGTATCATGATGACAAATGTTTTCAAATAACTATTATCGTATTGAAATACAAATATAAGATTTTTTGCTGTAATTTCAGATTATACAATTTTTTAAAAAAGATTAATTACAGGTATGTAAAATTAATCATCGTTTTATAACATATAATAATTTCTTCTTTACATGAAACAATGATTATTAAATAGAATTAGTATTAGTTTTAATTGAAAACTTAATACCGTTTTTTGTGTGTAATAAATAATTTTTGTTACCTTCCACATAAAATATTCTCGGCAATAAACGTTCTTTGCTTGTCGCGAAGTAGAGAGTAAACGACAACAGTGAAATTCTAGACACGCGAACCAAACGTTCCCCGAAGGACAACAACATCTGCTCGATCCGCGAAGCCCTCGACTTCGTCTTCGAGTACCATCACGATCGAGAATGAAGCCGTGTCGGAAAACGCTAGCTAAAGATGGTCGTGGACCTTGCTCCAGTTTACGCGGAAACGAAGAGGCAAATTTTCTCGGCCTAGATACAGTAGTTTGTAAAAAGAGAGGTCTCATTGTTTGTTTCCACTTTGGTTTCTCCTTTTTTATTAAATGTTATTTCCTTTATGTTGTTTTGAAAAACTGCAATACTAAGAAATCACATTCAAGCAGATCAGAGTCTGCGAGGATAATCTCGAGAAAATCACACGTATACAAAATAATGCAATAACGAATTGAAATTGATGTCGTGAAACAATAATAATTATTGTAACAATGTATTAAATAATACCTGTTAAATATATGTATTAAAAATTTTCACATTTTCTTCTATCAATTAATTTTTTTTTTATTATTGATCGAATTTAAGAGCAAATACTATAAATGATATAATTGCACGACAGTTTACTGTATATGTAGCCATTATTCTTTAATCGATAATGTTTCCGTTGTATGCGTGGTCTAGAAACCCCCTAATTACGATTGTTTTACGGATTTTCCGGGTTTTCGTGTCGCGTGCACATGAATATTATAGAATTTTTTTTAAATTGTCGCAAGCCTCGTTTTTATGCGTCCCCTCGTAAAACTAACTAATCGAGAAACAAACGGGGTGGCGCTGCAATTACTTTACTTTCATTTTATAGAGTGTTCATAAATCGAGGGACCCTTTATAAATAAAGTTAATAATCTTGTTTTTCAGTTAATCCGAGTGGAAAAATCCGAAAGCAGAATCAATCGACAGATCAAGAATACAAGCACATCTTGTTTTTTTGCTCGACTTCATGGAAGAAAACGAGCTGAAATAAGCTTCTCGCTGATGACGTCGTAGTTCGAAAGAAATACTGAATGAATTTGCGCTGACTTTAATCAATGCTGCACTTCAATATCGGGGTGATTCAAAGAATCCGAACACTTGTTATATATTGCCATTCTTTCATCGAAACCAAGATTGTATATAGATCCTTGGAAAGACATTGATATTTGTTAATATATTGATTGATTTTTTTCAAAAAAATTTTGAGAAGACTCCGTCCTTAGCTTCAAATCGTCCCCGAAAAGTTGGGAGGCGATTGTTCTACGCTGACCCTGAACTAGGTCCTGACGACTCGAGTCCCGGTGACCTGCTCCTCCGATTGTCCTTGCGCACGGTGACCCAGTTTCGTAGGGTTCGGGAGATTCCCTCCCAGGTATATACGGAGATACGTGTCAAGGTCCGGTGTTCGTATATCGTCGCACCACGCGCGACGCCAAGAGTCGAAATCTAAAGGTGAATTCGATTCGGGGGGATTCGCGAAGATCATCAACGTGAAACGTCCCGGGGCTAAGGACTCGCCGAGAAGACCTGACCAGGGAGGAATTTTCTACAACTACCGAACCTGAGCCTCTCGAAATAGCATCGGGTCGGGTCTTACGTTACTTTCGCGGCGTGTAACGTTCGATACTCGTTTGCTACGTCGCGCGAGCGACGTTGTTAACGCGAAACAGGCGAGGTGGCGGTAACGTAATACCGGATAATCAGCCTGAAAACCGTACACTCGTCACGGCGCAAACGAGCTCAGCGTTAATCCTTCATGAGCCGGAGGAACGGCGGTCGTTGTGCAAATCTCGGGAGTGCGCCAACGCGAGGAGAATACAAGATTAATTTGTTCCGCGAAACGCGCGCAACCAGACGAGCACCGTGGATTACGTGTATCATGAGAATTAGTAATTTATCGTAATCCTCTGTAATTTCGTGAGTCGCGTAAACTGCAGTAACAATTGCGCATTGTGCGAGGCGCTAATAAGGCACTTCCGTAATGTAACGGAACGCATCACGTGCGTAACTATCCAAACAGCACAGAAGCTTGCAGCAACGATGCTGCTCCATCCGCGAGTAACACGCATCACCATCGCCAGATGAACGAGGCAAAGTTCTATTTCTCGTAATTAACTACACAAGAATGAAATGATTCTTTGAAAAGACAAGTCTTCAAAATTAAGTTTAAAAACGAAAATAAATGAAATAAACTTTGACAGTGAGACTTTTCGTCTTCTATATAAAAATTAATTAATAAATCAGGAACATATTTCGGAAAGTAATAAGTTATAATATAATAGCACTTTAAATATTTTCAGAAATACCAAACATTGTATTATAACTGCAATTTTCTAAAGGCACTTTATCATTGCTGCAATGTTTTTGCAACCTTGCAACGAGATATTTCTGCAATCTTTTTGTGCTGTCTGAACAGCCGCGAGTAGTCGAGTAAGTGAGATAGTTGCACTCACCTGGGCCAGGTGTAGACGCCAGATACCTCGAAGCCGAAGTGCCAGCTGCCGGAGTAAGCGCCCTGACCTTTGGGCCCGGTGCATACACCGTGGCCGTGGGCCTTTCCGTCCTCCCAGCCGCCGCAGTAGGTCCCACCATCGTCGAAGTCGAATCTACCACCGTTAACTTGCGCGCGATTCGCGGCGGTGCCGGTGGCGCCAGGTTGCGCCGGACTCATGCCACCTGTTTGTGGCAATTGGGCGCCCCCCGCCAACCCGTTTGGCGCCCCGGACGGTTGCTGGCCGGAGTGCGGTTGTTGCTGCATCTCTCTTAATGCAGTCACCGCAGGCACTGTCGTTCGTTTTCGCACGTTTCCCCCGTTTCCTCCCTCCGTCCTCCTCTTCTACCACTACTACTCTTCGTCTCCCTCGTCTTCGTCTTGGTCGTGATCGTTATCGTCGTCGTGATCGTGCTCGCTCGTCAGCAAAGTCTGCACGCGCCCAACCCCGTACGTCGCCCCATTCTCCGCCACCTTCTCCTCCGACGTCGTTGCAGTCTTCTTCGCCGTCCTCGCCGCCGTCTTCTCACGTCCGCCTCCACCGGGTCTCTACAATAGCACCGTAGAATCGAGCGTTGATCCGCCGTAACGATCGCGCGTCTGTCGGCGACGTCGTTGCGAGACGTGGCGGGACACGAGCGGTACACGGCGGCGGAGCTGTTGTCCTCGAGGAAAAAGATTTGAGTTGCACCCCCGCACTCCACTCCCGCGGATCCGCGCTCTCGCGAACCAAGTCAAGGAGCGCCTGTCATCGTCGCGACACGGTCCTCCGCGCGCGCGAGAGAGAAGCCGGACGTGAGAAAAGAATCAGCGGGTCTCGCGCCCGCCGGGGCCCCGGATTTAATTTTAGTACAACTTCGAAGAACCGAACGTGCGAGAGCGCGCGAACGTGACGAGCGCAGATCTACGTCTCTCGATCTCAAGCGCGAAACGTTACACGGCCCTCTCTCTCTCTCTCTCTTTCTCTCTTTCTCTTTCTCACTCTTTTCCAGTACTGGGTGATCGAGGGGAGCCGCGGCCTTGATTTCACGAATACGCCGGGTACGAGATCACCCTCTCAAGCACTCTGTATCCTTCCTCTCTCTCTTTCTCACTCTCTCTCCCTCTCTCGTCCTCATTCTCAATTCCCAAACTCCTCAAATCACCTAGCGGTAGTAGCCTATGAGTCGAGATATCTCGATGCATTATCACGCCATACTACTATCATTGGGGAGGGGAGGATCTATCAGTCTACCTCTCGCTCACTCGCATACACATGTACACGCACGTGTCGCCGCCCGTGGATCGGCCGGGATACGATCGGAGACGTAATCGTGGAAAAATCGTGACGCGCATTCGGCAGCATACACTCGACGGCACTTGGGAACTCCTGGCGTTACGGGAATCACCATTAGAATCACCGTTTTAGGATTCGCGAGAATCCCGCCGGAGAACGTACCGCGCGACGTACCGGGTTCCCCGTCGAAATTGTCGAAACTAGACAACGAGCCCAACGGAGTCGCGGTTTCGCTGTCCGCCTGACGCCGTTACGCAACGCTTCTATAAGCATCCGTGATCCGCTCGGAATGTGCCTCTCTCTCTCTCTCTCTCTCTCTCTCTCTCTCTCTCTCTCTCTCTCTCTCTCTCTCTCGCTCTCTTTCTGTCTCTCTCTCTCGCGCGCGCGCGCGCTCACTCTCCCACTCTCTTACTCGCTCTTCCTCCCTATCTTCGTCCACCTCTTCTCTTTCGCCCGATCTCTCCGTTTCTCGACGGCTTCACCGCACGAAAGCTCCTCTCTTCCAATCTGACGCTTTCTTCGGGAAACGGAGACCTACGTGTGTGTGCGATCGGGTGCTCTCTGAGTCACCCGCGAGATCTATCTACGGCGGTATGATCGATAACCAAGAACCCACGGGGACCGGGGCCTAGACCGCGGTGTGAAGCCTCGGCGGACACTGAGTCTATCTCGAGACGGGTGTCGCTAGGTAGAAGTGAGACGAGGAGGAAAACGCAGATCCGAACTCACTCTCTCTCTCTTTCTCTCTCTCTCTCTCTCAGCAATACGCACGTACATATGCACACACGTACACATATACACACGCATACACACGCGCGCACACCCGCGCGCGCGCGCGCGCGAGCGACCGAGCGCGCTTCCTTCACGTCGACGGCGACGGACGGTGTGGTTCTAACACGGCGTTGCGCGACATCGGGGCAGCAGCAACGTCGGCACCGACATCGGCATCATCGTCAGCATCCGCGCGGGCAGCACACAGCGGTTGCGCCGGTCCGTCCGCTCTAGCGCGGCTCTAGAGCGGTGGCCTCCTCCAAGCTCTAGCCTCGAGTTCGGCTAGCTGGCTAGGAGCTTCTATTTTTACCAATGGGGTAGCGAATTGTTCCCCGACGCGAGGCGGCCCGAGCGCACGAGCGGCGGCAGCTCCGTCGCTCCCGACTTCGTCGAGCCGTTCGCCAACCGGGTTCGGACTCATTTATAAATAGTTGGAGTTCTCGCACCGCCACCACCGCTCCGCGCGGAACATCACCGCGAGGATTCGCGACGGCGAGAGCGGCCCCGACCGAATCGCCGGCCGGCGCGCGGCGTCCCAGCCTCCCGAGGGAATGAGACGCGATTTCAAGGTCTCGCTCGAGAAATGGTCATCCACGGTCACCCGTGTGTGTCCCCTTGGAAAACGTGTTGTTTTTTTTTCTTTCCTTGAACGAGCGAGGGCAGGTCCGATCGGGGTATCGGAATATCGGAATAATCTCTCGTCTCCGTGGGAACGTAGCGACGTGTGAGACTTGCGCGAGCGAGTGTGTCAAGATTGATAGAACAAAAACGAGGTAGCGTGGCAGCGAGGGAAAGACCGCGGTTCGGAGGGAAGATGCCCGCAATGCGATTTAGGAAAACGGAAGGGGGAAGGCAAAACCGGGGGAGAGGGAGCGAAAAAAACAGGGAAAACAAAGAAAGAGGGGTACGACCGACGACGCTGCGCAACGCGGCCGCGCGAATATGTGTCTATAGACTGCGGTCTCTGTAGGACTGCATTTTTAATGGAGCGGCGCGATATCGGTCAGTTACTCCCTCGCGAGAGCCCCCGTGAGAGATAAGAACCCGGGGGTGGTAGGCTGTGTGTCCGCCGGTGGCGCGTGGTGGTAGCAACCCGCGGGGGAGGTGAGAGCGGTGGCACCGATGGGAAGAGGGTACACACGCTGAAAGCCGTTGGCGAGTCAGAGTCGATGATCCATACGTGTTTGACGTTACCTGAACGGGAGGGGGATTCCTATGCTCTATTGACGGCAAACGAACGAACGAACGAACGGCCGACGCGACGGCGGCGGGGGACGTGCCATTATTTATCGACGCGTGCCATTCTTTTTTATAACATAAATCAATTAATCGATGTGTCCGCTATTAATAATGATGGTAACGAAAAATGACGGCCGTGCTCCGCTCGTTGGTTGCGAGGAAAGAGAGAATTCCTCCCCCCTTTTTCTCCCCCCACCAATCTCTTTCTCTCTCTTTCCTCCGATTCCTTTTTTTTTAAACAGAGAATTACGAAAAGTGCGTGCTCCCGAAGGAAGCGGTCCACGTTGCGATCCGACGATACCCGTTGCACTTCGCGCGGATCTCTTACCCGAAAAGGCGACGAGAGCTGTGCCAGCGAGAACGTCGGCGAGTAGTACAACTCACCTATCTGTTTATTACGCGGCGGCACATGGCGGCGAGGCCGAGTCGCCGATAGACGAACACAATAAAGAGAGGTTGGTAGAGGCACGCGAGATATTCAACGTGACCGTTGGCAACGCGACGCTTGCGAATCTTTCTCTCTCCAAATCGGGGACAATCATGTGCGTTTGACGACCCCCCCTCCCCCTTCTTTACTCTTAATGCATACGCGCCGTTTTGAAGAGACCGGTCCAAAGAGATCTCCTCACCTCGCGAATGTATCTATTAAGACGTCGTAGACTTCCGCGTCGAGGAATCCCGTCGAAATAGAGCGAGCCCGTTTGAAACGGGAGCACGCTCCAGATTCGATTAGCTCGCCCCGCTCGACGAGCGAGAAATCGGATCCCCAATTAAAAGTTTAACGTACTCCTCCTCCTTTCGCTTTACGCTCACTCTTTTCCGTTTAGACGGAATTTTGATACGCGATTCGCTCGAATTTTCGAGGAGAGAGACGCAAAAGGGATCCGCTTGATTGAAAAAAAAAAAAAGAAAAAAATTAATTCAGCACTAAGCTCTCCCTAAAAGAGGACCGTATATCGACAGCTACCTCGCTCGAGATCTCGGCACGTCGAAGATAATCGAGATCCAAATCGTACGTTTTCCAACGGGACAAACTGAATCCCGAACCTGGACCGAATGTCGTCGAACACTTGTTCACCGATTTGACAACAATCAATTCGTCCTCACAGTAGTTGATACCACAGTAGTACGTACATCCATGATACGTGCAACATTCATTTTCGTCACCAGCACTCTGAACCGGAAAGAGAGCGAAGAAGAAGAAGAAGAAGAAGAAAGTACAAATACAAGGAACTCTCGCGCGAGTAAAACCGATTCGCGCGGAGCTCGATTCCTCCAGGTCACTCTTGCGGAAAAAATCCGCGGAGAGCAGGACGCGGCGAGTAAGACGCATATGACGATCGCACCATCAGCCAGTGGTCGAGCTCGAGCACACTTCCGGGCAATCGATCCGGCTTGGTCAGGAGTAACACGTGCGACGCACAGCGCCGGCGGCACGGCGGCGTCGCCTCGCGCCCTCGTCCTTCTCTCCTTTCCCGTTCAGGACCCGTTCGCCGGGGATGTGCACGTGCACGTCCCCCGTGTGATATCCACGTCTCCCTGAGCAGCACGCGAGTACTGCCGGACCGCCGCCACCGGATCGTTCCGGGGTAGAGGGAGGGTGATACGCGCGGCGCTTTCGGGCGTCGCGTGCGCCGGTACCTCGGCGTCGTCAAGTGCCTTCGTGCGGCGCACACGCGTGAGTGCGGGGCGTCCCTATTTCTAATATGTGTCACGAGGACAACGGCTTCCACACACACGCACATGTAACGTAAGCGCGGGCGACGGGGTGCAATAATGTAATTACGTGCGCGCGTTATTCGCACCGAAACGACGGGACGGGATCCGCGAGATGGACGGCGCACACCACCTCCTCGATCATCGAACGCGGCCAGGGTCGATCGCCACCCTCGACCGACGCGCGTTCACGCACGTTAATTCTTCCGCGTGATGCAGTTGACGCGCGCGGTGTTTCACCGCTCCGAATTGTAGCGGTGACGCACGTTCTCTCTTTCGCTCTCTGTATCTCTTCCCTTTCTCGGGGAACGAAATTTTTATCGACACGTGCGCGAACGCGGGGTCGATCTCACGGCGATCATCCGCGCGCGCGTTTCTCCGTCCCGTTTTTCCTTCCCGACGACGTCTCGTTCGCCGAGGGAGAGGTGAGCTGGCACCAGAACGCTGGTACCAGAACGGACGACGAGTCGTCTGCGACCGGCCGGTCCTCCCCTTGCGACATCGACCTTCCCCCGCCTCGAGCTCGCGCGCGTACTCGCGTCGGAGATGCCGTTCTCACCATCGTCACCGTCGTCACCGTCGTCACTGTCGTCGTCGTCGTCGTCGTCTTCGTCGTCGTCGTCGTCGTCGTCGTCGTTGTCGTTGTCGTCGTTGTTTTTGTCGTTGTTGCCCACCTTCAACTCGCCGCGGATACGCGAAAGATCTTCCCCTGCGACGTCGACGCACGCACCGTGCTCACGGGAATGTGCGTGAGGTCAGGGTGGCATGATTACGACTATCAGTCTCGCAGTGCGCCGCCGCCAGCGCTGGCCGTACCGCCGCCTCCTCCCCTGCCACCGCCACCGCCGCCGCCGCCGCTGCTGTTGCTCGCGCCGTCGCGATAACGGCGACGTCGCGGCGCCCGACGTCGTCGGAGCTCGCATCCGCACTGTATCACTGCGCCCCGACGCGGCACTCGAACGAGCGTAATCGACGAATCTACCCTTACAGTCGACCGATAAAACCTATTATTGCAACTTCAAACTCTGTAAAAGTTGAAGAAATATAAAGATATTTTTTATTATGGATGGGACAAGTAACGCTATTACATCTTTACTGTTACTTTTCTATAATAATGAATTTTTCATAATTGTAAGGCCAGAAATGGAGTGATCACTCTTGACAAAGTATAACTAAACTCGTAGCTTATAATACGTATTGTTTGTATTATCTATATGAAAAATATTTGTGTGGACAATATTAATAATCTATGTAATTTTGAAATTTACAACACAATCCTGATAAAATAATATGGTAAATTTTTTTATCAGTATCGAGTAAAGAAAATATTTTATCAAATTTTTACGAATGGCTAATCCGATATATTTCCCGGTAACTTGCTTCAGAAACTCGATGGCAGCACATTTCGTTGCATTTTCCATTATATCAGCAGTTGGTCAGAGCACAATCTATCTCCTTCTTTTCATATAAATCGATATTTATATTATAATAAAATTTAATTATAAATTGTGCAAACCACAGCATATAGATACAAAAAATAAGATTTTCTTTTTGAAAAATAATATATTTCTTATTATACCTTTTATAATCATTTTCAAACTTTAAGTGTTGTAATAATTTTATAATTATTTGTTTTAAAAGAAACTATATAAATCTTATTTTTAAAAATTGTTTAAAACAATTTAATTGCTTACAAAATTAGAATAATTTTTTGTTTTTAAATGAATGAAGCAAATTCTAATAAGTCATCAAGAAAGAAAGATTACAATTTCAATGTTATCAATTTATTTGTATTTTATAATTTAAACAATGTTGAGCAATTTGTTGTATAATCATTAGTCTCTGAGACTAATGATAAACAAAAATTTTATCAGCTCAATGCATATAAAAAGTGAATACATAAAAAATTTTGTATTATGCATCTTTATATCTTTGATTGACTGAGAGTTTTTCATAATGTTTCTTCTATAATTTTTATTTTTATTTAATGTAGATAAGATACGCAGTGAACTATTAAACAGTAAAATAACATTGATATTTATCGAAAAGTTATGTCTAATAATCAAGCAATAGATTTTAAAAGATTAATAAGGGTTACAGAAATAAAACACACCATTATATAATAAACTGTAATAATAAATATAACAGATATACGAATGTTTTCGGTGAATTTAAATATTTCATTTTTCAATGATAAATATCCCGTTTATGAATATTATGTAGATAATGTTTTTGTTTCGAATAATATGATCAGAAGATCTTGGTATGATGAAATACGTTATCAGAATGAAATATTGAAAAATACATAACAAAGATACTATTTACCATGTATGTTTAATTTTTAATAGATCCATGCAGTTTTTTTTTTCTTATCTATCAAAGGTTAATGGAATAGGTCAATATGATACTGATAACTAGTGACGGTTAACATTATAATGATTATGATCGAGCCTGATATTATTTACGTGCGAACGTCGAGAGGCGCGTGTTAAAATCTCGTCGTTGCCAACATACCCCGGATTTATTATCGCGGAAAGAAATGCGACCTTTTACTGACTTCTTTTCGCAATTACTTGACGAAAGTGTAATCCTGACGCGCGTCGGATCAATCGTCACTTATCGCCACGTGAAATAAAAATAAAACTGCAAGCAGTCAATCCGCGCTCTCGCGTGGCGCAGTATTACAAAAGTGCGATGCTGGAGTCTCACTTTCTTTTTCTTTCGTACATCAGATTGTGAATAGTGCGAGCAAGCTATTTTGTATTTGGAATTTTCACGGGAGGTTATCATCGGTTTTGCCGAAAGGAAAATCGGAGCAACGGATTTCGTAAACTAATAAAATTCTTCGCTGACAGCACGTGGCGCGTTTCTCAACAATTCAGAGTATTTTTATTAATTATAGAGTTTCATTGACGCCTATATCCATACAGTTTTATTTTTACGCTTTTCATCTTTCACTCTATCGTCGAAGAGGAAAGCTTGAATTTTCTTGGCTAGAAAGAAAAGTGAACTTTCGTAATCGAGCGCGACTGATCTACAATGTGGGTTACGATCGGGTTCTGTGCCCAAGCCAACGTTCGATCGTAGCAGTGCGTGACCGAGAAGAGACCTCGTGTGTGCACGCATCGGATTTCAGACCGGTAATAGAATTACTCGCCTTTCCTTTCGGGGGAATTGATTTCTGTCCGCGGCGTTCAGTGCTGTATGCGATGTCCCTTGACAGACAGCGTCAGCAGAAACGCTCGCTGTGTATTTAAACGCGTGTAACGAGTCCGCTTCTGCGAGTACAACCGGGGATTGTTTAAACGATCGCTGTAAAATCGCTGGCGCGCGAGTTAATCGGTACACGTAGACTACAGTATCCCGTTTACTTCCGCAATCGATACAATCGAGCACTTCCGTGCCGTTCCGTATTTTTCAACTGTCACCGGACATTTTTCGCGAAATGATATACTCTCGACGGTGCAGTTGTTCACAATTTTCCGTTACTGCAAATATTGCTTTATCATAGCGCCGTCGCCCTTCGCCGAATGAAACGCAATCAATAATCGTTTATTGTATTTTTGGATGTGTAAATGTGAATGGAAACAGACGTGTGTTGGTTACAGCGCAAAGAAAAATCCGCAAAGTGAATAAAAAAAAAAATTATTTCACTTAAACATTGTCTGGTTCTCTGTTTTATTACAGTTTATAATATTATACCTCATGTAAGCAAAATGTTTTTCATTTACTTTTATTAGTTTATTTCTTTCGTTTATTTTTAGTTTTAATTCAATTTTTAAAAATATTGGAAAGTTGCAACCATGAAACAGCATGATTTAACTAATATTTTAAAAAAGATATTTGCGCATTTGAAAAATATTCATGATTAACGTAGAAACTTCAAGAAATACTTATCAATTAATTTCTACTTGTTGCGCTATTTTTTTAATTAAGACGATTTTAATTCCATTCATAATCTACAATTGTCCCGATGAAAATACCATTTAAAATTTAATTTCGAGAGAACCGGAAACACGAGTAAATCGTGATTATCAAGTGGATTCTTTAAATAATTAAATAATTATTCATATTTTTCATAAAAAAGAAAATCGACCATCAAACGTAATAAACAAAGGTTAAAAGTAATTTTGAAAAATATTTACTTTTCTCTCCAAAGTTCGTAAAAATAAAAAAATTGATGCAACAAAATAGAAAATCTTTCGAGGTAGAACACAGAGTCATAATAACAATAACATCACAAAAATGTCATATTGATTTTATTTTCTACTTATTATATAAGAATACCTAAAAGATATCCGTATGACATCATCATAATGGCATCGAGGAATGATATCGTTGTGAAATTATGACTTTTTTGTTCTACCTGGTTCTTAATAACAATCTATTATCTGTTGGTGTTGCAGAACGAGCTTCCAGAATCCGCAGTAGCATGGACCTCGTGAATCTGGCTCTCCGCTCCGTCGAACTGGGAGACGTGAAACCGCCGAGGGAGAACTTCCTGCAGGTCGAGTGCGATGTCACGGAGAGGAACGATACAATCGAAGAGCGGAGATGCAGGCTGAAGGAGAAGTCGTGCGACGAGCTCCGGACGATCAATTTGGCCGAGATTGCCTGGCACGACACGCCCGGTGACTGCTGGCTCGTGATCGGCAATTACGTATACGATTGCACGGAGTTCCTAAGGAGCCACCCAGGCGGTCAGGAGGTCTTACTGGAGTACGCCGGACGTGACGCGACTATCGCGTTCAACGGCACCGGCCACTCCGCCGTCGCCTGGGCAACCTTGGAGAGGTACAAAATCGGCCAACTTCCGCCGAACGAGAGAATCTACCACTGCACCCCCTACGGCGTGAAAGTCTTCCGTTCGTAATCTGTCTCGGGTCGTCGAAGATCATCATCGTTATCGAGACACGTTCGGATAAATATCGAATTTTATGCCAAAAATAAAAACCGGCATACCGAACGTTTTTTTTTAGAAAAATGAATTGAATTAATTACAAAGATACCACGAGAATTAATCATTCCTGAAATACATATGTCATCGTTGCTTCTAGCAGCACATTTTTTCCCCGATTATTTATTTTATTTTATTTTAATTAATAATTTTTTAAATCCTGTGGATATTATTTTTATTAATACTACTGCTGGATTTTATTATTTTTTCTATCATATCATCAATATAGATAATTTTAAATAATCAAACGTAGAATAAACTCATAATCTTAAGTGCTATATTTAAGATTTTATACAGTAAAAAGAAAGTGACCTCTTGTCAGCGTGATTTGTTAATTTGTAAGAATAGTGATAGTGACTTCTTTTATCAGTATTTAAGGTTGACACGTTCCGCATCATTACTGTTATGCAAAGTGTAAACTGTGTTAGATGTTAACTTAAGAAATTAAGTAATCTGATTAAGTTTAAAATAAATGTTCCAGTAAACCTAAACATGTTTTCATATCATTTATATGGAAACTTATTATTTATTTTAAATATATTTTTTTATAATATTATAATAATATAATATTAATATTTAATTGCGATTTTTAAATATTTAAAGAAATATTTATGAGGCAGATTATGTTAAATATTATACAAATTAACAGTAAGAAAATTAATTTGTTGTACAAGTAGATTAGTGCTTACATTTTAAAGATACTCTTAGAAATTCTGAACAAACACATTATGTATTATTTATTAAGACAATATGTTTTATATTTATTTGATAAACATACACAATACATTTTATGAGCAAACACAAGCATTATAACAGGACATTAAAAATAAACGTTTCAGATAAATATATATTGGTTTATTTAAATGTTTTTTATAAGTTTTTATTATTTCCAAAATAATTGAAAAATTGTTTATATTTTTGTATGTTAATAATCGCATTATGTATTTCAAATTCCAGTTAATTATATAAAATTAAATTACTTTCTATCATGAATTCTTAACAAAAGTTCAACAATCTTGATTCTATATCATTAGATGTCAGGTTACTGGGACATTTCTCTTAGTTTCTCTCAATTTTTCTTTGTTATATTTCCAACAACTTGCAATCAGATTGCGCAGTTTCGAATTTCTTTCTCTTCTTACAATATTTCATGTGTGCATCATACCCGTCGAAGTCAAACATGTAGTAAAATGGCTGATCATGTGAGGAAAATATATTATTTTTATTATTATTATTATCGAGCAACACAGCATCATTCAATCATCGCAGCTGTAAAATATTTGGTGCAGCTTTGTTACTTTGTCATTGAACTTTGAAATACGTATCAGTGTCAAGAGGTTAAGCACGTGATGATAAAAAACTGATTCTTATTCAGCCTCAAACACAATTAATTGCAATTCTTTGTGAGTAATTATTTGTAATTGAATTTATAATCTTGAATTATTATCGGACACAGATTAACACATCAAATATACGGAGGAGATAAGTAAAGGGCAATAATAAGGATGCAGAAAATGCTCTGCATCGAATACATTTTATTTTTTTTTATCCTCTAACATTTATAATATACATAACATACAGTGTGAGGTAATAGGTGACGTAGCTCGGTTCGTTAAACGTTGTTGTTAAACCGGTTTAATAACCTCTCCGTTTTTTTTTTGGTTAATCGGAAGGCAAGACTGCTTGTTTATTAAATTAACAATATACTCCGTTTACGCGTTAATCCTAGATTTATCTAGAATTAAATTACACACACAATAGTACTCACGTTATATGATATTTACACTTAATCACAAAATGTACATATAAAATATATATAACATGTCTTGTATGTATATGCGTGTGCACGTATGCTTGCGTGTACATAATGCGTGATGAAGATATACTAAAATAAAGAAGAAAGAGAAGAAATAACACCTGCTGATGTATCATTCTGTCCCATAGCGAGTCTTTAGTCTTGCACGCTTCAACGTCTTGCCGATAGAAAAACGTGTTACAAAAACCGATGGAAAAGTTTCGATACAACGAAAATCTTTCCGTATCTTAAATATATTATAGATTTTACACAGTTTTTTTTACACAGACAGTTTTTTTTTGACAGACTTACATGTTGAGTTGCGATGAGTGGTAATACGAAAGTATGCGACAGTCTATACACACATCCCTAATGTTTTGTATATGTTACTATATAGTTAAATAATACTAATCTTTACTCCACTCATTTTTCAGCTCTAAGATAACGGGGAAAGTAACGGTTCGCTCGTGACGCACAAAGTTCGCTCACGATATACACTTAACTTGAACTTAATAAGTGCTTGAATTTCACATTCGACTAAAACTGCACACGTATACTATTTTATTATCTATGACAGTGGCTACTATAACGCAACACTTGCGTGCGCTTTTACGCACACGTCACGCTACACTACGTAGCATATGATCAACACCAACTTTACACACTACTTTCTGCTTTGTATGTTGTTAGGACTGTGTATGTTAAGTGCCGAATGCACATTCGCGTGTATTTGCTTATTTATAAATTGCTAAACGCTAGACGACAGTTTGAAACAATTTAATATATTAATATACACGTAATACGAAAATAGCTCCGCTAATAACTTTTCTTCGTGGTAGATTATCATCGAAATTATAAATCACATAATGCAAAAAAATATACAGCTGAAACAATTTCTACGTACTAGAAAATTCTGAGAAATAATAAAATGGCAATTATTTAATGGTGTAGGCGAAGGACAGTGGTTTTTTGTAGAAAAATTTAATTCAAAATTTGAATTAAACTAACTTTTCAATTTATAACATTGAGGTATCATAGTTATTAAACCTCAAATTAAATTTTGTTTGCGGCAAAGTTCTCCCCTCAATTCTATGAAAAATAAAATTGTTATTAATTTCTGCTTTTGGAATTTCATTCCGCAACGCTCTCTATTTTATAAATTATAATGAAACTGTTGGATTTAATATAAATCATAATGTAGGAGAAATTGTATTAAGTCAGCATATGATTCAATGTTCAATTTTTACTCTTTAATGAACGATACTGATGTTAGACACGAAATAGTTCCTTCGGGCTTTTTCTATTGGAAAAAAAATACAGTGGCCAAAATCGCCGTTCGACAAGGAAACTTCATAGGGGTTTGAAAAATTGAAAACTGTGTGGTTTTCACTACATTGTTGCCCGTAGAAATTACCATTCGTCCAAAAAAGCTAAAAATGTTTTTCTGCCGATGCGAAAAAAAATAGAGCGTGTTCGTTATCTGGCTTTGTTCTTTACGCGACCGAACAGCAAAATCGTGTATCCGATCTATCTTCAAATTCCCCTCGGTTTCTCCGATTGGTTCGGGTCACCAAGTTTCCCTATTTCCTTTACGAACGCGCCAAAATAGCGGAACTTGCTCTACGACAACACGTTATCGCGAGTTGCGATTTCCTGCGAAAAAAAGCTTGTTTTTTCATGCGCATTCTGCGGCCGCGTTGCCCGTCGTGGCTTCTTCAGTTGAAAACTCACTTGGAAAATTTACTTGGAAAATCAGAATATCACGATATCAAAATTTGGCATTTGAAGAGTTTCATTTTTCAAGAAGGAAAGAATCATAAAAGTGCGCTTGGAGAATAATTTATCGAAACTAAAATTTAACCCATTTCTCGCAATCTCCTTCATAATTCATATAATAGAAAATGCCGCGAAATAACTTAATTTCATTATATTACCTTATTCTAAAAGTTATTTTAAATATCTATGTTTTTATGAACATATATTTATAAACTTCTTTGCTTTTTCTTTTTTTTTTTCTGGAAAATTGTCTGTAAAATATAAATCGGAAATTAACAAGCGTCCGTAAATCAGTAACAATTATGGTTAGAAATGACGAACGTATTTAGGTACCTAGCGTACAGAAGTAGCGCTAGAATTGTATGATATCGATTGTACGCCAGAAATAATTATGGAGGATTGAAAATACTTTCAAGTAGACACCATTTAGGAATCGATACCATTCGATTACTTACATATTCACATGTACTTACGAGGCAATGATACTTTACTATCAGGAAATCGATACTATTTTGTGAAGCTTCATTCATTAAACTCGCGATAGCAGCGAGACGTGACATTTCAACAATGATGCATCTCGCTGCCTCTCTAAATTGTAATTAAACTAATATATCATTAATTCAGGGTCGAGTGGTTTCGCAAGTGTATTCCTTGACGCAACTCGTCTGCCAAGGAAAACATTCGCGGATGAACTCGATCGTGAATTGATGATGATATCAACCTTCCGGTGCAACTTCCGGATGCGATAAAGAAGCATTGCATCATCCTTTACATCAAACTGCAGAGGGCGAATCCCTGACCGGAATCGAAGGCTGACTGCAGCACCGTGGTTTCCATGCAAAACGCAGCATCCGTATACATCGCCGCGATTCGTTGCTGCTGCGCTCGGCTCTCGCTCTGCGATCTGCAAACAGCATTAAAATTTTTCCGATTTGAAAAACGTTTCTATTGATAATCGAAAAAGTGCTCAGAATAGAAAAAGAAAGTCCCAAGATTCCTTGCAAAATTATGGCAGAACGACGTATATTAAAAAATAGTACAAAAATAATTTCAAGAAAAGATTTCCCTTGAGACTTGATAGAGAGATATTTGTTAGCGGACACAATATTTAAAAAATATTAATTATTATTAAAATTATATAGTTGAAAAATAAATAAATAATTAATAATTAACAAAATTAAATAAAATTATATATAGTTGAAAAAATTGAATAATAATTGTACACTGTTATTTATTAATGCTTGGATTTCCATTTGCATCAAGCGACATTTCTGTCGTGTTTTCTCTCATCTGTGTGAACTGATGTGAGTTTCAGGTTACACATGATAATACGACTCTTTTGTTTATGATCCCGCGAACAAATCCCGTATAGATGAGATAACCGACGGTAAAAACACAAGTCCAAACATTATTGAATATCAATATACAATATTGTACAATAAATAGAGATATAGAAAAAATTATTCTGCTCTATATAATTTTGATTAATTTGATAATTAACGATTCTCAAACATTTCGCACTGCTAACAAATATCTTTAGCTTCAAAGAAAGTTTCTTTTCTTGCCATTTCTCCTTTAATTTTTAATAGTAACCAAAAGCCCTTACTTTTCTACTCTTTCAATTATATATAACTTTGATAAAATTAATGATTCTCGAACATTTTTCGAACAAATATGTCCCTACAAAGTTTCAGAGGGCTCTTAAAATTATTCTCGCCATTTTTCCCTTAATTTTCTCGACTACAGCAGAGAGAAAGAAAGCACGAGAGAACCGAGGGACATTGCGCATTTGCATAATCGCTGCCTCTGCCATTTTTCTAAATCACTTTGAACCTGCCACTAGAGTTCTCAGCACCTCGAAATGTCTCGGAGGGGGGGGGGGGGATAGCCCGAGTACATTCCCAGCCGAGCTAACTCCCGGCAGCGTCGTAGACGCACTACGACCATCCCAGAAACTATACGTGAATTATTCCACAAGCGATCCCGACCCCAAGATACGAGATGCGACAGCGAATCCGAGGTCGGGCCTCACCGCCTTCTCGACTACTCACCTGGGAGGCATTGCTCGCGCACGCTGCTGCACTCTGACCTGCTGCTGTTCCCTCGGGACCACGCAGACGGCATCTCTAGATTGTTGTCGCTGCTGTTGATATTGATGTTGCGAGCCGCGATCGCTTAACGCCAGCTGCGCCAGATACTCGCGTAGCTCGGGCTGGCTGGCCAAAAGCTCGCGTCGCGCCTGAATACTCGAGGTCGGATTAGACGACGGCGTCGTCGTCGTCGTCGTCGAGTCGGACCACGGCGGTGGAGGAGTGTGCGAGCGTGACATCATCGCGTACTTGTGATACAGGTATTCCTCATATGTCGGCGGCAGACCAGTCTGCAAA
Source organism: Monomorium pharaonis (assembly GCF_013373865.1). Classification (NCBI taxonomy): domain Eukaryota; kingdom Metazoa; phylum Arthropoda; class Insecta; order Hymenoptera; family Formicidae; genus Monomorium; species Monomorium pharaonis. The sequence goes on along the minus strand of NC_050475.1, from coordinate 20,581,271 downwards.
ATAAAAATGTATGCCTCGTAATTAATAAAGAAGAAACAAAATACCTAACATACACAGAAAAAATACATTGGTAGAAAAAAAAGTCATGTTACAATCTTCATCTACCTCTCCTTTCCCCATTTATATTTTGAGAGAGAAAGAGAGAGAAGTATTATTATCTGGATACTATACGGAGAAAATTTTATAGTAAAAATTACTATGATAAATAGTAAGCGCAGAGAAAGGAAGAAATTATGAAAATTTTTACCGCATTTTTCATCAAATTATTATTTGAAATTTTTTTTACAGTCCGTGGCTATCGTGCATAGTAATTTTTGATATAAAATTTTCTCCGTGTATGTGTAAGCTTACTTTTAGATTAATCATTGAAAATTTATACAAAATATATTTTGAATATTATTTTGTTACATTAAGTTATTCAGGTAACATAAATACAACAAATTATTTTTATACAATTTTTGCAAACATATATCACAAGTTTAAAAATAATTGCTTCATAATCTTGTATTTTAAATAACATTGAAAAATACCGTACCGCGCGTCGTGTGTGTGTGCTGTAGTATAAAATTTTAAACGATATATTACACAAAAAATGTGTATATCACAATCTAAAAAAAAAAAGGAATTTTTTAATTTGTATACTAAATACAGAAAATGTTTAGACGGTTACATATAAAATTTGCTTTTAAGATAAATCAGTGATCCGATATATAAACCATGTTTTACAAATAGAAAGTACCATTTTACGCCTCCTTTTTTGCTCTTAATAAGTCTATTGTTTAAAAATATTGCTGTTGATGATCAACTACTACAACTCGAACTGACGAACGAAATTAAATACGAACTAATAAACGAATATGTAATACGCTATAACGTTTCCTTTTAAATTCCATTTTACTTAACAGAGTTGATCATGAGAAGCTTAGTCTTTGACTAATTAACAGAATTAATTAATAGTAACTTCAGAAATTTCCCATTGTTTGTGAGACCGCATTAGGGTCACGTTACTTTATCCGCAACTCCGATTCCCAGGCCGTGGTTACTTACCATTATGTTTGCATGGCTGTGGTTTCGATATCTGATCTTCGGTGTCGCATTTCAGATACGAAACGACAATTCACGAAATAAAAGTGCGGCTACGATTTATTTCACCTCAAGAGAAATAGTAGACTTTGCGTCTATCGCCGTAATATATCCTTGAACATCTCGATTTCTCTATAATATAATAATTTAGCAGTATACCTTTGACAATTTGAATACCGAATAATAAGCTAATCGCGGAGCCACAACGAGGATAATCATGTCCGTAAATAGCACACTTGTTGCTACTAATTGTAAGAAAGTTAAACTTTAGTAATTTAATAGCATTAACTCATCGACGCAGATAAGTAACAAAGTTAGGCGCGTAAATCAGTCCCACATTTTTCAATGTCCATTATCTCACGCCAAAAATTACAATAAAGCCGCGAACTGTTTTTTAATGTTCTTCTTAAACCGAGACCGCGGTTTTTAGTCACGGCGTAAAACGCGGCGGAAAACTTCTCTCATTTCTCACCGAACTCTCTCTCCCTCTCTCTCTTTCGCGTCTCGTATATTATATCATAAAAGCTGGCGAGAGCTTACGAACATATGTTCTCTCCTTTTGTATCCCTCGTAAAAGGTGTCGACTCACGTTTAATCGTCTAATTATCGCGTAATATCTTTGTACTTAACGCTAACTTTACGCTATTACAGTTTTATAAAGAAACTTTCGCAGTTTTCCGTACACAATATATTTAATATTAAATATTTTTATGCAGAGTACATTTTTTAATTAAAAATTATTTTTTCCCCAGAAGATAAAAAATGGTGTCATGCGTACGTGTATATAAAAATTGTCAAAAATGTTTTTTATTATTTAAATATTTAATCCTAAAATGTAATATTAATTATTTCTTTTTATATTTATATATGGTAAAAATATTAAATTAAAAATTTCTGAAATTTCATGCTTGGGCTTTTAAATAAATAATCCAAAAGCATTAACACAATCTTTTTATTTAGTTGCCTGGATAAAAATAAAGCGAGAAGTATGTTACAGAGAAATGAAATTTTTTTAATAAAAATATAAAGCTTAAAAATATATTTCGTACTAAATATTTTATCGTTTTTTACTCCGTCTGAGGTAAAGTAAAATTCACTCGGTGATCAAGAAAACTCCAATTTTATGTTCAACGTTAGAAAGGGATGAAAATTTAAATGGGAAGAAATAGTACGGTTATCTCTATATATATATATATATATATACTATACTAACATAGATGTCATCCGCAAATGGAAACGTACGATGCACTCCTTTATATCCGCGAATCTACGCTCTATCGAATGTCAGGAAACTTGGGCTATAAATATGTATTCCATCGCGAGAAATATTTTATGCTTTTCGAAAATGAAACACACGTCAAGGAAGTTATCGGTATGCGGAATGGCGTAGCTGCGTTTCGTTTCAAGGGCCATAATGAAACCCCCGAGTGCATTTCCAGCAACAAATTGATCGAGAAATTTCTCTTTCTTCTCGATCGGAAATTCCTATCTCGGTCTAGCCGCGAAAGTATTCGATATACGAGAATAAGAGTTGTGAGGCAAAGAGAGAATGAAATGACGCGGGACGTGAATCAGAGGTCCAACATCGAGATCTCTCGATCATTTTTTTTGTCATTGAATCGGGTCGGGCAGAACGCTCTTCGATTCTCGCGATCTTCGCTCGTGATGAAGTCAAGTCAACCGCCGGCAACCGCGGCTTTCCACTCAACGAGGAGAAGGAAGAGTGAAATTGAATTTCGGGATTATTATCTTGTGATTCCATTTTCCAGCGTGAGACGAGCGTGGTCGCCCTCAGGCGCTCGTTTAAGAGGATCGCCCAGAGCCCCGGCGGTTGCGTTTTTCCATCCGCAGTAGCTGCTTCGCCCCGGGATGATTATGTTTCCACCGAAAATGCTGCTTGTACAAAGATCTCGGTGAAATTGTCTCAAGTTCCGCATATGACGCGCGTGCGTTTTTTCAAAATGCATCGATCTTGCGACATTAAGAGAAAAAATATCGTATAAGTAATTTAATATTAGTGAACTGTAATTGAATATTGAAAATAATTACAGTTAGAAGTTTCATAATTATTACTGCTGTAATGCCAGTAACAATAATACACAGTATATTACGTTAATTAAAATATAGATGCAATTAGCACAATTTAAATATAGTTTGCACAGAAGATGACTCTAATTTATAATCATTTTCAGTAAATTAACTATATTTAAATTATGGTAATTACAACCATTTTTATTTGTTAGTGTAACACATTTATGTTGTTATTACTAACATTAATTAAAAGTTGCTATCGGTTTACTATCAATTAATAGTGCATATAAATTGCTGCAGTGACTATATTCTTGTAATATTGCATATAGTGTTTTGAAGACACCGTGATAGACTTACCTGACCTGAATTCGCTAACATTCAAAGGACTAATTCTGCATATAGAAATTGAAATCGTGGATTAATCGTGGATTACTGGCGACCGAACAACTATATTTGCTCTTTTTAAAACTATTTCCTAGCCGCGTAAACTTTCGAAAGATTGCAGATTTATGTGATGGTAAAATAACGTAATAATCTGGGTTATGGCCCTAAATCATTTTTTATCAGCAGCATCACGTCGTAAATTTTTTGTTCCGGCAAGAATTAAATAAAAAAACGAGAAATATAGATACATAGATAGCAAATACAAATTTTTCGACAAATATCGAACAAGTCCAGAGATTTATATTTTAAAAAAGATTCCTTAAAATATTAATCCTGAAGCCTAAATCTGATTTAAAAAATTAAAAAAGTATTGCTTTATATTATAAACAATGTTTCTTTTTTCACCCTTTACCATTATTAATATTTAAAAAAATAAACATAAAATATTACGGAGTAAATACAAAATGTAATGAATATAAAATCCCTACAAGAACCAAACAAATCCATCCAACGTCTTATATTTTTTTTTAATTTGTATTTATGCCGTGCAAAAACTTAATTAATTAATTAATGTATCTTATATAACATAAAACATTATTTATTAATGTAATGAAGATACGTTTCTCTCTATCTATCCTAGCAACGATTTTTAGATTATGCGGTGCAAAATGTAGAAGAGAGAGAGAGAGAGAGAAACATTTTCCCCAGATGAATGCTGCAGACCTTTTTCATCATTTTCGTTACTTGACTGGCAATTTTTACTCTTCATTTTTGTCTTATGCGATCTCTTTATTGTATCGTAATTCGCTCCCACGTACCGCCGACGACTAATAATGTTGCAGATCTTTTTTATCATCGTTGCTCGACTGGCAATTTTCGCTCCTCATTTTCGTTTCATCTCTTTATTGTATCGTAACTCGCCCCCACGTACTAATTTTCGCTCGTCTCGTCTCGCCGCCCTTTCGCAGCCTGTACCAATTTAATCCACTCTCCTACCCCCGGGTAGGTAGTTTTATTTTTCCATTACTTTATATTCTCTCTATCCGTCCATTTAGCTTTCTCTTTCTCTCTCTATTTCTCTCGATCACATGGCCCCGTCCAACCGTGTGACCACATCCCTAGTTTCGCTCCATCATTTGCGCCGCTCGTACCATTTGGGCTAACTCACCGTGGTAAAATTAATATGCGGGAGAGAACTCGCGAGAGGATCTCTTACATTCTATAACAGCAGCGCAATCCCGCGAAGCCCTTGGGTATTACGCGCTACCGCCGCGCCTAAATATTCAAAACCGTCGTTCTTTTATGTAAATATCCCGTGTCGCAATGAAGGCAGCTTAACCGCGGCTTCTCACACCCGCGCGCCAACACGCATATTGCGGTATAAAATTTTCAGCCCGGCTATTCGCGCGCGTCAGCAACAAGTCGACAAGCCTAATAAATAGGAAGACGCGTTTCGGAGTTCGATGAAATCCGTAAACTAATATACCGCTACGCGTATTTGGTTGATAATTAATCCTCAACAGGAAACCCCACCCCCCCCCTCTCCTCCCTCCTCCCGCCGAAGTTTCTAGGAATTTTCATTACGATGCCGCGATAGGAAACTTTGTTGGCGAAGGACGACTCGTGAGACCGAGGTTTCCTGGAAGTTCGCGGAGATGATAACACATCAGTTTCCCCGGTAATTGCGGCTAGCTAAATTACGCGCTCAATTAAAGGAGGCTTTCTCGCCTTACGCACCGTCGTCCAAGGGAAAAACCTTTTCGCGAGAGGCCTCCTGACAAATAGGTGACTCCCGCGGGCACAATGTAGCCCCGCAGCCCCCGCGGGAAAGTAGCACAGGCGAGACTGTTATTCAAATTAGAAGGCACGAGTGCCTCGCGCGCTTATGTAGCTCATGAATGGAAATGGCCATTAAAGGAAAGCAGCCCGGTGCAAAGCAGGCTCTCGAGAGAAAAGCCTAACAGGTCCTACAACTCCTTCTTCTCATCCCGGAGCGAGGCTGAGAAATGTAACGGTAAACTTCTCCAATGGTTGTCCGAACAAATCGTCAACCTTGAAACGGAAAAAAGATATACCAAGTACATAAACGCGTAGTTTCTAAAATAAATTTAACATCAATATAATTAGCTAAGTATATTTAAAAAAAAAAAAGTTAAATAATTAAATGATTAAAATCAACCAACGGGATTGTGGTAAAGCAAAAACATGCATGTAGGCAGGTAGACATGTATGTATGTATGCATGTAGACATGCAGGCATGTAGGCAGGTATGCATGTTGGCCTTACATGCCTACATGTCTACCTGCCTACATGCTTACATGCATACCTGCCTACATACATACCTGCCTATCTGTCTACATGCTTGGTAGGTAGGTATGTAGGTAGGTATGTATGTATATATGTATAATTAAACTTTACATTTTTTTATTCAAAATTGCAGAAGACGTAAGATTGATTAAAGTAAGTGAAAGATAGAGAAAAGCAAATTGCAACTATTATTATTTATAAAAACTAAAAAGTCAAATAGCGCGCGCGCTCAACGCGCGCCTATAATGTTCTAGTTTAATAAAAACAGCCCAACGTGTTTTGTTTTATTCTGTTATAAAATATAAAATATGTGTAGAGTAGATTAATTAATCAGAGACAATTAATTAAAATTTTTCGAAATACAATTTCGAAAAGTTGTGTGTGTGTGTGTGTGTGTGTGTTCTCTGAATTTTCAGAGTTCACCATAATTTTCAGAGTAAACTTTAAGAGAAAATTCTCTCCGTATACAAAAGTTAATCGCGAAATACTCATATAAAATGCTAGAAGCAACGAAAAAATATTGAAATTCTTTTAAATATGTTCCTCGCGATGCACATAAAGTTGCTCTTCCGAGAAAAAACTAGGAGAAAATAATCCTTTCTTTTGTATAGACAATCTAACAATAAGATCATATAGCAGTCACGAGCAACTATATTCTCTTCTCTCTCTCTCTTCTATTCCGCGAGATATATGAGCTGCAATTACGGTTTCGAGCATGTTTTTTTTTAACTTCTTTTATCAGGCCGCACAATTTAGCGATGCGTACCGTGGTGAATTTCCCCGGAATGGTTTTGCATTTCATACGAGCACTTTCTGTGCTCGCGCGGGTTCGCTCAGGCGACACTGCTTCGCTCGACGTTTCAGCCCAAGAACAATTTCAACTCTTTTTCCACGATCTCCTTTGACGACCTCTTCGTTTTGGAGCGGCTAAGTGCAAACGGAACCTCCTCGTTATCTCGACACACAAGAACACGGTTTAAAAATTTATCGCCGCGATTATTCCCTAACCTCGAGCTTCTTCTTTAACGTGCTCCAACGTCATCTGGACAAATAGACTTCACGGAGTGATCTACCAATCATTATATACATATCATTTCATCAAAAAATAATAACAATCGCTCCGTGACATTAAGAATAGTTTAACTATAAGAAATACTAGCTAAAGTTATCAAACTTTAAAAACTACAAGCTCTATTTCCTTTTTCTAATTAAAAAATTTTGTCATGAATGCCTTGAAATAAGAAAACAAAAAGTTCAGCTTATAATGATTTGTGTAGCAAAAATGTAAAATGTAAGTAGATCCAAATAAATTATTGTTAAATAAATATTTATAAAAATTTTACTAGTATGCGTGAGAAATTAGATAACTCATACTGCTACTTTCTCATCAAATTTGCAAATAAGTACTACTAAACACGATTTTACATAAGAATCAAGAGTAAACAAAAATTAAACAATTTTGACCAATAAGAGAATTGCAATCAAGTTTTACAGAGACAGATACTCAAACGTAATAACAAACGTAATAACAATTTTATAAAAAAATTTATAAAATTTTTATATTTTTAATAATGCTTTGACGCGATACATTTGCCTTTAAACCGTAAGGGAAAACGGAAAGTATCGCAAACTCGAGTGCTGATGTTCAACACCAGTACAGATTTTTCAGTCCAAAACAATGGATTTACTAGTTGTGACTATGGCAGCAAACTACTGTAGAATAACATGGCACAAGAATTTATGTTCCAGTCGGCGCCGGAGAACTATATACGACGAAATTGGGCGGCCAACCAGATTAGAATGGTCCTCCTCGAGTTAAGAAGCCGTACATCGAATTTGTCTCTCCTTCCCCCTCGTCTGCCTCGCCGTTTCTATCCTAGTCGCTCGCCTCGATAGAGCGACTCCTCTTTGAAACGGGGAATCTCTTCTCTCTTCAGAGGAACGTGACCGAGGCAAACTCGAACAATTGGGTCGCCGAGCATGCCGAAATTTAATGTACAGGCTATGGATCGAACGGCGCATGGAAGTTTAATTGCATTTTCTGCCACTACATCACCGCAAATGTCGTACTATGTTATTGTTCGTTACTTATTCCTATTTTTCACAGGTGTTACCACGTACAATTCACATACAGTAACGCGTATAAATTGAAATGCTTTATCATTAGTTACGTATAGTCGGACGAGAAAGAAAAGCTTTTGTGTTGTAAAAAAAAAACTTCGTGAATAATTTGACATTGCTTCTGTGTACTTAAATCAGTACAAAACAAATAATCGTAGAAATGTTAAACAATCCTTCTTTTTCTTTTCAAGATTTGAATAAAACGTGTCAAGGGCCGATATCGGAGAGAAATTTACCATTTTTAATTCAATATTACTCGGATACTGCTCAGAATTTTCGGCCCTTTGTTGGAATAATAGGTGAACTTTGATATTTAAAAAAAATCTCGAAATGACCGTATTCTTTATAAGCTGATACGTGGCTTTATACTGTTTTATACCAAAATAATGTAACACGAAGTCCTTTTTCATAAAGAGAATCTGTCAGTAAAATTTAATTTGCAGGTTTAAATTTCTTTAATGGGCAACCGGGTTTTTATAACGTTACAGCTATATTTTCAATCTGTAAAAACTTCTAAACTCGAATTCATCATAAACTGACAAATGCATGTTAATGCTCGAGAGCGTGAACAAAGTTTTCTTATTGCATCATCATCACAGATCGATATTGCCCGCAAAGACTTGAAAACATGATATAATACATTATTCATAATAATATTAATAAAAATCTATATAAATAAAAATGTAAATGTTTGTTCCTCATCTAAAATCTCCGTAAGTTTTTCACCGATTGCTTTAAAATTTTGACACGTTGCATTTGTAACCGGGAGTGTTCGTATGGGGTCTGATTTTGGAAATATTGTGTGTTTCAAAAATGATGGCCATAATTTAAGTATGAAAAATAGTTTTTCATTAATATTATTGAAATTTTGACACATTGAGACGGGGAGAGACCGGGAAAGACGGGGAGAGACCGGGAGAGACGGGGAGAGACCGGGAGAGACGGGGAGAGATCGGGAGAGACGGGGAGAGACCGGGAGAGACCGGGAGAGACGGGGAGAGACGGGGAGAGACGGGGAGAGACCGGGAGAGGCGAAGAATGTTTCTATTGTGTTTAAATTAAAGTAATAAGAAAAATAAAGATGGCTGTTATTTTATTGAAAAAAAAGGAACTTATTTAAAACAGTCTTTTAAATGGATTTCTAAATCCATGGCAGCTTTTAGAAAAAAAAGTGAAAAGTACGTGAATAAATGAATATTAGATTTATTAAAGATATATAAATGCTTATTCAAAAATAAAATAAAAAGAGCAATAGTAAAGCAAGGCTCTTGAAAGTTAAACAACGAAAGCAAAGAAAATTTAAAAAAACGTAGCATAAGAATAGAGAGCCACAGCAACGCGTGGCAGGGCATAGCTAATATATAATAAATGAAAGTGAAAATAAGATATCCAAAATTCATAATTTTGGATATCTTATTAATCCAAACTGCTGTATCGTGACGTAATCATTGTATAAAAAAGTTCATCTATTTGGATATACAGTTATCAAATTGTATATTATTTTTAATTCTATAATTAAATTTTTTGTAGAAGATAAGCAAAAACAAACTTCTAAAAAAATAAGTCCCAAGATTCACATAGTAGACAATAATGCTACATTTTCCTTTATTCTTCGTTGACATAAGTCACGTAGTCACTCATACTTTCAATAATGTACTCATTATTGCTTAAATTATATACAATATTTTCTAAAAGAAAATTGCATAAATTTTATTCTTATTTTCCAAGAATTTATTTTTAGCAAATTTCTATATTTAAAAAAGCCACAAAAGTGTTATAAGTTTTCACTTTTTTAATTATCTAAGTCATCACGTTTTTATTAGTGTTAGTAAACTAAAATGTTTAGTTTCTGAGAAATAAGAGGGTATCGTTTTAGGAAACTTATGCCGATACTACCGCGATTTTCCTCTAGTAAAAATGAAAAATTAACTAACTTTAGATTCTCAAATTCTTATCAAAAGTAGTTCGTGTCTTTCAAAGATGTCATCTTAGTTCATCACCAGAGCTATCGAAGTTGAGAAATATGTCAATAACATCCTCAGAAGATATTCGTACGTCTTTAACAAGATATTTGACATATCCTAAATATCAAATGGGTAGCATAATAGCAATTTACAAAACAGGCACCATTTCCACATGTACGTGTCATTGCGAAGGGAGTGTCTTAGACACAAAAATAAAGCAGAAATAAATTTTATGAAGAGAAAAAATAAATTAAAAAATTTAGAAATATTTTTCGTTACATAATAATAGATCATTGTATATATTTTTTATTCTCTTTAGCATATGACAGCCAAGAAAGGGAATAATAATAGATTATTAATTGATTGAAAACATTCTACAAACATAAATAGCAAAATTAATATACCTCACATATCAAATTTATTATGTAATACTGATTAGCAGATGATTTAACTATAGCACTTACATAGTTTTACTCTACTTCTTATGTTCTACAATTTGATTCATTTCTTTATACAAATAGCATTTCCCAAATCTATATGTAAAATGGATGAAATTTTCTTTGAATCGTGATAATTTTAGACGAATCATTAGTTACACTTGCGCAGAATCAGATTGATTGAGAAACGGAAAATGGAAAGATCGTCGTTTTAACATACATCTCTGAATAAAATCACGACATCCATTCTAAACCGTATCTTCATCAGTTATGTCGTATACGTAATAAATTCCGCGAATAATATTTAATACCCTCGGCTCGTGTATACGTAAGACGTACGTAAAATGGCATGAGATATGAGCTGCCAGCACACGTTGTATGCACAACTGGGATTTGCGCGAAACGATAAACAGACTTTTCGAAATAGCCTGACAAGCTTATCATAATTTATTCTGGATCTATTCCGTACAATCGTTGCACCGTCTACGAAATGTTCTACTGAATTGAGATATTTCGAGATGTTACGTCCGATATTATCGGATATATCAGGAACATGAAAGATACGTTCATTTTATCGGTAATAATTAAACTGTCAACTGAATCAGTATTAGCAGCCACATGCTGCTGATACCAGAGGTATAGCAATGTATTTACGCTTATTATGAATTATATATCTTGTTATTTCGAATGGTCAATAAAAAAGATGTAACGGTATCACTGTTTGTCACACATTATAAAACGTATACAATATTGCGGAATAATAATGTGACTTAATATCTTGCCACATTATCTTATATACAAAAGTAAATGCTAAATAGCCTTCTGTCTACACGTATCACGAGTGACCTACTGAATTTTTATTTTTTCTTTAAAAGACCACATTGAAATAAATAACAATCTCCGTTCATTCTTGAACAAATGCTTCGGAAAACTATCTTGAGGTGCGCAAGACATCACGTATATGAAATGGATACGTTTTTCTACTTACAAATTTTTATCTTTTCTTCCATCAATTCTCGGTTACATACAGAGAAAATTTTATAGTAAAATTGGTAAATAATAAACGCGGACTAAGAAATTACAAAAATTTGTACTATGTTTCTCATCAAATTACCATAGTATTTACACTAGGAACGTAACTACCAAAGACATAATTGCACATTAAATGTTATAAATAATATTCAAAAATGTTTCTTGTATTTAGTTTTAAGTTTCTGTAACAATATTTTAATATTGAAATTGTTTAACATTGTAATATACCTTCAATTTGTCCGTTCACGTATATTAAAAAATGTCACTTTCAAATTACTGAATAGCTTTTTGAACAGTTGACATTTGAATTATTTCCTTTTTGTATAATTTGAAATGTAAACTTTAAAGTAAAAGTATGTTTTTACGTCATTTTTGTTTCAGAATTATAAATTTTTATATAAAAACGTTAATTTTTTTTCTAATCTTGTCGGCTGGAAATAGTTTTAACGTTTATATAAATTTTTTTTAATAACCTAGCCATACATATATCTTTTATAAATATTTAGAAATGTTAAAGTACGTAGAATTGCCGAGGAAACTTTATTATACTTGTGAAGGTAATAAAAATTAATTTCTAATGCGGATGACCCAGTCGTGTGCGGGTGCCTAAAAATGACATAGAAATAAGGATATCGACGGTGGAAATCAACGCACACGTTTAAATACATTTGTATAAAATTGCATTTCCTCGAAAACTGCGCAATCAATTATACAAATGTATTCTACGCTTTTAGTCCGTTCTTTTTTTTTCGCCTCGCTTGCGGTTGTGCCGCAATTTGCTAAACACGTTGTTTAAAATTATTTTTTTCACTTTTTACGAAAAACTGCACACTCTCCCAATCTCGTAAAAAGCTCAGTAACCGCAACTCTTGTGCAGTCGCGCACAGGTTGTTTTGGACGATACGGCCGCGAGGTCTGCTAGACGGCGCGCATGGTATATTTTCGAGCTAATTAGCAATTAGCAATAACGCATTTGGTGACCCGTAGAAGGTCAATTTCGCGATCGCGACGATCGATTACAGTGCTCGGTCTAGTCTGGACGCGCGGGCTCCTCCGACTATCGATCTTCGGGGCGCTTCGGGGAAGGTGGCTGATTGTCAGATCGCTGCCAATTTCCTCGTCATCCGCTCGTCACAGAATTGCGCAGCGGAATACAAATCGGGCGACGGGCAGCATTTCTGAGAGAGAGGAGGAGAGGGGACTATCGCGACCGCATACCCGCAGCATGGAACGATAATTCGTTTTGATAACTCGAGATATTATGTGATTGAATAAGCACGGCCTTATCGGACTGGACCGGGCCGAAGCGTATATCGGTATACCACCGTTGATAAATGTGTGTCGCGATAGTCGGGGGTCGTATCGGCGCGCGCCAGCGTAGAAGTACCCCGCCGGAGAGTGTATCTACGACTGCGGGAATTAATATTCCGACTATATGCCGTTTAAAGCGCACGCTGGGAGAGACGATGACAATTTGTAACTATTGTCCGCCGACCGGCTGTTATTGCTTTACGAGCGTTACGCTCTTACAAATGGCCGAATGCCGATTGTGCGGCCATTGTAGAATATTGACCGCTGTCGGGAACTGCTGCTCTCCGTGCCCGTATCGCTCTGGAGCTTCATTGTGCAAGCGGTAACTGCGCAATATTATCTCCGTTGAAATAACAGCGCGGAAAGGCGGGCTTGTAGGGAAGTAATAACATGGAATTATTTATTAAGCCAATTCTCCCGGGGTAGAGATGTGATATTTTTACGTTCGGACCCGACGAGCGCCCGGCGATCGCAGCGATGGAGTTTCCTAAACGTTCAGAAGCTTGCGAGCGAGCTGGCCAGTAGTAAGTCTGTACGTAATGCGAATCGACGACCGGAGAGGTCGATTGCAACCCTGGCAGGAATTATTTGTGCTTATATCTGTGAAGAATTTTATCGACGGTTATACTGTTTGCAAAGAGTTTTATTGATGGTTATACCATTTGAAAGCACGTGGGTAAACCTTCAGTTGAATAATAATTTTATGAACACTTAGAAAACTGTAATGGAAATGTTTAAACTACTAATAATATCAACATCCCTGATAAAAATATTCTTGTATTAAAAGTTAAGCGTTCGGAAAGTGTTGTGCTGTCTTTTCGAAATGTTAATATATAAAGAATATTTTAGGAAAACATTCCCTGTAAACATTTGCAACGTTCTGAAAACATCACGCACCATTTCTCAAACATAGTCGTGAAGATCTCATAAACAATTCTATATTTAAATTTCCATCTTATAAACACTTTAACATTAAATGTTTTCCAAAACTCCAATCAAATATCTACACAAAAATTCAGCAAGTTTTTCGTTCAGTTTTTCTTTTAAACTTTCAATAAATATATTATTTTTACTAGGAAAGATCGATTAATGGTCGCTCGTATAGTAGAGGCTTTATTTAGGTAAAGGAATTCGATTTCTGTTATTTTTGATACGTGATCGTGCGGCGTTTCATATACTGAAAAATACGAATAATGAGTTTAATTAAAATAAATGGCCTTAACAAGCACGGATTATATAATATTGAAATATTTAAATTTTAATTTACGAAGATGCTACAGAGTATTACATTATTATTATTATATTAAATTTAAATTAAGCGATAATAAATTTAACGTCGCTTTGCGCGTTCTGTACGCGCGTACGCGTGTTTAATTTCGCGAAAATTAGCTTGGATGTCACAAACCGGGGATTATTACGAAATGATTTACTATCAAATTTAACTCCGGGCTGGACGATGTGGGAAAACGTGTAACAATATCATTTTAAGCGACGCCGACGTTTCCTTTATTTATTCCGCAACACGAAGCGTGAAAGGGGACAGATTATAAACTGGCGGATAATAACAAATCATGAGGAATCTCACCTGCCACGTTCTTGCAATCGCTACGTCGTACGTCGGCGGCGGCGATGTCATAGACGGAATGGCGGAGTAAAGAGGCTGTGATCTGTTCTGCGAATTCATCGGTCGACTCGTCGTCCCGATCGTCGTTTCATTGACGCTCGGCGTATCCGGTATGGTGGCGTACAGCGCTTCCGGTATGGTGTTCTCACGAATCCCACCGCTAAGGATACTCGAGCCCGAATCTATGAAGTGTCGAAAACGAAAAGATGTCACATCCCTTTCATTTCTTTCCTCACTTTCCGAATTTTCGTGCACCGCATATTATATGGTACATGTTGTATTTTCACTACACAGTTGGAAGATTCGTATTATAATCATAATATGCATGACGTTTATATTAAATTTATATAGCAAATTTGGTTATTATTATTTGGAATCTGATAATTACTCGATTTTCTTTCACGTGCCAGACAAAACTTACTTTGATAATTTCATTTTAGTATAAAATCATAATAATTTTTAATTATGATTAAAAAAATTAAAGTTGTATAATTAGGATTTCTGTCTCCAAGCTACATTATTTTTCTATTATTCGTTTATTTACTGATAATTTGTGTTTTTTTATACTAAGAAAAAAAAGTTGTTAATTTGACTGAAGTTTTCAACTCGATTGAATCTCTTTAATTCAAGTATTTATATATTTCAATCAAATGTATTAATGCTTAAATTAAAGCTTAAGCATTTAATTAAACAAAAACCATTTTTAACATAAATACAAAATGTTTTCTACTGTGGATGTTCTAGAATAAATTCTTTCGACATTATGACAGTATTAATAATAAATCCCCCATGTTTAATATGCAGCCTTACCGATGTACGTGTAATGCGACTCGGCTCTGTCGGCGCTTCGAGTCCTCCGCGAGTGAGTGAGCCGCTTCTCGTGTTTGCTGCTCTTCATCGTGACTCTCGCGGGTTCCGTCACCGTGCTGCTGCTCCCGATCTCGCTCGACGTAGTACGAGTCTTCGGTACTCGCCCATCGTCGAGTTGCTTCCGCGAGCCTTTACTCTCCGATCTGTTGCCCTTCGTTTTGGGCAGGAGAATGGTCAGTTTACCCAGAAGCTCCACCGAGCTACTTCGTGACTTTGGCAGATCCACGACCACGCCACAGGCACACACGTTCTCGTTAGGCATCCTGGAAAAAATCCAGATGTCATTTTAAAGAATTTATTCTCACAGAGCAGTGAGAATTAGTGAGAAAACTGTGAAAACATATATTGTAGTTCGAAATGTTAATGAATCTTCAAAGACCATCTAATGAATCTTCAAAGACCAGAGATGTAAAATGACCGTTGCACCAGTTAATAAACAAATAAAAACTTAATATAAATACATTTTCAAATAAAAAGTGACATTTTAGTCAAATCTTGATGAAAATTAGATCTAAAAAATGTCAATTTATAATTTATTATTTTAAAGTCTTATTATTTTAATGTTTTTTAAACATTTATATTGGTGATTATCCAATGACTGATGCAGTAACCTTATAATTAAAATCGCGTAAAAATAATATTCCGCGGCGAGAGAGAGAGGAAGGAGAGCGGTTAGAATATATCAGAATGAAATTTATGAGATACCTTGTGAAATATTCACTTTTCGAGGAGCATCGCGAGGGAATGATTTATATTAAAAAATTATACAGTTTCATAAATAACGCGAGTCGGTGATGACTTAATGACGCCGAGATTTGTAATACGGTTTCTCGCAATCCGTTACAACCGTCGCGCACTACGTTCTGCCAAACAACGTTATCGACCCTGTGCACCGCGCGCCATTATTAACGACCCTATAATGGCCCTTAATTGGAATCACTTCGTAACGTTTATTCGCAATAGCGTCCTGCTCAGCATCGGTTCTCGCGTGACAAACGCCATTACGCGAGCTCGGGACGTATTCGTTCGAAGGGGGAAAAAAAAGTGTAACAAAACTTTTAACAGAATCCATCCACGTGCAAGATTCGATTGACAAATCGGATTGTAGTAAATTCCAGCGAGAGAGTGACCTTTTTTTGTTTTTGATTCATAGATCGTCAGCTATGTTAACGACATTATCTCAGACAGATATAAGATACACTCAGCGTTAGCCATAGACTAATTCCGGTAGAATTTAATCACGTGGAGATTTACGGCGCATAAGAAAAAATACAAAAAATGAAAATAACTTACACAGAAAACATTTTGTATTTATGTTAAAACCGAACACTGTTAATTTTTTATTATGTTTAATAAAATAATTAACGTATTCAAATGGTAATTTAACATTATGCAATTATGTTATTTAAATGTTTTGTGTCAAACTAACATTTAACATTTATTAGTATTAAAGTAACACAATTTATGAATAAACAAATAATATGAAAATAATGTGGTTTTAAATTCTAAGATTAATGAATAAAATGTACACCCTTCGAGAGAAAAAATAATTATAATAACCAATATTTTCGATTTCTAATTTTTTGAATAGTAGTAGATATTAAAAAGTTTTCATTATAGTAGTTAAGTTCATTTTCGTTAAACATTGTAAATAGTACTCAATAAATTAAGCCTTCGGTGGAAGCAGCGGAGTTATCTTACATTTGTCTTTGACAGAACGATACGAGAGATAAGACATGGCGGAGTCTATCCTTTTCTTTTGTAGGTCGGATGTTCAACGATTTGTTGATAATTATGATTGACAGTAAAGGCCAAAAATGGACAGATAGCCCATTTTATCTCTCTCACTGTTCTTGCAAATCCAAGCAGATTGCTAATAAAAATATATAGCACATGTCAGATTTATCTTATCTATGAATTATATAAGAGAAAAAGTGAAGAAATATGTAATTAAGAATCTGACTACTCCGCGATTTGTCTCAACTTCGGGACAAGATCCCGTAGTTGCACCCGAAAGAATCGGAGAGGCATGTCCGTCGCATTTTATATGCACATTTACTTGGATCACTGCGTGCGCGAAATCCTCAATATCGCGATCTAATTTGAACTTTTTGAAATAGATCATCGATCTGTCAAATCTCGCGATGAGAATCAGAGCGAAGGGTATGGCTATTTCACAAGAGGGAAAGAAAGAGAGAGAGAGACAGAGAGACAAAGAAAAAGAGAAAAAGAGCAAAGCCATCCCCTTTTACTTGACTTGACCGGAGACAGAAGAGAAGGAAGATAGTCCCTTAATTCCCAAGAAAATCTTATTCTCCGCACACATTTGGAAAGTCGCCTCTGAGAGAACGGAGTCCAGAAACCAGAGTTCGCGTTGGAGATTGCGAACACAATCCCGTTTTATATCGTCGAAATGAACAATGCCTCTCAGTATCCTCATCGGATTTCGTCCTTGAGTACTCTTATCCTCTCAAGATTAAAAGGACCGTCGCCTTCGCGTTTATTATCCTTCCGCCGTTTCTCCCCTAAACCACTTTCAACGAAGTACTCGATTTAATCCCCGTACCTTCGCGCCGGGCCATCGAGTCTATGGAAGTCAAATAAAAATGTTTTATAACGTGCTCCAGAGTCTATTAATAACAATCATAACGGACAATTCATATAAATTCGAACAGGAACAGAGAACGAAAGTATATTACACAGATTGCACTACGGACGGAGAGGGCGGAGCCATTTCGGGTCGACGATAATCTCATTAGTGTTATTTCGTGTAATATGACAGGCCGCAGAGGAGCACGACGTGATAACAGACTCGCTTTGACGTTTGAGGTGCGTGCAAACATCCTGAGAATCCGCGCGTTCGCGCCTTGGCAACGTGACGACGCCCCGAGATAATTTCGGTTCTCGCCCCGGTCCAGAGACCGGGCCGTGCAGGTCGGGAAAGGCCGGGGGGGGAGAGGAACGGAGTACACCACGGACCAGGGCGGAGGATTCGCTACATGGAAATTGAATTACGTGTCCTGCTGCGAAATGAGCTGCCAGGGACCTTGGTTAGTTTCGACGACAAACTGCTCGCTACAGTGCGCAGACCTGCACCCATTACTCATCCCGCCGGTGAGACCTACCGCGGAACTTCTTCGTCGTGGCTGACTTTGGACATATACATATATATACATCCAGAACCTCGTTCCCCAAAGGTACCGCTCACTCGCCAAAACAACATTTAGGATAAACCAAGAATACTAAATGTATGTGTGTGTGTGTTTCCGTTCATGAGAGATCAACTCTTCTTTAACAAATCGAGCGACCGATAGTGGGTTTTCTTTTTACGTATAAGTTTACGGGCACGTCTCTTTTGAGCCGTGTAAAAATTTCACGCATACCGATAAAGCCCGCGACATTTTCCAGGCGCGTGTAACGCGACGCGCCGCGCCGCGCCGCCTCCTCGCTTTATTGCGAGTCGCGTGGGCAATTTCGCGAGGGGGGTATTTTTCCCGGGGCGTATATGCCACGGATGATAAACGTTACGTTATTGGTCTTACAACTGAGAAATTTATAGGCGTCCCGCATTTTTCTCTACGTATGTGCGACTCAGCAAATAAGATAAAGTCCTGGACGTAAATATGTTATATTGAAGAATGAAACAAGGGGATGATTCCCAATAGACATATATCTAAAAATAGCCAGGGTGCTTAGGATTGGAAAATGTCGTTTCTTATCCTTATTACCTTTTCTTGGTAACAGCAACCTTTTTTTTTCTTTTTTTTCTTACTCTAACGATAGCAAATTTCGAATAATATATTTTTCCAATAATATAGTAACAAATTTAATAATTTTTATCTCTACTTTTGCTATAACTTATACAATTTTCTTTAAGTGCACGCGTGCGCTCAATTTTTAGTCTTCGATTAGTATTCTCATAGTATGTTGTTATATTTGAGACAGACATTTTAAGCATAATTTAAAAGGTTACAGAAATTCTATAGCGAATCAAAAAATTGAATATTTTTCAACATCATGTAAAGCTTTTATTTAAAAAGCTAGGTAAACATTGTATTTTTTTTTCAAAAACATGTATTTTATTTAAAAAAGAAAAATGTAAAATTAAAATAAATATAAAAGTAAAAAGTAATAATAGCTGTCTAAATAAATACGCACACCTGTATGCCACGATAAATTATCTGAAAAAAGTGAGCAATTTTTTCTTTACGCTTGTCATTTAAACTTTTATTTTTCGCGAAACTGTATACATGTGAATTTTAAATTGCGTTTTACCGAAAAAAGTTCTTTTTATGACAAAAAAAATCCAACAAAATCTCCATAATATGATGCTGAATATCATAAATATTGTTTTAAAACTTAAAAATTTCTTATTCGCATTTTAAAGTTCTTTAAGATTTTTTTGTGATCTTAAATTTAAGATATAAAATAAAATATTATTTTTATTAATGTATTCCAAAAAGTATTTAAAAAATACATTACTTGTTTTATTTTAGTCTTATTTTAGCATTAAAAAAGTAACAAAAAAATTAAAAATAGTTTTTAAATAACAATAATGGTGTGTTACTTTTAAAAAGTAACTTTTCTTACCCTCGTGTCTCTCCCAAACGTGTACAAAAAAATCATTAATCGATAAATGAGATTTTTACGTCATGAATGCAAAAGATAGAAACAGAGCGCGAGTCGATATTTATAATTAAAATCTTTGTCGAAAACATCAGCGAACAACGTAATCAAATACATCGCTGTCAGTCGTATCTCCTTTCTGCTTCGAGGCAATATAACGTTTAATTACAAAGATCCAAGGGTTGCCCTAGTTGCAATTAACGTCGCCGACATCTTCGATGCGGGTACGCGAATGACTCTTCCCGGCGGCGGTTATCGAGGTACATTGATATCGACAGAGACGAGAAATGGGCTTTCGAGCGATAATTATTACAATGCCAAGGTACACAGCTCGCACTCGAAGCGGACAGCTGCGAATGCGGAAGAACTAGAGAGATGAATTTTCCTCCATCGTCAACAGTTAAACAAACAAAAAGCAATTTCATCGTACAAATTCGAAAAGTGAAATCATTGTATCGTAATCTTCGTATCGAAGCAAATTACGAAATTAACAATTAATAAATAATAATAAAAGAAAAATATAATACAAAAGAGAAAAATAGAAGAGAAACGCAATTCTCCAAATACTATTACTGCTTTTATAAATAATAATTAATTCTGTTAGAATAAAAAAAAATAAGAGCGTTATGTAAATTAATGTTAAACTAACGTTATTACATAAACATGTGGTGATCATATGAGTTGCGCGTCCGCTTTCTGTGACAAAAATCCAAGGGTTCAAATCCATCCAGACCATATCAGATATTTAATTGATCACCACCTCTCGGAAGGCAGTAGTAAGCCACTGAGAGCATCTATGACCAACACCGACATCATAAAGCATACATGAGCATGCAAGTATGGAGACAACGATCTTTAATGAAGAACCGATATAAGAGACAGAGAGAAATATTACGTGACATATAAATGAGTGGCAGTAAATAGATAATATTAGTCCGAAATCTGCACCCTTGTTGACAGTAATCCATTTTATATTCTTATTTCTTTCATTATATTTAAATAATCAATTTTTGAATTTAGTGCTTTTATTTTGTACATATTAAAGTTTTTATTTAAATAACGATGACAAAAAGTGTATTATATATGTGAAAGCTATAAAATAAGCATATCAACCCCCACTATGTGCTCAAAGCGACACAATTGATACAGTTACCCTAATCTTCTCGAGAGAAGAAATGAAAGAAAAATGTAGAAAAAGCGTAATAAGACTCTTTGGGGAAATTGGATGTATTTCACGCTGAGCGACACGCGAATTGTCCGTTGGTCCTTTTTATGTTTTTCAGTAAGACTTTATGCCACGTCCCATAGGAAAATGCTTTGCGGTTTATCGCGGCACAGTTACGAGATACGTGTTTTGGTTACCATCCGACGTTGGGGGTACGCGCCACGAGAACAAATACTGGAATGCAACTGTGGCTCCCCCCCTCCCTCCTCTTTCCTCCACGAATTGCAGTCCCGCGAAACCAACCCTACCTACCTTGGAAATTCTCGCGATTCCACAAAATGTAAACAGAAATCAGCGCGAGGCAGTCTCTCCCTTTGATCCGCGCCGGGATTAATTCGTCACGGTGGAGAGGAAGGAAAATAACGCACACAACGTCGACGTTAATTAATTCTGTTGAGTATACCTTCCGCGGGAACCTTCATTTTTCGTGCCCGCTCGCGTCAGTCCGTCATCTTCTTGCGCTGTTGATTCTTAAGCATTATAATTATTAATCCGCGCGTTGAGAAAACGTTGAGAGAGAAAGAGAGAGAGAGACAGATTTTATTCTCCAAATATTTGCGATATCTGCAAATATTCGTACGCGGCAAACAATCTTACGGAGAATCACAACTATCCGTGGAAAGCTTTGCATAATTTACATTGTTGCATTCATGCCAGTTCACTGTTTAGCTCATTGCCCGTTATTCACACACGTTCACTGAATTATTTATCCTTGTGCGGTTTTGTATTTCTCTCGCCTTCCGTTCAGTGCACGGAAAGGAAGAGAAAGACAAAGAGAAAGGTTTCGCGCGGTGAAATATTCATAAATGGATCGCGCGATTTTGTCTCAACATTTTGCGTCTCTTTGGTACTAATGCCGTCGAGCGGCTGCTCTCCAACTGCGAATACTTGAGCGACACTCGAGCGCAGCGCGCGAACAAGAAGCGCATCTCGCGTTGAACGCGAACGTAAGCCCGTTGACACCCCCCCCCCCCCCCACGCAGGTTATTATGAATCCGACCCGACCGAAAGAGAATCTCGCGCGCCCCTCGTGTTAATTAAAGCCCCGGGATGCGACTCCTGCGACGGCGGAGGCAAGCCGACCCTCGACGACGAGTCTCACTCGCCGCCAGCTTCGTAATTAATCCGCGAGCGCAGAGCCGCCGGAAAATTCGCGGAAGAAGATTCAACCCACGAATCTGTCCTCGCGTAATGAAACATTCTCGCCCCGCGATGGAAAAATAACGCCGCGTGGACGGATCGCTCTCTCGCGATATCGAGAACGCCGAGAAAAAAGAAAATAGTTGCAGTTACCATGTATCTATAAATAATAGTCATTTTTGGACCCGATCAAAATTCGTATAGTCATTCAACAATAGAAATTACAGTTTGTTTAAACTATAAAGTTCTCATAATCATAATGATTTATGCAACTTATGATATGGTTGCCGTAACCAACATGGAGATTTTGATATAGTAAGTTGTACCATAAAACAATCACTATAAACATATGGTTATTACTATCAATATTGTAGTAATAATTACTATAAGAATAGTATTCCTGAATATTATTATTTTACTATGCAATTATAGTCGCAAATATCACACATTTTTTTCTCAAACATACTATTTTTATATTATGGTAACTAAAACTGTAGTTGTAATAATGTTCATTCAGCTACGGTTATATCAATACTGGTACAGTTGTCATTCTATAGTCGCCGCGAATTTCGCCCTGTAGAATTTTTCTCTGAGCAAACAATCCCGTCTTTCTTCCTACCCTTTGTTCTTCCTTCACTTTTACATTTCAAACAAACACAACGATGGAAATCTCTCCCTCTTTTTTTGTCGTACATCCGTACAACCCGCTTAACGCACTATGTCCCCGTTGCACCGCGGAATTTATGGCCCCGTCGCGGCCGCTCCGCGAGGAAAACTCGACGTGCTTCCGCGCGTTTCTTCCCCGCTCTCTTCTTCCAGCTGTCACACGTGCAACGCTCTAATATGCATGCGATTCACGATTTGCCTAAACGGGACGACAAACATCACGCAACCGCGATATGTGCGCACTCGAGAAACGTCTCGGCATTCTCTACCAACACCTGCTAACGATATTAAACGTCGCCCGGAACGAAAAGCCGAAAAAACGCAGGGAAGAGGAGACTAAAAAAGAAAAAACTAATTTCCAGTCACGACGTAAAACGCGTTTGACTTTGACTCAGGGTGCAGGGTGCAGGGTGGCCCGCTATTATCCGCTAACGCTAACGTCGCAAATATTCCGAGCACTTGGGGGCTAAAAGAATCAATAAGCCAACCCGTAAACGCGCCGGCATCTAAATTGCAAAACGCGCGCGCGGCGCGACGGGACCCGGGGACGCGTTTACCGAAATATTCATCCGAATTGTTCGACGCGACGCGACGCGACGCGCGCGCGGGTGAACTGGGTCATCCCGTGAAATATAACATTTTTATACGGGAATGGACGACGCGCATGTACAGAAGAAGTCGCCCTCGGATATCCGTCCCGCCGCCACTACCGGGTTCTAATACAATTATGCATTCGCTCGCGGCGACGCATACTACCCGTTTTGTTTTTCGTTTTGTTATCTTTTTTTTTTCCTCCCTCCTCTACATCCGCGAAATATCGGATAAACTCAGAAGCACGCAAAGAATAAAGATAGACGATTCCCCCGACGGACCGTGATAGAATAAGCGTTCTTCGCGAGATAAGCCCCTCGAAACTGTATCCCGAAATCAAAATGTTCATTACAGGCTGTGAAAAAAACTTGCCCCGAGGGGCAAGTTTTTCGCGGCTGTTCGCTCTTTAGATACCTCCCTCTCTTCCCACCGCTTGTTGCGGTAGGTGACAAATGTTGATTCCGTGTTCTCCGAATTTTAATGGTGAAAAAAATGTCACCTCAAAAGCGAGAGCACGTGTAACGCACGAGAAAGCTGACGTGTCACATATGTGTAAGAAGAATACTATCAAACATAAATATCAACTTAAAACAATTTAAAATGTTTTAAGGAAAGAAATGATCCAGTTAAATGTTAGCAGCTAGGTCGAATTTCTCTATCATCGCTAAAAGTTAACTGTTAAAAATTAAGTACATTTGCTGCGAAATACGGCACTGATCATATTCTACGCAAAATAATTGTACACGATCAGAATTTTACACAAATATATTATACACAAAAAATTGTACGTGGAAAAACTGTGCACAAGAATTATCCTTATATTAAAAATTGCACACGGATATATTGTGCGTAAAAAAATGTGTAGTGGACAGTTTTTCTACGCACAATACATCCGTGTGCAATTTTTAATTCAAGAATAATTTTTGTGCACAGTTTTTCCATGTACAATTTTTTGTGTACAATATATTTGTGTAAAATTCTGATCGTGTACAATTATTGTGTGTAGAATATGATCAGCGCCCAAAATACAATATTATTAGTCAAAATTAAAACTAAAAGTATACTTTAAAATTGCTAAGGAAGTGACAGCTATTTCTCATATGGAAATAATTCAGAATATTATTTTTAAAATTTTATCATGTATCTGAATTCCGTAAAATCATCATTGATTTAGATTGCATGAAATTTAATTAATAAAATAAATTGTTTATAACTGTTAATACGAGCTATGCATATTCTTGATTTTCTTACTAGAAATATCGTTATTATTGAACAATAAGTATATATTTTCTCCTCGATAAAATAATACAAAATTCTTTCTGCAAGCAAGTTATATCTGTTTAACGCTATATAATCTAATTTCAACATTTCAAAGATAAATATTTTTGAAACAAGAATTGTCTTTACTTTCTAAATAATATCTCAAAATTTCATCGACTTAAGCTCCCTCAAACACGCGGGAGCCCTTTTCAAATGTGCTCAGCCGACCCAATTAAAAGCGATTAGTCAGCTTGACATCGATATCGAGGGCATTCTTATCATTTCGTCACGACCGCCCGATGGTGTACCGTTAGCGAGGGCCAGAGAAAGGGCGCGTTTAAGCGCGTCGCGTCGTCCCGCGTGACGGAGAAATTCCGCGCTCGAGGAGCGAACGGCGATAATTCAAAAGGACGGCGCGGAAGGAGGGGGAGGTGTGGGAAGGCGCGCGAAGGAACGACGACGTTAAGGGCAAAAGGTGACCTACAGCTCCAGCAAGGTGACTGAGGTTGGGCCGGGCCTAGCATCCGGTTGCTGGCTCGACGTGACCCGGATTTACCTGGTCTCTCCACGCCACCCACGCTCTCTTTCCTCCACGCCCTTTCCCTCCTCCGCGTCTCTCTCTCTCTCTCTCTCTCACACTCTCTCTCTCCCTCTTTCTCTTTCTGTGTTCACCTGTGTGTTACGAGATAGATCCACGTAATCTAATAAACCTCACTGATAAAACACGGCGCACGTAGTTACGTCTCCCGCGCGACAGCTTCGCGTGATCCGTTACGTTTGGCGTTCCCTGGCGAGGAGGAAAAAAAAATATATATCCAGCTGAACCTGGAAAATCCCGCGGCTGGAATTTCGACGGCGGATTTTTCGACCGATCGAGTCTCGTTGTGCCAAACTGGTCGCGCGATCAGCCCGGACGTTTTTCAATGGAGAAATATATCGCGCGGCACAATTATCGAGTGCATATCGATTTCCCGCGAGCTTGCGGAGGCGCCCCGCGTCGGATGCGTGTTTTTAGTTACGCGCGCTGAAAATGGTGTAATCACGCGATTAAATTAGCCGCACACGCGTTGCGTGCGCGAGCTTTCACAGCGGGATTATATTATATGTACGCGCGCGTACTCGGCGAAATTATTGGCGGCTCATCGCAGCGGCGGCCGCTTAATTGAATTTCTTACTGGCACCTCATATCGGCGCGATCGTCGTGCGCCGTAAGCCCCTGGTATACACGTCTCATTAACCGAAACAATAAACGTCAGCGCGGCGGACGAGCTTAATTTATACGGATAAATTTCTTAAAAGAAACTCTTTTAACAAAATCCCTTCGATTGCGCTTAACGTTATAATAAGGATTTTCACTGTAATAAGAATATTATGTTATAATAGAGTTTCCCCGAGCCGTAATGCGAAATGAGATAGAAACTGAATACTTTCAGAAACAAAATGCATTTCGTTGTCGCCTGTCCGTAAGAAAAAAGAAAACAAATAATTATTTGAATAATCGGAAAAAAATAATTTTGTTTTGTTTATGCGTTTCGTTTCGTTACTTCGTATTTAAATTAAATGAAATTACCCACATGAATAAAATAAAGCAAATAATGTTGGAGATGCATAATTTATAATAATCCGTGAGCTAGAAAAATGCATGATGAGGTTATTACCGGGAACATTTTATTCGTGTTGAAAATACATGGTCCGCGCCGCATTCTGAACGTCATTCTGCTTAAAATTATGAGATTTAATAAATGCGAAGTAAAATGCCATTTAGCCAGAGTTCACTCGATATAACGAACCAGTAATAAAAAAAAATCACAGATTGTTTTTTACTTAATTGATTAACGTACGAATATAAAAAATTAACTTGTCAGGATTCAAATTATTATACAAACTTGATCAGATAACTTGCATACTTATAAACCTAAAATGTCGAGATTTAACTTCGTTCGAAATTATACTATGATTACTGAAACTGTATGAGCCCTTAATTTTTTTATTAAACAGCACATATTTAGAAATAATTTAATGTCTTTTAATCTTACTAAATAATCATCATATTTTATTTTTATTTTTGAAATAAATAAACTTAAATATAAGTTTTATTTTGTAGAATCATAAAACAAATTAAGAACACGAGAAAAAATAAATATTGTGGAAAAAAACTATTAGTTGATTTCAAACAGGAAAGGGAAGAAACTTTTCTAATCCTTTCGCTCATTCGCAGCTGAATGTTGCATATTACTTTTACGACATCAAATGCCATTCAGCAATTCCATCGCGGAGCGAACGCAGACTAGATGTCAGAGCCATTAACGCAACCCATTGCACATTATCTTAAGCCGAAATCGTCGAGAGCAACAATTCTACTCGCAGTTTATACAGTGCCAAGTAATCCTCAAGCAGCTTCAATGGGATGTCGATACCGCAAAAGTCGGTCACTGCCTGAGTTTTGCAGGTACAGTGCAAGCACAGACAGCTATAAGCTTCTCGACAAAAGCAAGCTATTTCCTCTAAAACCTCCGTAACGCGCATTTACGTGGGAGTAACCCGCGTGAGAACTGAAGGACTAGCTTACGAACGGCGACGGGAGAGGGATCGGCATTAGCCGATTTGATCGGTGGAGGGAATAAAGACCGAGAGGGGTGGCGGCGAATGGTGGCGTCGTCGATATCTCAACAATTTGATAAATTCTTATGGAAATGGAGCCGAAGGATATTCCGCGTAGTAGTAGCTTTACGTATTCCAACAGCAGAGTTATCTTTAGCTGTGTCGAGATCGCTCATCATTGCGACAATCGAGGAATTGCGTTTCTGTTCAAGCATAATGCATATAGACGTACCGTGGTATAATAAGGAAACAGACCGAGCGTTGTGTATCTTACACTCGAGGGTGGATTAGACTCGAGTCCATTTCAGACCATCCATAATTTCGCGTCGAAATTTGAGAAAGTTCCCTTCAATTTTATACAAATGATACAAAATACACACAAAAATATGGAAAGTATGTAAATGCATATATTATATATATTAAAATATATGGTGCATAAAATTAGATAGAAATAAAGAATTAAAAAAAAAAAATAAATCCGAAAAATTAAATTTTTAGGAAATAAAGAAATTTCTTCTCTTCAAATCATTTATTATATAATAACGAAAATTTTTTCCAGATATACTATATAGTACGTATAAAACTGCAAAATTACAGGATTTGATTATATACCCTTTGATTATATACTGACATACTTATATTTCCTGTTTTTTTGTTTGATTTTTGCCAAAGCAAAATTGTTTCACAATGTGACGCTATTAATTCAGAATAATTTGGTATTTAGATTTAAAGAATGAATTTGATTTTTATAGAAAATTCTTCAGTTTCATCCTGAGAAGCACAAATTACAAGTTGTCTAAGAAACTTGGGCTTTACAGCGAAAATGCTTTTTGTTTCGACATACAATGATGCTCCCGTTCAATATCTCATGCCTGACAACATACAACTGATATGCCATAATATACAGTATATCATAAAACTTTGACTTTAAATAATAGATCTCCCTTGACGAAATCCTTAAAGTTTTATTTTCTTCCTTCCTCTCTTAGAAAAATTCCATTGCCCCCGTGTAAACAGGTTTGGTTTCTTAGGAGCGACGAGAAAAGTTCGCAATCAATTTCATTGTCGTTATTATCACGCGATCCGAGTTAAACCCTCTCGGTCCTCTCTCGCGGAAAAAGAACAGCCGACTTTCCCGATGCGATTAAAAAGTTGGTACCGGGAAGGGCGGCGGAGAGCGCCAGGGGGCCATTATAACAGTGTATTCTTCTAGGTTTTACGCTCCTCCAATTCGACCCAGATTACCCGCGATCGATCACCAAAGTCGATATCCCGCGAGCCTTAATTCGCCCAGCGAAAACGGCAGCGGGGCTGGGCGAAACCCATCAAAGTTAAGCACTCGTTAGAGTGCCCTCGTCCCCGGGCGAAGTTAATTCTAAAGTTGCTACTACCAGGCGGGATTGCGTTCTGAGTTTTACAGTCGCTTATTTTCATCCCGTGCTGTCCCTCCCGACGCTACACAAATTGCATTATAATCGCATCGATTAGAAAATTATGCTTACGAGTCACCGGCTCAGTTATGATATAATTGACAGAAATGATGGAAAGAAAGAGAGAAAAGTTAAATGGACCTTTTATAATGGACCTCTAATTGGATTACCTTTTTCAAATGAAAAAGAAATTGAATGCGTCTGAAAAGCTTTGATTTTTTTGAGCTCTCAGCTCATTCATAGAAAAATAAGTTTTTTTTCCTCGATAGATTTTACACATGCAATTCATAAAGGTAAATTTAATCACCCGGTAATTAGTTAACATGGGGTTTCAAAACTTTTCTTTTTGTCAGTATAATATTTATATCTTTCTTGCAAGACCTTTTTTTAATTTTTGGTTCATACAATGAAAAAGTATTCCACAAAGCCGGTGCACTGGTAACAGAAAGAGTCCTGAAAAATAAATGTGCGTTAAATTGATAAATGTAAAGTCATCACAATTTGCGATGCGCAAAAGCGGATGTAAATCAATATAATCTAAAATTAAATTTGCTTGATAAATATAATGGTGTTTCAGTTCAAAGAATGGTTAAAAGGAAAGACTTTAATTAAGTAATTCTCTTTTAATCGTTTGGAATATAAGCGAATGCCATTACATATTCTCTTTCTCGATCAACCGTGAACGCAATCTCTCTCTCTCTCTCTCTCTCTCTCTCTCTCTCTCTCTCTCTCTCTCCCCCTCTCGTATAAATTCTTTAAAAATAGTTTAGAAAAAATTCCACGCAGAAATGAATTTTAAAATATTGCAACAACCGTGTATAAGCGTATAACTTGTAAAGTCGGAGAAGGAAATAAGACCAAGTTGCCGGCACTCGCTACAAAATCGGAAACTAAACAAGACCGAACAAACAGACTGTTCGCTCGCGCGCGAAGTAAAAAAGGACGGAATCAGCGAAATGAAAATTCCGCGGGGTGCTTCTTCCAATAATCATAGTAATGGAGAGACAAAGAGACCTTCCGTTTGGGATGTCGCACAACGGCAAAAAGAAGACAGAGAGAAGGGGAGATGCAGGAAGCGAGAGAAAGAGAACTGTGGGCGTTAAGCAAAGTGACGCCCAGGCTGTCTCGCCTTCTTTAATCGTTCGTCACAAAGCGAAACTTACGTTTACGTTTCTCCGATTGAAACAAACCCGATGACGCGGAACAACGGCGAAGAGGGGAAACTTGGACATGAACTTGTACACGGTGACGTTCGGGGCGTGTGACGAGGGATGGGGAGAGGATGTTGAATAAATCTGCATCTTCATCGGCGTTTATTCTCCGCCGAGGCATTTTGCGAAAGGGCGTCTCTGACATCCGACGTTATCCGATCGTCATCGAAAAGTCATCAAATATATATCGATGGTGCGAATCAATTATAGCAGCGTGGAGTGCAATTGCGACGTTTTGACGAATCCATGGAGATCTTTTATCTCAGTTAATCAGAAAGGATCGACGGAGATTAAGGATATCGGGTAATAAGAGAGAGAAAAAAATAAAAAAGTTTTCCCCAGCGAGAGACAATAGTCAGGAACGACGAAACGAGGTCGCGCGCGTCATTCGGTCGCAGAGAAGCTTTTTTACGCTCGCTCGAATGGAAGGATTACACATCCTGGAAATCCAGTATGCGACAGGGACGAACGGCTGCTGCTCGTCTACTTGTACTCGAGACGACGCATACGCAGACGTCATGTGAGAAATATTACAGCGCGAGTTACGTGAGAAAAATTTTGTCGTGCTGATTTTCCCGCTCATATGCTTCCAACTTGCGCGAGAATTATTAATGATTTCAGGATTAACAATTCAATTCTCGATCACGTAACTTTCTGCAACTAAACTATCCCTGACGGGGAACGGGAGAAAGGAGTAAGATGACGACCAAATGCTAATTATATATGTTAATAACAGATAACGAACTATCTGTTCAGTTTATTGCCTTAAATATTATAATAATCAATAATCTCTTATAGTTTCATTTCTATTTGTCCACGAAAATGAATAATATGATAATAAATATTTTCATTTTCTTTATAAAATCACAATATTTAAAAACATATATAATAATTGTTATATATTTTTTTTATATTTAATTTTATTTTTAATTAAATATTTAATTTATTTTAAATCTTTCTAAATAATTAATAATTATTTTTATTTTGTTTTCAATTTTATTTTATTTTTAATTTTATTTTCAATTTCAATTTATTTTAAATTAATAAGTTATTGTTTTTTAAATGTTCAATATCTTTATTTTTTCACTATATGTATATATCACAATTGTATTATTATAATTGATTCTAATATTTTAATATTACTTTGCGGTATCTTTGTAATATTCAAACAATATCCATCCTCTCGTTGTAATATTGCTGACAAAAATAATGGAAAGCAATAGAAAAATATGGAAAAATAATATTGTTGCAATGTTGTTACTTCACATGCTGTATAAATTGAATCTCAAAAAATACCTTGTACCTCGTAATTTCGCCAGCTACGATACAGCCGTCAAAGCGATCCAATGGCAAACCTCGAAAACCTCGGGCCAGGAAAGAGGGAGAAAAAGATTGTCATCGAGTAAAGACCGTTAGGGGACACTCAGGAGTTTTCAGCAAATGTGCTGACTGAATGAGGAATCCGGCTCAAAGCTGCGTTTTCAAAGCTCACTGAGAATTCAATGCTAGAATTTTCTGTACATTCGCATAGTACGTTACGATACATGTGTATACGTGGAATCCACGAGAAGTATTCCTAACGAGTGATCTAAAAATAAGACAGAAAGGGAAACCGTAAGGGAAAGAGACAGACACAGAGAAAAAAAATAACGGAAATGAAAGAGAAAGAAGAAGCGATGCAGAGAGAAGGGGAGGGGCAAGAAAATGGGATAGATAGAATCGGAATGAGGTTTTCGCTTCTGAAACAAGAAACATGCATTAACAAAGGAGAAATTGGGCCACGGTGAACTTAGTTGGTGTACAGCGAACTTCATTTGGGAATTATCTTGTCGCTCCACCCTCTTCCGCCCGCGTTCTTAGCGATTTCGCGTAAACTTTAATGAGAACTTGCGTGTTTATTTATTTATATTTTTCAGCAGGCGTGTACCACGTTTGCCGGAATTTCCAGAGAACCGCGCCCTATTTGAAAATTTATGTAACCCCGAACCCCGCCCGTTAAAGATCCCGCCGTGGGATCGGCAGAAACGAAAATGAAATTTCGCGAGCGGATCGCCCGCACGTGTCCGCGCTGTGGACTCGTCGCTGACGAACGGGGCACGTATCGGGATTAGCTTCTGCTTCAGGGATTACCAGACCTCCCGTCCCGCGGAGAGGTACGTGGCTCGCGATCATTAGAGATTACGGTTGACGACACCTTGATTCCGAGCGCGTGCCGATATCCGGTTAACGGAGGTAACCACCGCGGGGTTCGAAAGGAGGACCCGCCCCGGTTACGAAACGCCGTCGGGAAAGGCTGGCCGGGAAATGAAGATAGGATTTCCCACGAGGGGAAATAAGCTCGACTTTTTTTTTTTTCATTGCGCGCGAACTGTGTTAAGGAGATCGTCGAGATTTATCCCGCAGAAACACCGTGATCGCATTGTCGGGGCGCGCGGTTAAATACGCGGTGAAAAAAAAAAACACATTATTTCGCACATGGGGAGATAAAGCTCGGCCCGATATATTCTCTCATAAATGATTACGGAATATACAGTTCAATATATGTATATGTGCAATTAATTAATTTCAGATTAAACTCCACTCTCCGTGCCCCACAATACACGTAACAATTTAAATATTTATAATACCGGGACGCGTGTTAATGCAACGTTCATAACGTTGCAAGTCGAGGCAAAGGGCATTCTTCAAATTTTCCAATTAACGCGGCAAAACTCGGAAAAGCTTCGACAATTTGTAAAAAGTGTCTTACGTCGTATCTTATGGAGCGAGGAACT
Source organism: Monomorium pharaonis (assembly GCF_013373865.1). Taxonomy (NCBI): domain Eukaryota; kingdom Metazoa; phylum Arthropoda; class Insecta; order Hymenoptera; family Formicidae; genus Monomorium; species Monomorium pharaonis. The sequence continues at coordinate 20,548,583 of NC_050475.1, read as the reverse complement.
CCCTTTTCGCGCGGCACAAAAAGGATGTCGGCGACGAGTAGGGAATATTTCAAACTTAAGCGGCGGAAAGTGGGCGACGCGAGACAGGTGGACGGTGCAATAAAAGTTTGAGATCCCGGTTGCGAAGTATAAGAAAAGGAGCACGAGAGGCGACGAATTGAGATAAGTTTTCAACGTTTGCTAAAGTAGCTAATGAATCCCGAGAAGCTCGCGACAACAAATTTGTTTAGATTGATTAAATATTGCGAAAAGCCGATAAACGGATGCAAAGGGGATAGAGAGGAAAGAACATTCTCGCTTTAAGAGTGTCTTTACTTTCGAAATGATAAATATTGGAATGAGGTTGTAGCGTTAAACAGAATTTGCTGACACGAAATATTTTGCAGGGTTTCATCAAGACAAATATATACTCATTATTTAATAATGATCACGAGTTTAGAAGATAGAAAATAACAATCTTGAAACGAAAAAATTCGTCTAGTACTAAAATTTTTTAACGCTGGAACATTGTTTTGACTATAATATTAAAATAAAACTTTGTAAAAAATTCTAAATTATCAAATTCTAAAAGTAAAAATAAAATATAAAAGCAAGAACCCCATTTCCTTCTTTATATATTTAAAATAATGATTGTTCAATAAAATGTAATTAGTTTTGACATTAATTTGACACTAATGTTTAACATTGTTTCTTCTTCCAGGCGGAATCGCGCCATTCGAGGCAAATTGTCTCGCCGAACTTGAGACATAATACGTTTCAATTATCGAGCCTTTTATCGGTGAAGAAAGAAGAGAATCGAGAAAAAAGCTAAATAACGAGTTATTTATGCAAGCGATCTATTACGGGCGCAATTATGATATCGATTAAGTACACGAGAAGCCATCGCCATTTAATCCACTTCGCCAAATCGAATTATCGTGTTACAAACAGTTACTTCGTGTGCGTGCGTGTATGTGTGTGCACGCGCGCGCGGACGCGCGAGCGCGAATGACAAATTCAAATCAACATCTCTGTTCGAGTGTCCGCGTTTGTTCGCGACGTTTTAACTGGATAGGTGCTCGAACGTGCTCGAGGCGGCACGCGATCGAAGCAACGCGACGAGGACCTCTTCCATTTTTCTGTGACGCGTCGAAACGATCGCCTCGAAAATAAGATGCGACATCCAATCGCGATGGTATAGACGGGATGCAAATTACGGGATTACGATAGCCTGTCCCGCGGACGAAAATAAAATGCCCGCCCCATCCGTCATATGTAAATTATCAATCGTACCGAACGTTTTTTTTTTTCTCTCTCACTGACGTCTCACGCAAAGTCAATAACGTATTAGTGAATGAAAAGCGAAACGAGTAAGATGAGAATGTATTTGATGCAGCAAGAGCGAAATGGTCGCACATCCCTAAGCGGACCTCGGCTTGCCATTGTGAGAAAATCATTATCTGAAAACCACACGTGTTCGCGTATGACAAATAATAAGGAAAAAAGGGATATGATACGAGATACGTCAAAAGCGACAAAGCGTGAAATGAATGAGAATTACTAGCACGCAATTCACATTGACGAAGACTAAATTATATATATGCAAAATTATCATTCGTATATAAGCAAAAGAATAATTTTTACATATAAAACAATGTTAAATAAAATACATTAGTTTTAATTTGCTACTACTTCTATAGCACAAAAGGATTGCAGCAATATTTCATTGTAAGATTGCAACAATGGTAAAAAATCAATCTTTAGCTCCAATACGTCACATTATAATACATGTTCTGATGCTTTCTAATAATATTTCAAGTGTTATTGTATTAGTACATTTTAACACGTAGAACTTTTAATATTATGTATCTTTGAATTAATTTTTATACAGAAGATACTAAAAATAGTACTGGCAAAGTACATCTTATTTTATTAGAATGTATGTGCATAATGCTGTGCTTTTTATTCTGCCTCGTATAATTTTTTAATTAGGAAAAGTATAATTCCACCGCGTCTGTTAAAAATTTTATTGCAAGATTGCAGCATTGCAAAAGCATTGTGAAACGTTGCTGCAATATTGTTGCAACACTGCAAACATTCATATCAACATTAGAAGTTTTAAAAATATTGCAATAATATTAAAATATATTATGTTTTAGTGTTTCTAATTATATATTTAAAGTGCAACGTATATTACATTAATACATAAAACTTCTAGGAACATCAAGTATCTTTGAATTGATTTTTGATAGGCAAACCAAAAAATTTTTAATTTCAAATGCATTAAATATATTTTTATTTTTTAACAATTTTGGGAATTCAACTTTTCATGAAATTATTTCATTAGAACTTCAATATGCAATGTTGCAACATTATAGTGATGTTGCTATAAACGTACGAGTAATATGTGACATTGTTCTTTTTCTATTCGGATGGAATTATTCGTTTGAAACTAATTGTCTCATAAAACTTGAGGCAACAGGTTTTCATTAATTGTTCATTTATATACAATGTATTTAATAATTCGTACGTAACAATTTGAGAATTGGTATAAACGCTCATTTAATAGTTACTTCACGAAACGTCGTCGACTGAAACGGTAATATACCCCCCCCCCCCTCACACACACACACACACACACACCACACATATATGTATGTATATGTATGTATATACATCTCGCGCATGTGTTATTATGCCGCATTAATTACCATGCCAAAGCCAAATTTACAAGGGCATGTAATCGAATGCTTTCTCCTACAACGTTATAATCGCATTACACGCAAGTAACGCGAAATTATTACTACGCTTTAGCAGCTACAGCGCGACACGTGGAGCGTCGCTTTGAGAAATGCATTCGCCTCTAAGTAAGGAGAAGTAATTTTACAAAGTGCCTATCATAATGCCTCGTAATTAAACTAACTGGAATACATTACAATTATCACCGTCATTTAGCATCAATATTAGCTTCATTCGTGACGTTCAATAAATTTCTGTATAATCATGTGAGAATATTACATATGTATATTTGAGAACTTAAATAAATAATACTAGAACTCTTTAGTCGAATCATTAAGATACCATTCAATTATTTGTAAATTTTTAAATAATTATTCGCAGCGTGTGTATAAGTGTTTTTACTATACATGCTAAAAAACAACACTGAAGAATTATATTTCACACGAAGCCATGAAAGCTTCGCAAAACAATCAGTTACATCATCACATTACCAATACAAAATTTTTTTTTATTTTTCACCTCTCAATTGCACGGATAAGTCCTCGTCTGTGATCACAAGTGAAACAGCAACTTAAAAAAATATCGGAAAACATCTGTTCGCAGTCATTCTCCCCTTCTCCCTCTCCTCCACCGTTATTGTTATATATGGTCACGATCTCCACCCGCACACGTGCGCAAATCCCGATACACGTGAATTTTACATCCACTCGCGCGCATGTACCGTGTGCGTGCCCCGGATCGGGGGAAACCAAAGTAAATGGACGTTTGCTGAGTAGCTTTTAACGCGAGACAAAAGCTGCGATACCCCGGGGTCGACGAGAAATTTCCCGATCAGCGTCCGAATTTTGCTTTGGAAGTCCGAGAGGGTGAAGAACGCACATTGTACTCGAGTCGGCCTCAGTAAATTGCTTCGTTAAGTCAGCACACGGTATTTTATAATCACATGGGAACAATGGGCGTGTTGTGTGTTCAAAATAAAAATAAAAATTATCTACGGTAACATGATAAAAACACATTTAAATAATAATAATACTTAAAATTGACTACTTAAATGTAGTCATGTAAATAAGAAGCGCCTATTACGATTAAAGCTGGTTTTAGTATATATCATATATATCATATATATTATTACATACATTCTTTATTATTTGGGTTTTTTATTTTATTATAAACTAAATGTATGTGCGGCGCGTAGTTCATAAATATCACAAATTTAAAAAAATTGATAATTAACTTAATAATGAATTAAAAATTGATGTTATGATATATGGCTAACGTTATACATGTTAATATGTTCTATAAATTTTGCAGATTTAAAGAGAAACAGAACTTGGATTTTTCATCGTCATAATTTTACAATTAATAACGATCCTAATTATGGAGTAGTTCTAATTATGAATCAAATTTATAAAATTAAATATCTTACAGAAAAACATACATGTATAAATAAAGTTATATAAATTTTTCTTTACGTTCTTTAATATCATTGTAATTTGTAATTACTGTAACATGCAATTATTTTTTCAATTATTGCTAAAAAAAAGCGAAATATTATCTCTCTCATTAATATTTCCAAAAATATGTATTTAATTTCTTAAAATTATATATTCTCTTGTAGAGATTGTATTTAATATACTAAATATACAATGTACATTAATATTGTACGTACATTTATTATTTTATACATTATTGTAAATTTAATGTACTAAATACAATATACCTGAATGTCATAATTTCAAGAACTTATTAAAGATATACAGTTTGAAGTTATCATTAAAGAGATTATTAACGTATAATATTTCACTCTTTTCTTTCTTAAATATCAGCAATATACATTAATGTACATTAATATAAATTTAAATACATATATTGATTCATAATTGGGACATACACACAAACGTTTTTAAATATTTTTTAAATTGAGAAAAACTTTAAATGACCTATAATTGAGATCGTCACTTCATTGCATTATAATGTTTTTTTATCCAATATTTGAAATATTGTCATATAACAAGATAATGTGCTTAGATAGAATTATTATAAATTGTTAATTTATTTGAATACTTAAATCTCCTTTCGATATTTACCAGATACCTTCCTCAATCTTGCTTAGATTGGAATCAATAATTGATCGAGATTCTTTAAGCTCTCTTTTGTAACTTTTGTATATTCCGCCGGTCTGCTTGCCTTTTTCTGAATTATGGACGAGGATCGATATAATAAAGAAAAGAGGATATTATAACACTCTAACTGTTAAATAAATAATAATACTTCAAAACAAAATCGGTACTAGATCTAAAAATTTTTAAGTATCTGATTCATATACATACATAAAAAAAGAAATATAATTAAAGTTTAAAATTAATAAATTTATTATCTTTCTTGAATATATATTGGTATTAAAAAAAAATATATATATATATATATATATATATATCTTGTTTAGACTGAAAACAGATTGGTGGAAATTTTTAAAGAATCTTCACATGGTTGTTTCTGTACATACTGACTCTTCTTGAAAAGAGAGGGATCAATTTCAATATGTAGGGGAGAAAGCATTAACCTAATTTCATTTTTAATGGCTTACGAGCTCTTCCAGCATCAATAAATATATTTAACATTAATCTACAAGAGATTTAATAGTTTACAATATACAAAATACAAATAAATGTAATCATCAGAGTATACTGTATGATAGATTACTGTACATATTCAAATGGAGTAAAAATATTTTTACAGAATAAAATTTTATTTTTGTGGAATATGTAAATTTCTACTTTGAGCGTTATTGAATGTATTTCCCTTTGTACGAAATGTTTATGATTTATCACAGAATTTTGTAAAGCTTATAAAGTCGGATTTGAATAAATATACACAATTCTAATTATTTTATGTACACATTATTTTAAGTAAAGTAAATTAGCACTAACGACATTCGCATCTTCTATGTTGCTCTTACGAAGATAACAACGTTACGCTCATCGTTGTATGTATGTATTGTATGTATCTCCCGAAAGCTGACCGGAGTACTGTATTACATTTGCGAAAGGCAGGAAAAACTTGTTACCGGCCATAGCAACGATGGCTGTCACACGGACAACCATCGAAAAATATTCCATTAGCGAGGTTGAGCGTTGTTCGCCTTGCAATGAAAAAAATGGCGGTCTCGATTTGTCTCCCGGTTAAAAAAACGAGAAAGAAATAGAGGGGAAAAAGACAAAAAAGCAATAAAATCAGCGAAATTTTTGTCATAAACGAGATGCATCCGTTTATCGATCGTCGTACCGTCAAATTGGCTGTCCCTACCCTGCATTACTGATTGTTTGCTTCATCCGTTGTATATTGGATATTATTTCGCAGAAGTTGTACGCAAGTTATCATTATTTATTCGTTATTTATATTTATTAATATATAAATAATATAAATATTTCATATTTATTGCATCATTATTATTTATGTGTTAATAAATGTTCAGAGATACTCTCCAATACATGAAGAGTCAGTCGACGATATCGCGATAAAGTTTACAAATGAGGGGCAAAAAAAATAACGGTCTTGTTGCATTTTGTGACCGCACAAATATCGCATGGAATTAATTCACTAATGCCTCCCGACTGCGAAACATTTTTATATACATATACTAGTAGTCTCCCTGCTACCATGGAATAGATTTTCCCAAGCGCGCACTGTTCCCAATAACGTACACAATTAGCATTCGTTATTGAAACCTCCGATTCCGTTGCCCAGGAGAGAGAGAAGAGCTATGTAAAATTCAATATCGGGAGAATCATTATTACCGCGCGCTGCACAATGGCGTTTAGCATAATCCTTTAATCAGCTTCGGGCAGAATACCAAGAAGAAGGAATTGTCGATGGAACGATGCTTCTCTCTCCGTCTCTATCTCTCTCTTACTCTTTATGTTTCTATCCAATTCTTGTTACAAATTTTAAATTAAATTTTTAATCATAGTTGATATGTTTCTTTGTACATAATAACTGTTACACTGTATTTGTAACGCTTAAGGGGATGCAGTCCCAGAGCGTCTAATAAAGAACGATCTGATCTGATCTGACCTGATCTTTCTCTTTCTCTCTCTCTCTCTCTCTCTCTTGAAAAATATATAAACCATGCAACAATTTTCTTTTACATTACTTGAAAACAAACGTATTGTTAAAAACAGGAGAATCATCTCTTACGCAAAATTTCCAAATATCGCCAATTTGTTCTCGCATTCATCGAAATGGTTTTCGCGTCTTTGCATCTCAATTATTCTCAAAAAATTTCTAGAAACTCTCTTTGGACTTTTCAGCATTCTCCAAGCGCACATCGATTCATTTCGGCGGATCCTCTGACCTGTTCAATAGGAGAGCTCTCCTTGTGAGCAAAATGGAGCGGAAAGAGGTGTGCGTAGTAATCATAATATTTCTCGCAAATTAAATTGTATGATAATTAGTATGAGAGGCAAATGGGACTTCCTATCTCTATCTCTCTACTGAGTTTTAATATACCGTTTTTTCATCACATTAGCAATTAAAATGTTTATACATGTATAATGCAAACAAAGATTTAAAATTAATATTTTCATCAAAATATTAATCCTAAATCTTTGTTCGTGTATCTATTACATGTAGAAACAAAAATTATTATATTTATATAAACAGAGATGAAAAGATGTTTTTGTTAAGTACATCTTGTAAAATTTTGAAACAAATAAATTAAAAAATTGAATATTTTCATCAAAATATTAAGGCCTTTAGAAACCTTTTATTCTTATATCTATTACGTAAAGAAAAATTGCCATATTTACACATAAACGGTTAAAACATGAGAAGTTTCTTGTTTCCTAAAAATTTAATTTTTGGAATTTATTTCGTATATAGAAAACCCTTCAATTAAAAATTGTGCCACACATTCGAAACATTTTTATAAAAAGTCTCAAAGACTCGGCCTTTATTCATCTAGACATTCGGTCACAATTCGAGAATACAAAGACGTCTGGTGAGAAATTCTAAAGAAAGAGGAGGAGGAAGAAAACAGGTAACATCACGGAGTCATAGCTATCAGGTGCCGATAGGGAAACGATCACGACGATGATGACAATGACAACGACGACGGCGGCAGCGGTGGCGGCGGCGGCGACTACGGAGCAAGGATGTTGGCGGGGGGGTATTGGAGGAAGAAGCCGCGGGAATAGAGGGTAGGTAGTTGGAAACCAGCAATTGGGTCTGCTGCCAGCGAACTGGGTGCTTGTAGGTGGGAGAAGGTCGCGGGAGGAGTGTACCAGAAGCCTGAAAACCGGGTCACCACCGGGTCACTGAGCCCCCCACCCCCTCCCCCTTTCTCCCCCTCCTCGTCGCTGACAAATAAACCCGGGAAAGTGCTCCTTCGCATCTACGAATTAATTATAAATATTATTGGCTGACCGACGCGAATTGCCGCGATAAGCAACTTCTCGGTCGGATACCGTTGGTCCGGCCCTCGAGGATAAAGATAAATATTTAGAGCTGTGGCCCGGTGAGTTATTGTGATTATGTTACGTTACGTAATTAACAACTGAATGTATCATTAATAATTATATCGTGCAAATGATTATATCGGCCGTTATTGATCCATTAAATTTTCGATACGCGCATAATTAGTACTCGAATATATGGGACTTTAATAAAAATTCATGCAGCACTGTATCGAAATACGACGATTATTTTTTCATAGCCTTATTAAGAGGCGGAATCGCGCGGATGTATTTTCAAATCTGATTGAATTCACTCGCGATTACCTTTGCGTGTCCTCTTTCATCACTCGCCCCCCCCCCCCCCCGAGATGTCACACCGTTATATTTTGTGTGAAAGGCAGGCTTTCAATTTCGATTCGGCCGATGAAAAGACCATTCTGGCTTATTCAAACGAGGTGGGAAACGAATTCCTGGAAAACATGCGTACACCTCGCTTTCAGCGGCTCGAAAATAGGCAAATCTATTTTCGAATTTAGACCGTCGTCTACATGTATCGACACTAACGAGGCAGGGCGGCATTTAATGCCGGTCAATGATAGAGGAAACGACGAAAACTAGATTGTCATTATCAATAATAATTGACCATATCCAGACCAAATACATAACCGAGTATCATAGCTCAGTATGTACTACGCGAGAAATAATATTAGAGGAGATGATGTTATGTGTCCTTTGTAGGTATTATGGCTACTCATAATATCAAGTGAGAAATTCTAGTGATTACTTACGAACGAAATCATTTGTGTAGCGCGTAGTTATGCAGTAACGCTAATATATCAACACAACACACAACCAACATTTATAAGGCATTTTTACTTTTGAGCATTTTAAAATTACTTCGAGGTATATTTTAACGTTAAATTACGCATACGTCCTCATTCTTTGTAAACTTGGATATATTATGACACAAATACATTATATGTACAGTTGAGTGCTTCCTTTTTGTTATTTTACATTTTATTCGGGTATACATATTTCGAATTAGATACAAAATTAAACAATAGCGTGGGATCTAATGTAGCCTTCTAAGCGTGCTGATATTTCAATCTCTTTTTCAATGTTTTTATATCAAAATAGTTATTGAATATTGATTCTACTACTAATCTATAGTTTACATTACATATAAATTTTTAATACTACACTCTATATACTGAAGAGATAACTTTTACATGCATATATTTGCATATAATCTGCAATATTTTCTCTTTATTTTGACTAAATGTAATTTTGTAACAAAACACTGTATCTTTGTAAACAAAACTAATTTTTTAAATCTATATTTTAGTGTAAGCGGCCGCATTACCGTAAACTCCCGTTTTTCCATTATGCAACTGTCGTCACATTTTTATAAATAAAATTCCGAGTATTAGATACTTTATAAATTTTAATCTAAAATTAATTGAACAACATATTGGAAATGTTAAGTTTTCATTTAATTTACAATATTGACAATTATTGACAAAGTTATTGCATAAAATGTAACTGAGATAGACGGCTATAATAATATCACCTTCCATATTTTTAATAATTCAATGTATTGGCTGGCGGCACGTGATATCAAAATACAGTCTTTGCCAATTCGCTTCTTTTTTATTTTCACATTTATAAAAGAAGGTTTAAAACATAAAAATTGGTAAAAACCTAGGAATTTATATTCAGTGTATTCCTATATCTATATTAAAGAGTCAAAGTTTACCGATTTTTCATCCATTTCAAATCTTTTTGTCCACCTCATAAACTTCCATTGTGCCAGTAGTAACAACTGCGAATAGCAGCGGTCTGCCACAGAGCGGACAGGTAAGAAGCGATCAAAATAGGTCGGAAACAGTTAGCTTCGCGGTCTCGACAGCTCCCGTGAGAAACGTCGAGAAACGTCGTTACAGATAGAGAGATAAAACGTCCGTGCGGAATCGATTCTGCGGTTGTATCAACTCTTGATCCCTAAATACTCACGTGGCGGAATATTGCACAGATTCTCGCGTCGAGAATCTCCGTTAATTCACCCGTACAAATTTGCTAGAAATTTTTCATCTCTTATTAAAATTAAAAAGAAAATTAATTGTATAAAAATTAAGTCTGTGTAAGAAAGCACAAACTACTTATTCTTCATTATTCTCAGAGCAGAGCTCTGCTGGCTCTCGTACGTTGAATATTCTTCAGGCAATTTGTAAAAAGTACCTTATCGTTCATCCGACAGGTAAATTAATGAATAAATGAATAGATCAAAGAAGAAAGATGATTACTTTGTTTCTGCGTTTACAAAATAACAATCCCGCTCGTGCCGAGTTTTCGCCTCGTATCAAAATAAAATAATCGTACGCGTATCGGATTGAATCACATAAATTGACGATCGATAATCGTTAGCATTATTTTATTTTAGTAGATGACGCGACCTTTTCCGTTCTTTTTTACACAATAAAAAATACAAATGACCAGTGTAGTCTTGATAAAATTATCTAGATAAAGAAATGGCTTATCTTTATCTTTATCTAAATTGAATGTATACTCGTATTTATCTCCATCTTTATATATTATAAATTAAAGAAGTTATCTTTTTCAAATTAAGTGAACAAGTACGAAGTATTGTCCTTAACTTTAACTTCCAAGTTACCTTATTTACTCAGAGATAAATCTTTGAGGTGATAACAGCACATCACGTAAATCAGAAAATAGTAATGTAATATAAAAAATTGACCCAAAACTAAAAGTAGTTTAAAACTTTTGCAAAGAATCTTATTAGTCATTATAAAGTGAATTATACATTTCTATATTTTTCAACTTTGAGTTTTATTTGCGTATTGATCTAAATGTAATTATGTAATTTATATAATTTATTTTATTTTAGATTTCTATTCATTTCTAATGCTCTAAGTGCAACACTGCAAACGACACCCATAGAGAAAAATATTTTTTTTAATTTAAGAAATTTTCTTAAATATAAAGAAATTTTCATTCATTGTAATACTTCAACCAATCAAATATTTAAACTAACAAATGCAATTATTTGGTTTTTCAAATATATATCTTTTAAAGAAACTATTTGTTTAAAACAATTTTATTAGTGAAGATATTGTATTACATATTTTACTTATATATATAACTTATTTTTTTACTTCACGCAATCTTATTATTTCGGTAACGTTATATTGTTTCATTTTACTTATAAATTATATAAAATAATTATATTCACATATATTCACATTATAATTCCTACATAAATTTAATGTATTCAGGAATTAAAAGTATATTAGTAATACTAAAAATATTAATTTTAACTGTTGTGATTGAATCGTGGGTATTTGTAAAACTTTCTTTTCCAATGAAATGAAAAGATGCAGTACCTGCGAGCTGTATTTTAAATTGCACAAAACATGCAAAACTATCTAATAACATAATAACAAGACTTGGAGAAGCTTTATTTCCAGAATGAATAAGAAAAGCAGAAAAACTTGCAAAAATCCCGAAAGTACAATTAAAGTAAAGGATGTTTGCTAAAGCTTGCGCCGCGAGCTCTTACATCCCCCGTGAATCTTGCTTACGTTAGTTATTAGCGGTTCTGTTAGCGATAGTAAGCCGCATGAGATTTCACGGAGTAATCGCAGAAAGGTTACTTAATGCAGATTTAATGTAGCTTTTAAAAAAATTTGTTATTGCGTCGAAAAATATTGCTTCAAGTAATCGTGTTTAACATTTTATTTAAAATTACATGGTTTTTGTAAAAAAAAAAAGAAAAAAAACTAATCAAACAAACAAATAGAAAAAATGTATGTAAAAGAACGTTTCTCTCGGTGTGGAAGTAGTTTAAATGGCCAAATGTGAGTGTCTGGGGAATCGTCGAGTTACGTCGGCATATCAAGTAGAACAGCCTCGCGGCGAGTCAGACCTGCCGCCCGAGCGGAGGTAAATCTAATGTAACGTTATATACCGAACACGTATCACGTCGTAACGTTACAAATGATGGCACGTTACCGCGAGTAATACAGCTACCCGTCCTCGTCCGTCGACGCCCACGACGGTGTCACGACAGTGCGGATTACGACACGCGGTGGAGTATACGATGCACTTTACAATGTCGACATTACGCGGATTATCGACTATACGCGCGCCGAGATAGCGCGCGGACAATAATTCGACGGGAGTATGAAATCGATTCGCTATAAATAATGATTATGCATAGCGGCATGACATTTTCGAGAATATGCGAAAAAACCGTAAAGAAAAAGTCCGTGAGAAAAACTATTCTCTTTCTCACATAATTAACTGTCTTCTCTCTCCACCCCCTCGCAAGATATTAAAATACTCGCTTAAAATAAATTCTACGCGGTAATTACAGAAGTTCAGTCTCATTTACCGAGGATTAATTATGTCTATAGAGATAGCTCCGAGAGATATCATAAGAAACAAGATTCTTATCGAGGATTTTAAAAAAGCAGCAACACGCGAAAGTAGAAGGGGGGACATGAGTTATCATTATAAAAAAAATTTTTAATAGCGACGAACGCGAAATGAGCAGCATCAGCGCTAGCTGGGCGGGACAAAGGGCGTTTACTCCATTTTTACGATAAATTGCTCCTTTGGAAATCCATTTAGCCGTGGGAGAAACGGCGCGGCGACGGCGGCAGCGGCGCTCTCTCCCGGCCCAAGCCCGATAAATGCATTATCGTTTTTCCACCGTCGCGCCGCCGTCTTCTGCGAGGCGGCGATAAAGTCGAAGTAACGCGGCTCACACACACACGCGCGCGCGCGCACTCGCGAGTGCGGTAAACACGAAATTAACACCGTCGCGATCATCCGCATGGTTCTCCCAGCCGTCGCTATGGCGGATGCACTTTTCTGTCTGTCGCACGTGCTCTCATATCCGTTAACGTTAACGTTATTTCAGTAACGCTTGCGTTTCCCCTTTGTTACGCAACGAGTGCGCAGCTGGCGCCTATTGCCCCGGCTCGAGCCGGCCTCGTATATATTCGCATTATTAAATCCCTCTCACGTGCTCCCTTTGAAATTCTCTTATGCATTTCTCAGAAAAGAAACGCGACCGGCCGAACGACCGACGTTCGACACTAACCACCCGCTTACGAGGATTTTATCATAATTTATTCTACACCGTTATCTCCGCCGCTGTGATTGCAGCTAATTCGAGAGAAATCGCCCCTTCCCTCTCTCTTTCTCTCTTAGAGTCTTTCAAGATTGACAAAGGAAATTACGAAGGGGGGCTTAACGAAGTTTGCTTTTCGCTAATCTAAACCCGTCTAATGTTCCCTAATGGGTTCGTTAATTTGCCCAACAGCGAGAACGCACGATAACGCGCCGCCTATCAATTTATTTAGAGAGACTCGACAAGGATAAATTGCTATGACGCGAGCAATCGGCCGTCGTAATTGTCGATCGAAAGCGGCGGCGGCGCTTCCTTAATCGCGTGTCAGGCCGCGTGAAGGTTCTTGATACGTAATGTCCCGCAGCCTAACGAGGCTAATTAGAAGTCGCATTAACCGTAACGTTCGTCCCCTTATCGACATCCACAAACCGCCCGCCCGTTCGTCCGTTCATCCGTCCGTCGCGTCGCCTGGACTGGAAGCTCCTCGCGTGATGTAACGTCCGCAACGTCGTGCGGAATCGATCGAGCTAGTAGTCCAGCGATTTCGTCATTACGGCGCGCATCGCAGGCCGATTTTTTTTCCCCCCCTCACACGTATGCGCGACACAAGTGTACATACATGTACACCTATGATCGCTGGCGATAATCGCCGTGCCTTTCGACGGTGTCGAATACGGGAGACGCGTTCGTCACCGTTCATCATGGTCCATCACTCGATTCCTGACGCCTGGTCCCCTGACATCCGGAATGACGGATATCTCCCCGAGCATCATTCTCAGACACGACGCACTCCCCTCCCTGTCTTTCTCCCTGTCTCGATGTCATTATATCGGGACACTATTCACGATTTCCCACGTGTCGTGCGGCTGCTGCACGAGTCCGAAATGACGCGTGCGCCTCTTTTTCCTCTCGAAGAGTTGTCTACATGTTGACCGAATCATCCGAACAGATTATGCCGGGGGAGAAACACGTGCAATAGGTATAAAATAAGGCCGGGAATTGAGATATCAATAGTAGCGTTGCTAACTCCTCGGTCTTCGAGCACAGTTCTGTTTTGAAGACTCTTGACCGGTGTCAGATCACAAAGGCAAAGTTCGGACAGCAGAAGTTTAGTTTGACGAACAGTTAGTGTTTAAAAGTTAATAATTGTTTAATAAAACATATCGATCTATTACTAATAAAAAAAATACACACTTCTCAAATTATGAGACCGTAATTTTTTGCATTTAAATGTGAGTGCTTCAACTACACTATCAAATAACGTTTGATAAATGTTATATATATATGTAACAAGTAGATAATTTTGACATTAGTTCAACATACATTTACAATTTCGCCAAGCAGTGTTTATGTTAAATTAAGTTTTTAGTAAAATGAAATATTTCATGAATGACAGAAGAAATAAGTTTACAATGGTTAAAACAGAATATGATTTATTCTGTTATTTTGCTCGAATTTATAGATTTTATTAACCCAAAAAATAATAAAAATAAATTATTTCCTTTATGCGCTAAATTAGAACAAAATGTAACTTTAAAAGAATATTAATAAACAAAATCTCTAATTACTTCAAATTAGTTATCCACCAATGCATAAAATAAATTTTTTAATGCATAGGAAAATAATGATTTAACGTCGTACGTAATATGTTTGTAATAATTTTTATATCATATAAAATATTTTAAACTCTAGATTTTATAAAAATAAATTGTAAAAGATGTGTGTGTATATTTCTCATTTATAATCCCCTCCCTAAACAAACGTCTGAGATTTTAGGAGACGTAAGTGATCAAAGAAAAGTTGACAATTCTAATCAATAGTCGCACTTTAAATGACTAAACAGAAGATGCGGATAATTTCTAGATTTTATTTTGGTCTTCGGATGTTCGTCCATCAATAAAATAACCTGGTTGCATTGACATCCTGGATCATGTAATATCGAACCATCTATCGTGCCGCACAGAGGTCTCTACGATGCGGAAATTTACGGTTCAACGGACAAATCCCAAAATCGCACTTCCACATGTACTCCGTTTTCACTTCTCCCGTGGTTTATTTCTCTCTCTTTCTCTCTCTCTCTCTCTTTCTCTTGGGGGAATACATTCGGCCGAGATTCCCATTGGGGATTTCCCAGTGTTCGGACGTCGCATCGTGGATGTAAACAAAAGCGACGGAGGAAAAGAAGACAGGTCGCTCAGCTATGAAAATGGGGTCAAAGGCCACTCGTCAAAATTGGCATTCGTCGCAATTGCGCTCGGCTGAATGCGAATAGGAACGTGAGCAAATTCTTTACTGAGATACCACTCGATCAGATGCGCGAGAGCAATATTATGCTTGTGCAAAAATCAGATAAGACGATAAAGAGAAATCTAGGAGAAAAGCTACTTCGCGGGTATTCGACAAATTTGCAGAGGAACGTTTGTACGATTATCCGAGGCACACACGAGAGTGTGAAAATAAACCATGTAACTGCGCGCAAATATTCAGTTTTCTTTTTTTTACGCGAGACGATAAATCGGCTGTTCGAGACTTCATCTCGATTTCCAAACAGTGATCGGCAAAAGCAGATTCAATCGAGCGTGAAAAAATCACTAGAAACGCGGACATAGATGAAAGACAGAATTTCAAAGAGCACGCTACGAATTTCAAATACTATTTAGACCATTCATGGGGTTTTAATTTTTATGTTATTACTCGAAAAGCTCGCAGAGAGTACCCAGATCAATTCTAAGAAGCGTGGAGCGTTAAATTATTTGATATTCGATAGTCATCTTAGATATCGCGTTATTTTTTTTATGAATACCATTTTAAAGGGGTGTTCTCCTTTGAAAGGTAATAAAAATCGATTTTAAATTTAATGTCCCTAGTTTTCAAGTTTTTAAAATATATTTCCATCAATATTTCATAATTTGACGAAGTTATAGACAAAAAGAAGCAAATGGCGATTTTCATAGGTGAAAATCGAAATTCTTGTTTTAGCACGATATTTATTATACGGACGTTTTTAAATAAGTAATTTATAAATACATAAGTCATTATCATATATGACAAACGCTCTCCTAACAATCATATTATACGGTACACATTTTCTTGATTCATCTTGCTTACAGCAGCAAAGTAAATTTGAAATGTTACAGCAAAATTAAAAAAAAAATATATATATATATATTAACATTATAAAAATTGCAATCTTTTGGTGAAAAAAATGTGTGCATATTTTAATTTATACTTTGCAAAAGAATTAATTCTCCGTTCCCCGTTCACAAAATCGCGACGGGGATGCTGTAAGGGATTCAATCGATCGGAAAGCAGAATTCCCGTTAACGGGCAAAGAGCATGATCGGGGACGTGAGGTCGAACGGCAAAAGCTGCTTTTTTCCCTGCTTAACTGGAAATCCGCGATGGCATAACGAGCCGATGGAGACTTTTACGATTGAGAAAAATCGCGCGCTTCCCTTAAATCGCCGTGCCCATCAAACGCGATTTCAATGCCGTCGCTCTCCGGCTTCCCTTATGGTCCGCTGGCATATCGCGTATTACGACGTAGTAGTCATAATTCTTACCTCTCGCCCCCTTAAATCTCTTCTCTCTCGGAGGTGCGTTATCAATTCAGGAAAATTCCCAGGAGATAGCCGAGAAATCGCGAAGGGACCTTTTACGCGAGAAAAAAAGGAATTTTAACGGCGCGCCTGATGTAAGTTTTATATATGTGGTGTAACGTATTGCATAATGTAAGGATCTGAAAGGATCCTTTCCTGAAACCTTTCCGCGGTGTCCGCGTTCTGAGTTAATTACACGGTGATCCTTTTCGCCACGCGGCTGAAAGAGTCGAACGCAAAAGCGCCCGGCGCCGGCGCCTCTTTGGCGAGGCAATAAAATGGAAAGAGAGTGCTCTCTCGCACGACAGAGAAGGAAGGAAAGAGAGTGAGTTAATAACGAGTCGCATCGGCTGAATTACAGGTGCAAGATGATTTCAATATTCCGACGCAAAGGGGGAGAACTCTCCGGCGAGCTTCGATAAGCCGGAGCGTGGGCAAAAGGGAGGCGACGGCGCCGAGAGCGTGCAGTCAAAGTGAGGAGGCGGCGGCTCCCCCCCTCGCGCGCTTTGATTTCATCGCGAAGAATTGCACAATAATTTGCCAGATGGATTCGCGTTAGAGAGGAACGTGGAGGCACGAAAAAAAAAAAACCTCCCCCGAGATCTCGGTCGTCCTTGGGAATTGATTACTTTTGAGAAACTATCGTCGATAGCGCTCGAAAGATCTGGGAGAAAGGAATGTTTCAATTAGAGAAAATGCGACACACTTCGCGCGTCTCCCGTTCTTTTATTACACGCGGCGCGGCACGGAAGCCCCCTCGCTTCAACTCGGCGGAATAAACGGGGAATCCCGCGAAAAGCTCGTTCCCATTCGCGAATGGAATATGTACACTCGGCGCGCGCGCGCGCGGCGGGTCTGTCATTTCGTTTCACTCTACGCGCGACGGGTGTGCATTTCTGTATACCCTGATGCCCGTGGAAATTAATCAAGTACTGATTAAAGAGCCCGCCTAATTAGAGAGAGAGCTCGCCTAAGAGCTACTTTAGCACGTATGTCAAATCGGGTCGGGTCGCGTCGGGTTGGGTGGAATTTGGTGAGGTGATGTTAATATCATCTTGCGTTCACGGAACAACAATTCGAAGATTCTCGCGTAATTGTTATTGCCGCAAATTAACGTTGCCGTTATGCGGTTCTCCCTCTCTTCACCCAAAATCCAGAATCCAAAGCTCAAAGCCCTTCCGAAAGCTTGATTGCGGTCTCGTAATTTCTAAAATTAAACGTACTCCGCGTCTCACGCCGTCCTCGCGTAAGTTTCCTGGATATTCAAGAATTTTGAGATAAGAAGAGAGAAGAGGAAAGAGAGCATAAAAGAGCAATAAACGTAATTCTCCGAGTTAAGTGGCGGCTAATTCTCGAAGATGGAGATTTAAGGACGCGGGATGCACCACGCGGCACGTTCGGCGAAGGGATGCCAAAGGGAATCGCGCGCAATTAAGTTTAGGCGCGTATCGGATTGAATTGCATCAATTAATCAGAAATCAAGATAAATCGTGACCGATATTCCAATACGGGACACGTCGACGCATACCATTACCTATCACGCGTACACGCAGAAAAATTTATTCACACGTTAAGAAAAGCAGCTACTTATTTTATTAGTTTTCTTTTTCTAAGTAACGGTTATCCTTACAAAGAATATCTCCTTGATGAATAGTTTTAAGATACACTCATCATATACTTGAAACAAGAAAAAGATTTACTTAAAATAAACTTCTGTGCACATCACAGAAAAATATGTGCCTGAATTAAATAATCACTTATTTTAAATAATCTACAAGTTTGTACAGTCACGCACGAATCTATCGCAAGTTCGTCATAAGTGACAAATTTATTCAAAATATATTCTAAATCCTGGTAACTTAGCACTTCATTTAAGAATATCAAGTGAACATAAAAATTCGATTCACTTATTACTCTGACTTTTCCTCAATTTAATTTTATAATATTCTGCGAGAAAATTTAGATTCTTTTTTCAAGTGTGCGATAATAAGTTTTTCTAAAATTTGTGATGAGCTTTGATATTTTAAGACTGTTATCAAGAAAATATTCCTTATTGAAGATAATAATTACTTATTAGAAGGGGAAAAAGTAAATTGAGTAATCGCTTTTCCTGGCGGTAGGATAAATATTTTTCTGTGTGTATAGCTGCACGCCGTTGCGTTCGCGAGGATTCGTTGAAATCGCGCGTCGAGGTCGTCAGGTCGACCCATAGTCGATACACCGCCGACAGAATTCAATTTGCCGAAGGGAGAGAATTCGGATTATAATTTTTTTCCTCTTGCCGTTATTTCCATGCATAACTGATGAACCTTTAAGGGACCCGATAGAAATATCTGCCACCGGTGATTTTGTATTAAAACAACGACGGAGCCACTGGCCGGGGACGTGCCGTTGAGACATCAAGCAGTGGGAAAATGGAAAACATACAACTTATGTGCGTTGCACCGCGAGCTTTCGGAAAGTTGCAAAGAATATATTATATGTATATACATATATATAGCGTCCAGTAAATCGCGATGTAACACAAAAGAAATGTTGACTCAAAAATGCAGAATAAATTCTTGCGAAATTGGAAAATGTAATATTGTTATAACATGAACATAACGTCTAAATCGAATCGCGCCGCCATCGCTGTATCCGTACTCTCGAAATTTTCATCGATAAGAAGCGCAGATGAAAAAAAAACTCTCCTTCGTACGTATCTACACGGTAAAAGACAGTGTACATTTGTTTTTAAAATACTTGTTCTTATATTATTATATGTTCTTATAAAGGTTACATGTATAACATTAGACAAAAATCAAATCGTTATCTATCGTCTTTTCAGTGGGCCGTTTAAGACTTGTAATACGTGTTAAATTTAGCACCAAATTTCCAACAGTGTATATATCACTTAGGCTCTGACACGTAACGCACACGCACACGTCTGTTCCGTGTCGGATCAAGATACGACGCCATATTCGCGCGTCTGGCACTTAAATCGAACCCTACGAAATTTCAGCCGACAGCCCGGTAAAAGCTCTACGAGACTTTCAGAATGGAGTGCAGACGATGGTGTGGGAACGGCGGAAACCGGAATAAATTTCAGGACGCGGATCTCTCTTTTTCCCCCCCGATGCATCCGCCCGATTCTTTTCCGTGCCGTCTTCTCCCTCGCGATTCCATCGAACTGCTTTATGACATTTGCGAAACTCGCGGAGTGTATGAGTAAGTGAAGCATAGAAATCTTCGACAGGTACAACGATGGCGGCAGAACCTCTTTCCCGGAATGTTATGCGATCAAAGAGCAAGTGATTTTGCATAAAAAAATATACTGAAAATGTAGCACGAAACTTTTAATTAAATATTTTGTTTAATATCGTACGTATAAATATGATCTTATGTAATGACACTGTTGATGAAAAACTTTCTTTTCTCATTTCCTCTTTCTATTTTGTGAGAAGCTCAATTATGTCGTTCTATCATTTTATCATAAGAACTTCAAAGATTTGTTGCATTAAATTATACTCATTTGTGAGTTATATTATTGTTGCTAATGAATGCGATATATCACCAATAATTATGTAAACTACCATTATTAAAAAACATAGAAACTAATAGCGAAATTAGTTGGACATACTAGTGCGAGTGCACATTAAATCCTATATAAAAATACAAAAATTGAAAAATATGTTTAATATAATGTAATATAAATATATATTTGAACTACGAAATGCTCATTATACTTTATTGTACTGTTTGGTGAAATGAATATTTTGTCATTCAAAATATGAAAATTTCACTTTTATACTTATATTACATTTAGATTACATTAATATACAACGGTTTTAATATGTGTACCAGTGCGCACTGGCGCAATCAATTTTGCTATTAAATTCTGTTTTTTTTTCAAGTTTAAGATAAGGAATATTCGTGAAGAATATGTTTCAAGTGGAAAAGCAGATCCCTCGGGTTGTGAAATTTATTCACGCTCGTTTTTGATATATGTTCGCCTACCGCGCAGGATTTAATGCGGAAGTCGAAGGGACTTAACCCTTGGAGTACCGATGAATACACGTCCCCTGGGCGTTCATTTAAATTCTTGCTGCACCGGCAGCGACTGAGAATCTCTCTTTTTCCTACAATGAATACACTGACAAAAATCACTCAAATTATAAGAAAATATTATACGTCAGCAATATTAATTATTTTAAATTATTACAGTTGTACCAACTAAATCGACAAATAAGTTTATAAACATATTATATCTTTCTTTTTCTTCTCTCTCTCTCCCTCTCTCTCTTTCTCTCAGCCTGGAAATGTGGGACACGCAATTAACTTTTTATTACATCTCTATTACATTCCAGGTAAGTTTTGTTCCGATATCGTGTAAGTTCGATAACTGTTTATTTAATAAGATGAACCTTTAATACTTTGTTGAAAATGTCAAGCGTAATACTTTTTGTGGAAGGGAAGAAGAAGCAGTATAGCAAGCTTTTTGTTAAACTT
Organism: Monomorium pharaonis; assembly: GCF_013373865.1. Lineage (NCBI taxonomy): Eukaryota > Metazoa > Arthropoda > Insecta > Hymenoptera > Formicidae > Monomorium > Monomorium pharaonis. The sequence continues at coordinate 20,527,170 of NC_050475.1, read as the reverse complement.
TATAAGAAACTATAAAAGGTCGTAAGGTATGCGTCGATTTATTTTCATCCGGATTTACGAAGAAAACGGAATTGAATCTTCCCAGCAAGAGATGATACGCTTCTATTATTTGACACGTTTTCATCATACGAGTTACTTTTTCCCTCTAAGTTTACAAAAACGCATATTAACGTAAAAGAGCATCGGAAAGATTGAAAATAATATTCAACTGACTTTCCGATGTTTTAATCGAATAAGTTCTAAGAACGATAAAAAGATTATTGAAATCAATATGTAACCGTAAGATAATTTCAACGAAAAATATGCTATTAATTTCTTTAAATATAAATATAAATCAGTGATTTTAAATAATTTTCTGTTTGTGATAATCAAACACACATATTTTTACACGTGGTTTTTACCGTTTAATTTAGCTAAATTAAATAACTTGTAGACAATTTTCTCTATCTTTCTATTTCTCTCAGAAGCAGCAGAGAAATGTAACGCGAGTTACGAAAGGGTTAACGTATTGCGCACTGGCGGTAAGCGAAATGTTCATCCGAACGAACTTGCCCGCCACGAGTTCGGCAAACGGAGCGAAGTTCCGAGGCGGCGGTAAATCGAAGCTCGAAACGGCGTATAATTCCGCAGCCCCCGCGCGCGCGGAAACCTTTCATCTCGCGAGAGGAATTAATTTATACGAGCGTGTTATCGGGCTCGACGAAGGCGGGCTCTCCTCCCGACGCGATTCCCGTATTCGGTGGCGGAGGGCACTCGGCTCTGCCAGTGGAATCCCGGACCGGATTGAAATTGTTCGCGGATGAAATTCCGGTAGGTGTGTGTTCTCGGGCTTCGGGAATCAGGCTGCTTCAACAAACTTCGGAATGGAAAGGTGAAAGGCCGCCAAAACTTCGTCCGGCACGGCCGGGCAAAGTGCGACGATCGGAGAAGAAAAATTGCTCTCTGCCTTCTCCTCCCCCTCCCCACGCGCGAGGAATCAGCGTGATTAATTACGAGGTCGCTTTTTGTCGCTCGCACGCGCTGGTCGTTGAGTTGATCCGAGTGTCCCTCCGCAGCTGACGCGCGCCCCTGAAAGGGCTGCCTCTAGCTGAGGGGCTGATGCGCGCTTTTTGACCGAGATGCGAACCCCTTTTCCCTTTGGCGTTATCTGTACAACACACACGCCGGCGACGGACGACGTGGGCAACGTTTAATACTCAGCACAGACGAAATCACAATCGCAATAACGATGTTACATCAACGATTAATTGTAAAGTCCTTTTTCGATTGTGGTGTCTCCCCAACCAGAGAGAGAGAGAGAGAGAGAGAGAGAGAGAGAGAGAGAGAGAGAGAGAAAGAGAGAAAGAGAGAAAGAGGAGGACGCGGTCCCTTTTGCAGCGCAATAAATTTCATGATACCGCGCGCGCGAGAGATGTTTAATATCGTATGACTGCAATTTTAATTAGAGCGCCGCTCTCTAATTCCGATTGTTACATCAGCAATTATACAGAGCCGCCGTGAAACATCACTCGCTCGGAAATAATGGCAATGTGGAGGAGCAGCACCCCCGCCGGAGCAGTGCACACACGTCTTGCGGCACACGTGGGTAACGAGCGGGATGTAACGAGCTGATCGATGGCGATGAAGGCCTCGGCTAATCAGCCCTAACACACATTTCTTTTCATTCGCTATACAAGCGCGTCGCCTCTGTGAATCTCTTTCATTAATTCATCGCAATCACGACAATCGCGATCGCAAATGCCACGGATACCTCTCTTCGTTCAACGCGTTCCGAGCAATGGCACGTACAATGAATGAGAAACTTTAGACACCGTGCCACCCCACCGTCCCCATCCCTGTACGTGATCGCGGCCCGACCGGCCCGATGCTTCAATCGGGAGCCACCACCACCAAGGGAACACCGCTGATTCCCGGTTTATTGGCGTGCGTGCCGACGATGTTGCCGTCGATATAAAAGTTTCGCGCTCTTTCCTCCCGCGGGAGACGGGAAATCGAGATGTTCCGAGGGCGGTAACCGTGTCTGACGGTCTTCCCGCAAATTCTGCCCCATTCCTAATAAAGACGGTCCTTTGCTGCCAGACGATAATTTAATTATTCTGTTATTACACCAATTTCGCCGTTTACCTTAATAACCGCCGTCTCGGATAACCATACGTCTCGCATATAATATATTAAGACGAGGCACGGTCGAAACGAAAAATGGAAATAATTTTTAAAGGAAATAGGTTTAATATTTTTAGAAGAATGTGTATAATTAAAAAATGTTTTAAAAGATATATACGTATGTAAAAATTGTACGGATTCGAAAAGGACATTTAGTGACTTTAATATAAATTTTTCAAATAAATGTTGAAGATGGAAAAAAAGAGCCAAAACGTTCACAATATTGTTTAATTTAACAAATGATGTCAAGTTATTTTTGCGCATCTTTATATACATTCTCCGTAACGCGCTCGACTCGTGCTCGCCCCTATTCAAATGTATCACAGTTTCTCTTCTTGACCCCAACATTTAGCAAAATAACGGCCACGTAAATTTTAAACACTTTCCAACAATTTCAACTCACATCGAATTATCGATTAATAAAGATACCGATAAACACATCCTGGAAAATACTATGTAAAGTATCTCGAGAATGCGGAAAAACGTGGCCGCGTAATCAACGTGGACCGCGCTCGTGAATGAAGTGACGCGCTCGCATCGGCTATTAACGGAATAAACAACTAAGAGAGAATCTCATTTAAAAAATAAAAAAAAAACGTCAAATCGCTAATCGAACTTTTCATAATCTGAAAACTTCACCTAACGATGTTCCCGCGTGTCATCACATCCGCGGTTACGTTTGTTCTATCTATTTACCTTGTGGCGATCGTGGACCTCCACGAGAAGAAACATCGAAGGCTCGCAGCACAGTTCTCTTCCCTGTCTTCTCCTCTTCCGATTCGCGAATCTCACGTACTCCCCCTCGGAAAAGAAGAAGGTCCGTCCGAGTGAGAAAGAAACGCAAGAGCGAGACGATATCGAAGTCGCAAATTTAGAAAAAAAAAAGAAAAAAGAGAGACAGTCTCTCTCAGAATCGCGCGCGCACGAGAGGAACTTCCGCGAGGAGCTTCCGCGAGGGGCACGCGAACCGCAACGGCCAAGTGGCGCAACTGAACTCAGCTGAACCGAGCCGAAGCTTAAATTACCGAAGAGAGAGAGAAGGCGGCGAGGGTGGTAGTGGCGGTGGTGGTGGTGGTGGTGGCGGTGTGAGGGTGAGGATCGCGTCGTCTCCCTCGCATCGATTTACTGGCAGTGGCGCGCGCTTCTCGCTCCTCACGAGCACTCGTTCGCGAGCACTCACAAGGGGGCCCGCGAGGAAGCATGGTGCACTCCAGGAAGGGCGCGAATATGCCGCGAGCTATCCCGCGAGAGAAGCGTGCTCGCAGTCGGATTCGGAAAATTTTCGAAATCGACGGCGATTCAAATCGCCGAGGGAAAATGTCGGCGATAAGTTTCATGTTCTCGAGCCTCGTTCTCGGAGAGTTGAGAGACACACACACACACACACACACACACTCGAGAGCGGTATCCAGGATCGCCGCCCTTGGGCGGCGTATCGAGACCGCCAATTTTCGAGAGAAACCGCTTTTAGGGTCAGAATTATCTGGCCGCAACACAGCGGTTCAAAGCGCACACATGCGCGCATACTAAAAGGTAATGCGTGATTAGAGAAGCGGGAATAAATATATTGTTTTCTTAAACAAATGACTTTGGAGAAAAAATTAATTTCGGTAGATTCTGCTCGATTTCCATCAGCGATTTGTCTAGCTGTTCAATATTTAAACAATTATTATATCGTTTTGGTCTCATAAAATAAAAATAAATTTCAAAAGTTGCGTGTGCACATAAAAAAAGCAAGGTTGCTAGAACAGAATGTTACTTTTCATTTATGCACATAAAAAAGTTACAGAAACTAAAATGTTCCGAAAATGACCTATATATATGTGTATATGTGTCTATGTGTGTATAGTTGCTTTAATTTAGCTAGTGTTATTATAATATTAAACATAACCTAATTGTAATATACATATCACAACTATTCTTGCTTAAACGATTCAGTAAAATCAGATGAGAAAAATCTAAATCCTATCGTGTTTTGGTCTATAACTATCAGATTTGTTATATGATATCTTTGATAGAAGTTTTTTTTTTCATATAATTTTATAACATACAATTTAGAATCATCTTTAATCAATGTCTAACTGTATTTAATCGAAATTCGTATTATTGTTTAATTTTCTAAGATGCTTGTAGCATCACACATTATTAAATTTAATGATCAAATTAATTTGAGATATTGTTTCTACTTTCGGTTTACGATTTCGTTTAAGTTCCGACATCCATATCAGTTTATAAAACTCAAAAAGGTATGTAATAATTGATGTGAAAATTGAACATCAGATCAACTTCGACCAAAAATAACTTCTTTCTATTTTTTGTATTATTCATACTATATTATTCTATCACCATTACTTATATTATTCTATAATATTATGTTTTCATGCATATTGATTTGAGGTATTATCAAATGACGATAGAATATTAAAAATATATTGTAACAGAATCTGTTCATGTGCAGCACTTAGCAGCAAATTGTTGGCAGAAACAGAGTTCTAAACATAATTTAGCAGTTTGATGCGAATTGACAGCAAAAATCAAGCAGAATCTGTTGCTAATTTGTCATTAAATTAGGTTACATCGGCAGACTCTACCAGCTCTGCTGGAAGAACACGAGAATGCGGACACAGTTGCTGCTAATCTGCTGGCATATTAGAGACATTTCGCTGATTAGGATTAATTAACATGCACAAAAAGCATTACGATATAACACGCGCTCTATCTTATGAAAATTCTTCACCGATAATAATAACTGCTGCTGTTATTACGTCGTAATCTTGATAATAATTCTCCTATTTTGGGGTCGATGCATCTAAGCACCTTATTTCCAGGAAACGGAGATTCAGTTATACAAATTTAGTATCGATCGGCGGAAGGAAGAATTGGATAATTCAAAAGGGTTATTGGAAACCCGGTTCCAAAAAGGTTGCAAAGTTCATACGCAAATCTGCGTGAATTACCTTTAGAGATGGTTTTATAATTAGAGAATGCGAGGTTAATTTCGTTAAGTTCGTGGGCGCGTTAAGACCTTTGCTTTCTAATCTGACTCCCGGAACTTCTTCTGTGTGCGTAAAGTTTACCGCTCGATATCTAAGTTTGATTCTACTCTTATCGTATTCTACTCGAGCGGAATGTGTTTTTGTATTCCCTAAAGCCGTTTTCGCAGAAATTTGCCCGTTTCTCTGCCCGCTTGAATATTGCAAGATTGATCGTTAAGCATTCACTTACGTTGCTTACGGAAATTTTCGATTTACGTGACCCAATTTTGTACAATATTTACATACAATTTGAGATGTATTACCCAAATTTTGCAATCCTCCCGGAAGTGATATTATTGCGCATATTATTGCGATCTTGATTATTCGACGAAATATTCGTTCCAGTTGAATTCGTGTTGGTTAAAAATAATGTTTTGTTTGATTATCAGTGATGTCACTGAGTCTACAACGGTCAGCAGTGTGCTCGATTTTAATCAATTGCAAAATGCAATTACAAAAATCAATATCAATACACAAAGTCTCGGCAAGCATCGCTTCTGTCCGTTTTGTACACCCTTAATGAGAATCGAAGGAGTTCTGTGCATACCACGATCGGTTCTGAAGACAGCATCACCACTTAAGCAAAAGCTTCGTGGCAGAGGGACGGCAAGAGGAATGGAGGATCCTCGAACCGTTTTGTTCGAAATGAATACTACCCTTTAGAAAGTACTAGCAGCACAAAACTCGCAAGCTGTAGCACAGTTACATTATATACAACGAAAGTCGAAATTAAACTTGAGAAACGCGAAAATGAAGGGTCGAAGAATGCGAGAACAAGGGTTGAGAGAATTTCAACACAAGAATTCGTGATAACCGGTAAGAGCCAGTGAAAAATGGTTCAATTGCTAGGCAACTTATTCGTCGACATTATTAACGATCGCATTAAGAGAAACGTGAAAATTTTCTTCTCGGAAACTAATGTAAAATTGTTTTAATATTAAATATTTATGTTAACTCTTCAAACAAATTCTACAAAAATATTTATATATATGGTTTATATATATATATATATATATATATATATATATATAATAAAAACGTTTTGAAGTTATTAACTCTTGAAAATTATAAAACATTTATAAAAGATTCAGATTAAACCTTCTAACAAAGGAGAGCCAAGAAGCCACGTATCCCCACCTTTCCTCTACTAAAAATCAATTCGGCAAGAGTAAAATTTAAGGAAACCTGTTTGCAACACACAAAACGTATAAACTGTATAAACCAAATCACAAAACAATTATTTTTAGTTGCTGATAAGTAATTGCTTTTAATAATTTATTAAAAATCTAATAAAATCTTTCTCTATGTGTATTTTAATTGTAGAAAAAGATAATCATAATTCTGTTATTATAAAAAAATTATTTTGTGTTAAAAATACCATGTTTAATTGGTAAAACAATTGTTAAAATATTTTTCTGTTAAAATCTTCCGTTCATATTTATATTCTTCTCAACCGAGACAAAACTCTCGCTATCGATTTGTCAGCATTTCTTTTAGAAATAATTACAACTGTTAGGGATTTTTAGAATTTTTGCTTAATATAATGACTGAATCGACCATCTGCTTACCATACCACTTGCACCAAATGTCACTTTCAATCTCTTGTATTTGACATATAGTGTTTATAACAAACTGTTATGTGAACATTTCATAGAGCATAGAAAGTATTACACGTACAATAAATAAAACATTCCAAGTAAAATACAGAAGTCACAAGGATATCATTTGTAACGTGACGACATCATGATGATTTATAACTCTGCATTCTATTTAAGATATAAATAAATTTTATAAAAACAGAAAACTAACATTAAATAAATAATATAGAAGGTTTCCAATACTTCACCTACATGTCACTTTATTTTTAGATAGTATTTCTTAAACAAGAGCTAAAACTAAAACTTTAAAAGCTTAAATATCAAATATAAAATCAAATAAACTATCAATTAATATAACAATTTTTATAATACTGTTTCATAGTCTGTAACAATATTTTCGCAACATAATCAAAGATAAATGTCTAAGAAATTAGACCCCAAAGCTGGTATAATAAGCTTATATTTTTTTTCTTTAACATTTATTTAAAGATTAAATTATTTACAGTTTTTTTAAGAAAAAGTAGATCTTAAAGATGAGCATCAATATCTAGTTACAAATTGTATTTTCTTGTTGTAAGTAACAACATTTATTTCAGATAATGTTTATTTTACTTAATAATTTAATAATTTAAAATTTAATTTTGTCTTTTTATTGTCTATGTACAAAGCCAAAAATATTATTTTATTTTTTGTGTGCCAAATTAACAATAAAAATGTAAATCACATTTAATCGTATTTCAATCAGTTTATATAAATAAATTTGCTCATTTTATTTATTAATATTTCTGAAATTTGACCTGTAATATAAAATGTATTTTATATTACATTTTTTTTTCAACTATATATATATATATATATATATATCATATCATATCATATTATATCTTTATTATATCTTTTTTAAACTGTCTTATTTTTAATCTTTTTCTTGTTAATACCAAAGTTATAGCTAATATGTTTCTTAAGTCAGTTTTGCTTAAATTAAGTCTGAACATTTATGTTGGAGTAATATTAACTCAATTTAATATTAATAAAACGAATAGTCCACATTATCTTTACCCTACATTCGAAGTGTATAAAGTTTCTTGGCGTAACCTCGGCGCGGCTAACAACGTGCCAGCAACAAAATTCGCCACGTAAGTAAAGAAAGTTCCCGCGGGAGTGATCGCTATCTTCGATTCACCCTTTCCTGAAATCAGCGTTTTCCGAAACGCAATCTCAGAGAATACTCAGGCTCAGACGTCTATCGCCGTCACATATATATCGCTTCGATACCCACGCTCGTTCGCAATTGGTATGTAGCCGTCATTTCGGCACTCGACTGAAATTCTCCGTGCTAATTAGCATTTGCAGCTCGTGGCGCGATTAATCGCACAATTCGGCTGTAATATTCCTGAACGCTACGTTATTTGCTTTAACGCTTCGACGTGCCGAAGTTATTGCGAGTATCTCGGGAGGGAAAATTACTCGCCCGAGGATAAAATTCTTAACATACTTTTTTTCTAAAAATATATATACGTATCTTCGCTATAAAGATTTCGAATATAAAGCGGCGCGCCTCAGCTCAACTTCCCTCATTAATATACGTCGAAAGTTATACGTTATTAGTGCGCCAACTTAACGCACACAAAAGTGGAGTTGATTATCGCGCGCTTGATTACGCCTATTATTGAGATCGGCAGTGAAGAACCGGTGCATACCCCACGGTTATCTGCCACGCGTGATTAACAATTCGAGTTTGCAACTTCGTTAGGTAACCGGCCCGTTTTACGAGCGCTTCATTAACAATTCGCTGGAAAAGCAGAAATGAGAATTCGCGAGGGAGGAGCGGAATGGACGGAGGGGGGCGATGTCCCCCGCGTCTCGGCGTCCCCGACCTTTTATTCGTCCCGCGTGATGCGCGAGCGATTGCGTTATCGCGCGACTAAGAAAAAGAGAGACACACGTAACGGACGTAACGAAAAAGCGGCGCACGTTCGGGTAAACGATAAAAATTCGTGCGGAAACCGTTCGGAGTTTCCGTTGTCTCTTGCGCTTTTCTTTTTTTTTTCCCTGCCCGGTGCAATGAGCACAATATATCGGGGATTTGGACTTTAACGATTTTCCAGCAGTGGTATTTCGCAGTAGTTTGCTCTCGAATGTTGTGCACGTTCAATAAAAGGGAGAAAAAAAGCGCCAGCAATACGCGCGCTTGTCGAGGAAATCTGTGCGGCTATCTTACATAAAGAGAAGGACGTTATTTTAATATTTATTTTCTTACGTTATATGTGAAAGATAGAAATGGAAATCTGCGGGATTTTTTACTTAGTCGTTTTCAAGCCAACAATTTGAAAACATGAACTATAGTCCAAGCAGTTTACTCTGTCGGTATTGTATAATCAGACGGATGGATAAATGATGATGTGATGGAGTAGAAGATAGTCTTTGGCGTTCCTATGAAATATTAATGCTTCGCACGGTGACAATGTGACGAATGGACCAGGCGTCTCTTTCTCACACGGTTATTGCTATTGTACTGTTATCTGTATATACTATGTGTATATTTTCTGCCCCTAAAGTAAATTTCGTACTCCATCGAGCGCAATTAATTAACTTTAAATAAATTTTACTTTCATGAAATTTGAGTTTGAAGATTTATTATAAATATTGATAAAGGCATATAAATATTGGGAGTCTATATAACAATTATTTTAAAAGTGTCAGTCAATTATAGGTCACTTACAATTAAAATAATTCTCATTAATTCGTGTAAATTGAACAAATTTTTTTAATTAGTTGTTAATGTAAACAATAAATATTATAATTTCAAAGAAAAGCTTTAATTGAAATATTCAAAAACCTCGAGGATTCTCTGAAATCTCAGGAGAAATATGGGACCCTTGACGCGACAGATCGTCGGATCCAAATCTCGAGTCTGATTACATATTAAAGATCGAAATTCTCGCGGGAGGTATTAGCGAGGTGAATCGGTATGACGACCGATAGTAAAGTAATAATAACAAAGAATCAGCGACCGCGAAGAAAACCGATATAAATTGCGACAGTTCCCTTATCCATCTTCCATAACCGATATCTCATCGTTTCCGTGGAAGGTCGAATCCTGACGTCTTTCGTGTCGCGCATCTCCTCCACGGCGACGCGTAACTGCACATCTAAGGGGAGATTTAGGGATTTCCCTAGCAAAGATGCTCGATCGCATTTGTCAAAAAGGAGTATTCCATAAGAAGCATCTTTCAATTGCGGAAACGACTGTTTTTTACAGAAAATCCGATCACAAGGAAAAACAAGATGTGCGGAAGTACAAAAATATTAAAATAATTGCTAACTTTTCTTACTATTATACTAATTTACAAAAATATAGAAATATATAAAAAAATATTGTTAAAAATGCAGACAGAGTGTCGCGAAATCTCCAAAGGTTATTCTTAAGATAAAAATAAAATTCTTACAATGATTTTTAAAAGAAGCTATAGCTTCTCCTAAGGCAGCATTCCTTTAGTTTTTGGAAACTGTATAAATATTGTTACACTAGATTAAAGAAATCCACAGTTCATACATTCATAGAGTTTTTTCCTAGAAAATCTAATAAAAATGTCAAACCTAATCTAATCTTTATATATAGTCACGCTGCATATTGCATCTTACAGCATAATGTATTTTTGTAATCAAAAATTGAGATCTTTTCCTCAACACTCCAAGCTTTTTAAAAATGGAATACGTAAATACTGGTGGGCTCTTTAAGATTTTGAGACACTTCCATGAATAAAAATCGATCAGACACGAAATACTCATAAATGTACTAAGAGAGATTTAATATTAAGAACAAAAGAGAAGATAAATGTAAAATGTTATAAAATGAGTAAGTAGTAAATGTAAAATTTCAACAAAAACAATTCCAGAGTTTGTTTTCTTTTTGAGTCCTTAAAATATTAATCAAAATTTATAATTTTATTTCTTGTATCTATTTACTTCTCCTGAGAAAAATTGCCATAGTTACGGAATGATCTGAAGATAAATCTTGTTTTTTAATTTGCGAAAATTTATCTTTTTGAACTTGTCTGGTTTTTGTAGGATACCTATTGTTAAAGAGAACAATTATCCCAGTATTGGCTGTAAAAGCTGTGGTTGAAGAAACATCCGGTGTTTTCGGAACCGTGTTTTGTATCATCCTATTTTATATAACATGTTTATTGAGCCAAGCCTCTCGATTGATTAATGACTCGCGCATCGAGAATTTCATTCAGCCTAACAGCGAGAGGGTGGGCGAATGGGTGGAGGCGAGGCAAGCGAAGGGCAGGGGGTGAAGAAGAGAGAGCAGTACTTCGAGCCAGGCCGGTTAGGGGCGCTACACCCTGCCCAACATGGCTGTCGCGGTCTGATACTTCGCGCGAGTCACCACGCATCCGAGCGCTCGTGCCATATCTGTTGCCAGGGAAATCCAGCGATTCGCGTAAGCGGAAAAAATCACGTGAGTACAACGAGACGGCGACGAGAAATCCGGCGTCGACGTTACATTCGCGAAGATCCGTCGTCGAGACGAAATTTTCGCGTTGAACGAAACGAGTGAAACCCGACAACGTACAGCTACCCTACGTGCGAGTTGTGTACGGTACGTGTATGTGTGTACGTGCGTGCGTACGTGTGCGTGTATGTGTGTGTGTGTGTGCTGTATGTGCGTGTGTGTGTGCGCGCGCGCTCGCGCACGCGTGTGATTGTGTGTACGTTGTAACCCTTCTATGTTGTACAATTGCGTCGGTGTCTCGAGACGCGTGTCTCTACAAGCCGCGATCAATAAAACGATGGCGGAGAGAGCGGATTGTTTTGACACGTTTGTGCGTGTGGTTTCCGCGCGCACCGGAAAAGACGTATACCACCCCGGCATGCCGTTTCGCGTACACGTTTCGTTTCGCAACCGCCCCCTTCGCACATACGTGCGCCACCAACCTCCTACGCGCACCTGTCCCTTTCCGGAAGTGATAATCTGGTGTCTGGCGTTATCCGCCCCGCCGACGATGTCCCACGAGATGTCGCGCGTCGAGAGATTGATAACTTCGCGTGGACGTTTCCCCACGTTATCGTTTATCTATTGGACCACGCCTGGGCGGACGCCTTGCGATCCGGGTGGCGACGTCCTTGGAAAAGTTCGAGGCGTCGAACGTTTCGTTGCGCTTCCCCGCCTCTTATATATGAGAGTTAATAAAAAAATAATAGGATAAACTTCCAAAAAGCCCATACCACCGATTTTTTTTATACTCTAGATTCTTACGTATTTCGACGTACTGATTACGAATATGATAGTGAAAATTGGCGCAAATTTGATTTTCATGGCGAAAACCTTGAAAAAACCATAAAAATCATGGTTTTTTCTATTTATTTCCCTAAATAATGAGAATTTTGAACAATACTTTAGATAAAAGTTATAGATCTCATCGAAATACACATTTTATGTTCTATTGATTTTTGCCGTAAAAATAATAGTTTTTGAGAAAAACTAGCAGCGCCCCGAGGCAGGGGGAGAGTGTGAGTGGACCTCGCTATGCGTGGAAAAGAGAAAGAGGTCGACTACTCCCAGTTTATTTTTATACTCTCACTCGCAGGTGGCAGAATTTACTAGGTGGAAGTAGTCGGCCCCCCCCTCCGCGGGGGCTACGCCCCCGCTCCGGGTAGGGGCCTCAGATGGCTGAAAGTGGGGGTTAGCCGGAGTAGGGAGCTCCGCGTGGAAAGTCACAAACCATTACTGTATGCGGACCCCGTCCCCTCCCCACTATCAAGACCATTTTGGTGCTAGTGATGGTCAAAAACTTATACCACACCTAAAAATAGGTGGATCATGCTTCGCATGGAAAATTCCAATGGTACAGAAAACACATGAGCAAAGCTCACTTCCTTCCAGTATTAACTAATAAAATTAACTAATAAAACTCAAATTGTGTTACATGAGTTATATAAAGTTTTGAACATTTAACGTCGTTTTTCTCAAAAACTATTGTTTTTACAGCGAAAATCAATAGAACATAAAATGTGTATTTCGATGAGATCTATAACTTTTATCTGAAGTATTTTTCAAAATTTTCATTATTTACGGAGATAAATGGAAAAAACCATTTTTATGGTTTTTTCATGGTTTCCGCCATGAAAATCAAATTTGCGCCAATTTTCACTATTATATTCGTAATCAGCACGTCGAAATACGTAAGAATCCAGAGTATAAAAAAAATCGGAGGTATGGGCTTTTCGGAAGTACACCCAAATAATATTACAAATATAAGTCACGCGGCATTGTGTGGAGAACACGTGTGGCGGACGGCAGGTTTACTTACGTTTGCCAATGTCCGCTCAGGTCGCATTTTTTATATTTTAAACTTTCGCAAAACATGCATTTCGTGCCGTGTGAGCGAAGAAGAGCAGGAATTCTCGTTTAGAGTTGGAATGTCATTTAGTCATTTATCCATTTTGGCAGAATTACTTCATTTCGTTTCATTTGTGAAATCGAAACACGCATAAATTTGACTTGAATAAAGCCGAACGTGTTACTCATCGAAAAGGGGAACGCGAAACTCCATCCTTCTTAACCCTCGTGATATCGACTTAGAATGGCAAATACACTCACGTTGTTATTATTTTTATTATTATTATTACGGGGTTTATATAACAAACTTTTTCCTCGGTCATAAAAAACCGATAGAATAATTTCATATTAATTATGATTTAATAAAAAATAGAATAACTTTTCCGTGGTTTTTTTTCGACTTTTTAGCTAATAAAGGAAACAAATTACACGTTTTTTTCGATTATAATTATGATCCTTCTATAATTATTTTATTATGTCCTTTTATATTTCTATTTCCTTTGTGTGCAAAAGAAAAAATAATTAATTTACGTAATTAAAACTAGAAATAGCAAAGGATGTAGAATTACTTATAAACTTGATAAATCAGAAAATATGTACGCATATACATAAATATGTATACATAAAATTTTAACAATTTATCTTCACAATGTGTTAAAAATATTGCTTTATCAAAATCACCCTATACGTCTATATTTTAACAATGTTTCTGAAACATTGTATTGCAACACGTAAGATTATGCAATATTGTTACAATATGGTTGTAAAGTCTTGTACCGTATGAGTACCGACAAACGCGATTGCGCGGAATTACGGAACCACGCTGTCTCAAATATTAAAGCGGGACATATGTCCAGAATAAATTGAAATTAATCGGTCCGTCGTATTTTTCATTTTTTTTTTTTTTATTTACAGAGCCGCGAGTAAACTGTCTCTGACGCGGACATTTGCATTATGCGATTGCAAAATCTGCTTTGCATTAATGTGTCACAAAAATGCGAGATGTACAAAAGGGATTGTTATTTCACCCAAAATAATATCAGAAAGATTCCTGCGTAAGTTAAGATTAATAGCGATCGAAGTGAAACTAACGTTACGTTTCGTGTACGCGATATGGTTGCTCGTCGCGACATAGAGCTGAGCTTTCTCTGCGATCATTGAAGCATGTCGTACGGGTAACACGTTCTGACAGTGACAAAAGTGCAGCCAGAAATTCGACGAATGACCCGCAAACTTTTCAGTCTGAGGCGCTCGAGAGCGTCTCGAGAAACTTCGACGTGCTTTTCACCGAGATATCCAGTTACAAGCGATAATGCACCCTCGATATGTATTCCTGACACGTATGATGGCGGTAGAATAGTGCAAATACGAGTGGTGCATTGAATATTCCGTGCGCGAATATCTCGACGCAATAATTAATGGAGAGCAATTTCTACTTTCTTGTTTGCGCCAAAGTTCTGATGTGACGAAATAATATACGATACGCTAAAAGATATGTAATCAATCCAAATAAAACATATTCAGATTGTTGATATATCGAATTTATAACACCCAATTATCATCAAGTTTCGATGATAATTGATGCACTGACATCAGATCTTTGAAGATTATCCAATGTCGCCATTAAATCATTCTATGATTAATGTACAAATAATTAATATTTTAAGTTCCCAAATTATATTTTTCTTATAATTTAATGTTAACAAAAAGAATTTCATTGTGCGTTTGTTTATTTTTCGTACAGAAAATTACTCTTCCTATAGAAAGAAAAAATAATTTTTCCTTTCTTTTTCAATACAAAAATACAATACAAAATATAGAAGAAATGAGAAATTTTTTTATCGAAAAAGTGATTTATGTAAATGGTTTTTCGTAATTTTCAAAACTAATCTCGAGTTATTGTTTGTTACATTCAAAAATTACGAGATAATCAAAGCTTGGAATTATATTCTAGAACATTTCCAAGTATTGCCACGAAAGAACCAAAGCCTATTGAAAGGACGCCATCAGTCGCCATCTTACTCAACAAAGTCGATACTAGTTCTCATAGATTTTTCTCCTCGGAGCCCTTTGATGACGATGTGTATCCGATTTCACCAGAAGATACCCTCCTTTCTTTATACTCTTTGATACACAGTGATCAAAATTGACAAGGCTGATCGGAGAGCCGGTCATCAAAATTCTTCATCAGAAAAGTATACGCTCTACGACATGCTTATCCAGTTACAGTGTTTGCAATTCTGTCGATATTTTATAATTAAACGGCGTCTCTGTTCACGTTGCGCGAATAATATAACGTTGGATTTTAGTCGTCGACCGGTGGAACGTCGTAAAAGTTTCCTATAATTTGTTGGCCGGTTTTAATAGACGCTTCTATCACTTCTTCGGGTGCTTTTACGCTTCTTCCATTTTTACTGCACACTCTGTCACATTTATTATTTATATGTTCATTATCTACTTAATTTATTATCTACTTCATTCAGTTCAAACGGATCGTACACTTTAAGAAAGTTATAGATAAATTTATAATTTATGACGATCCTCATAATTGTAAGGCACATAATGAATGTTGATAGTATCCTCAAAAAAAAAAAAAGTTTAAATATTCTTGATACTTTCCTTTCATACATATTTCACTCGCAAAGAATTTTTGATGATTAAAAAAATTATTATTAATCTTCTACCTGAACGTTTTATTTTATTTCTAAAATATTTACCATTTTGAGTATTAATATTACATTTTATAATATTTTAAGACTCCTTGTTTCTTAGCCCGAGAACTCCGTGTCGACAATGACGACACAATCATAAATGGCAAGAATAAGAGCTATCACCTGCGAAACGTGACGTGCTGACAATCCAGTTTATTCTTGCATTTTGTTATTCGTTTTGTGCTATTGCTGTAACGTATGACGTATTTGCAAGACTCCTAAAATTACCCGAAAACTAAGATTAGTAAATAAAACATGAAAAATTCATTTTCCGCTCCTTTTGACAGCTGTCCAACTGCGTATTTCGTCATATAACTAGGCTTCGTACGAAACGATTGTATATTAACTGTCAAAGAAAAATATAGCTTTTGGTTCGTATATTAAAAATGTACTAAAGCAATCTGAAACCTGAAGTGTTATTTCATCGAAATATCTTTTTATTTAGAAATGGCACGCAAGAATTCTCAGCATATTTCTCGTCTCTGACGTCACGAATTAAATATGGCTGCGGAGAGTATTCAGGAGTCTTAAATCGAATAAAAATTTATTCCATCAATTTTGCATTATCTGTTCGCTATCTATATTTTGTATTGCATTAAATGTAAAGACGAAATTTACTGTTATTACTTATTTTACTCATTATTAATTAAAATAATTTTGTTTATAACAAAATTTATGTCCCAAAGATGAGACGTTTGTAATAAGTCAATTAGAAATATAAAAATTAATTTTATATTTTTCGATAAAATAATTACAAAAAGAGAGAGAATTATTTTCAAACGCAATATTCACTTGCACGCGTAATCGATCACGCAACTTATCCAGTCAACGATTGTTCTCATTCGTTAACGTATTATGTCAGCGTGTTCTCGACACCCCGGCCCGGAGACGCGAAAAGTTTCAATAGAGAGTATGTGTTTCATGTTGATGGCGCGAGACGTGAGGTAAATGATGTGTGGCGGGCAATGGCGTCCGACAATGTCAAGCATCGATTGTTTCCGAACAGTTCGCGCGATATTTGTCGCTTATTGGAAGCGCATTACAGAGACGTTGATATTTTGGAGGACTATTCATCCAGACGCCCATTAACAGCGATTATTCCGGAAGATTATTTCGCGTTATTTCCGTCGACGTGTGACAACCGATATTCGATAGAAAGATTTTTTTTTTCAGAAGAGAAAAATCTCGTTAGATGAAGTCCACGGAAAACATGTTCTTCTGTCGGATATCGGAATGTCAAATATCCGCCAATATGAATTCTCCATTACATCTAACGACGAGAAACATTCGTCGCGTTCGTTCGATCTCTCTACTTCTCATCGAGAGAGAGAGAAAGTATCGCTCGTATATTTTGTTTTATAAAAAAGGAAAATTACCATTCGTATATTTGTAACGTAAATTACGAGGTTTGAATAAGAAATGAATTATTGGCGCTGTCAAGTTGTTGGAAATTTTCAGAATACCCCGAGTGCGCGATATTTCACTCGCACTGCACAGCTGTCATTAATGCGCCGTCGAGACCCTAGGACACCGAGTGACCCAAATCCACTGGAAATTTTGCGATCGGGTGTCATTGGCATTCCATCGCCGCCGGCGACACAATTATCCCTTACAAAATACGATCCGCGCTGAAAACCCCAATTCGATCGCGGGACTTCCCGTGGGGCATTCAAACGGCGCGTTCGTTTCCCAAACGACTTTTACGGCTACGTCGTCAAAGCGTTAACCGCATTGCTCCCAGCGTGCCGCGAAATAATAAACGGATGTACATTTATATTTTTAACGCTTACGTATTTGAAAACAAACGAGCGGAACAATAGCCGCCACGCTTCGTTTCTCGGCCCTGAAAATCCCGCTTTCTATTTCGACGAGGACGACTTTCGCGGACCCTCTGCTTTTAAAAAATCACGAGATTTCGTTTACAGTAGTAAAAGGAAGGGGGAAGAGGGATTAGTTTGACAGGAACACGTGCCCAGTATTTAAAAAACCGACATAAATCCCCGTTTCATCTACACGGCTCCTTCTTATTCGATATGTCACGTCGATTAATCATCACGACAGACGAACAATGATTGCCTTCGTAAATTATTCTTCGATTTGCGCTTCGATAGAATATTCATAAGACATTCTGACGTTCGTTCCGAAAAGTTTTTAATAAAATCGCATAATGTGCGATCGTCGCCTCACCGTCGCGATTTTCCAAACAGTTCACGTCCTCTTTCTCCTACAGCCCCGTATTTACGTTCTGCAATTAGTGCTAAATAACCATCTGCTTGAGAGAAACGACTCACGTTAGGAGGAAAAGATTTTAATTACAATATCTCTCTCTCTCTCTCTTTTTAATGTTATCTCACAATTAGCAATGATAGCTCAAATTCTCTTTTAGTACGTTGAAATTGCTAGACGTTTTTTGAACGCAAGGAAAATCGAGCGTGACTCATGTGATTCAAGTGGCACTCTTCTCGCAATTTTTCCGGTAAAAAGAAGAACGAGAAAAGAATACGAGCGGGAGAATATCGTGCAATCTATAAACGCCGAAACGTATTCTAGCAAGACTGAGATGTAAACACACGGCGTTACTGTAATGGAACGAAAAAACAAGAGTGAAAATGCACCGAGCGGAAGACGAACGCCAACTCCATAGATGTACATACATGAGAGATTGCCAAGAGAAAAAAAGAGAGAGAGAGAAAGAGAGAAAAAGAAAGAGAGAAAGAGAAAGTAGGAAGAAGAGAGAAGGGGGTCGGTTGATAGGTATTCCTGGACAGAGATGAAAGTACCAAGGGGTGGATGAAGCCAGCTGAGAAGGAAACTAGGACGAGAGGTGTTGGCCCAGGATGGGAATGCGTTGGTACTAGCTCGGGCCACTGACACGCCGTCCAGTCCTGCGCAGGAGAAGGGAAAGGGGCAGGGCGGGGGAGGGGAGGGAGAGAGAAAGAAGGGGGCGTGGGAGGATGATGGAGGGTGGAAACGCGTGGATTCTCACATCCCTCCGTCGCGCCGAACGATGCAACCTACTTTGTCGCCTGTTTCATTTGTGCGATAAAACGTCACCCCATCCGTCCATCTTATCTGCCGAGCGGTGATTTCTGTCCAGATGGAATTTTTCATCAGAGTTTTACACTCGGCCGTTTGGTCGGACGCGCGAGTTACATTTCGCATTTCCGATTAAAACTTGGCTCACCTCACGGAGCTCACGAATATCAAGCTGAACTCTTTTATGATTAAACGGAATTGATCATGCATAATGAATTACGCTTAATGAGCGAGTTCCTTCAATCTCCGTTGCAATAAAATTTTCGTTTCAGATTTTCTCAATCCCTGGTTAAAGTCGAGGCTTTTAAGCCCTCGTGATTTTTCGTTCGAGCGCAATGGTCTCCGCGTTTTCTTCGCAATTGCACGCTAAAGATCGTAAGTCCGAGGGAAGCGAGAGGAGAAGATTATTTCGAATATCTGCCGAGCGCGCCTCGACAAATCCCAGTAGCGCGACTGCTGACATGTCCGACCGCAAGCAGGCCTGTTCCACTTACGAATACATATCGGAAAACTGGCTGCTCTATTGTTCCCGGACTTTGTCAAGGGCCGCAAGGATCCGGTGACACAATTTGAATGTCGGCGTAGAAGGGCTGGCCTTAGGTGCGACTTACTCCACTTGCACAGAAACCCGCGCGCGCGCGAGAGAAAGAGAGAGAGGAAGAAAGAGAGAGAGAGAGAGAGAATGAATGAGAGACAATCGAGAGGTGATCTCTCCGGCTCGGTCTTTATTATCTTATCGATTTATCTAGCAGTTCTGCTCTCAACACGACGACGAAGACCGACACTTTAATCTTCCATGTGTTTATCCTGATTTACTTGCGAGATTCGGAATCTCGTTATCCGCCATCCATCACGCTCAATAATGAAATTCAGTTAATTAATGAACGGCAACTTCAGTCTCGATCCAGATTAAAGTGCTAACGTGCGCACGTGACAAAATCTCTATCGATACAGCAATATTTTAATGGTAATTTAGAGAGAGTTGTCCGATCTTATATTTTATTTGAAGCGCGAAGACGATAAATATTACTTTCGCGATGCCGTCGCGAATCGAAATGACAATATCGAGCGGGCACAACCTGCCAGAATCATCGTTCAGGGCTCCTCGTCCTCGATTCCCACGCCGACCTCTCCTTTCCGGAAGGAGCTTAAGGGCGGGGTTAGCTGTTCGCGTCTGTAAAGTCGGCCGCAAATGCACCAAGTCGAGTGGCGGCGGTACGTCGACCGCCAATATCCGCAAACTCGGTCAGTAGGTCAACGACAGATGCATCCGGTGCAGTTGCGTGATCTCGCGGGTATAGAGTAACGTTCTCGTTCCCGAGCCATCTATTTCGAAGCGAAAAATTCGAAATTGCTATCGATTATCTAAAGAGGGGAACGAGTTTCTATATTCTTGCACGTTGCGCCCCCCCATCTTGTCATCTCATCCCCTATCAATCCCCAGCTTTCTTTTCGTTCTTTTGCTCTTGCACTTGTCTCTAATCCCCGTTTCAATTATTACGAAATTTTTTTTTGCCGTTTGATACAGCTCTCAATTCTTCCCGTCATTTCTTTAACTCAAATTCTTAGGTATTAAACATTCGGAATTGCGTTCTGCGCAGCTATTATTTTCAAAGTTGACTCAGGATGTAGGATATCGAATAATTTCATCCGCCGTAAGAATCCTCGGAAATACCCATTACTTGCGAAACGGCTTCTCAATGAAAAACCCATCTCGCGATTGACTCTCGAATTGAAAGCAAAAAAAAAAACCCACGATCTTCCGTCCTTTCCGTAGGCCACGAGAACGAAGAAATTCGTCAAGCTGGCGCCGTTCAAGCTCCGTTTCTCGAAGATGCTGAAGTCGCGCAGCTCCGGCGATAGTCGCAGCGACAGCGTGGAATCCGAGGAACAGCAATCGAAGCAAATTAATCAATCGTTGCCGTCGGGCACAGACGAGTTTGCGGATGCACCCGAGGCGGAAACGGACAAAAATTGTTTGTCGGTTAGAAACGAGCAGCCGATCCCCAGCTCGCCCCCGCCCTCGTACGAGCACGTTCTCGAAGAGGTGAGTGAGAGTGCGCCGCACCTTCAATCCGGGATTTAATTGATATCGCGTGGGATCGGATATTGTGTCGCCGACACGATCAAAATAAAACGCGCGCCCGACATTTTCGACCGAAAACCACGTTTGCGCGACCCACGTTCGATTCCAAGGATTACGCGTAGGAATACGCGGTTAATTAATCCTACGCAAAAACGGAGGGGGGAAGGGAGGGGACCCGCGGAATACGAAGTGCATGGCCCGAAGTGCCCCCGAGGTCGATCGTACCCACGAAATGGCTCGCCGATGGAAAATGCGAGACGCGAGATTAACGGTCGGATGTATGTACATTGGACGTAGATGTACACCGCGTGTACAGCGTAGTCGCCTGTGATCCGTCGTGCGACAGTTCGCGCCACGTTGTCGCACACGTCGCAACGGAACAAACAAGTCGCGTCACACTACAGACTGGCTGTTGCCAGTAGCGATTACTAGCCACGGGCTGCACTCTCATCAAAGCGTTCCGTGTGCATTCCACGTCTCCTCTAATAATTTTTAATTAACGAATAAGATAGGGCATTTATTTCCTTTCGGCTTTCTACTGAAAAAAGGCTTACATTATTAATACAAATCACTGCAAGTCTTAGGGATTTTCTAGCAATTTTTATATTTGGCATCCAAATTGAACGACCAAATTTTGGAATCTTGGACACAAGGCTTTATTACTCTCGTTACCTTCATTTGTGCACCCCATCTGTACTATTTTAAAATTAACTCTGCCATATTGAATCCGCCATGGTAGATGTAAAATTTTGAAATTTCGAAACCAGAATTGTAAAAAACGGTTCAAAGAATTATAAAAAATGTAATTTTAATGAAAAAATTTTGGAATCTCGGTCATCCGAAAAGTTTGCCATTCTCTTTCTTTATTCCGTTGATTTTTCAGTTTTTTTCTTAATCACGAAAATTTTGCAATTTAGACACGAATGGAATCGTCAGCCAATGCGCTACGAGAGGCGAGGGAGGAGGAGCAGGTTTCCAGTACAGAAAAGAGCACAGAGAACACCGAAGACGGGGGTGACGACGACGGGGGTGGCGGTCCCGGGGGTGGAAACAGGAAAAAGACCAAAGAACCGAAAATACATCATAAATCGAGCAAAGAGTTCTACAAGGCAATGGCGAAGCAGTGGGGCATAACTTGCAAAATGAGCGATCATTGCAGATGTTTGGATTGCCAGGTAATACGTTTGTAAGGACACACACGTTGCTCCGCTGTGATTCGATATACATATTTCCGAATAGATTCATCGAAGTCTCGAAAATTCGAAATGTTCCGATGATAAAATGTACAAACGTCGAAAAATAAATTTCTTTTTGTTTTAAAACTTGGAACTGACATTAAAAGAGTGAGAAAAATTGAAATAAGAGCTTCATTTTGACGACTCGGCTCGCTCAGTTTCAGTATTCGCGAATTCGTGAATCGTCATCACGCCGCAAAACACCACGTTCTCTCTGTCGCAGAGCCACTACTTCGACTGCGACTACGAGAAGGACGATAAGACGAAGGGTGACGGCGGCCTCAGCGCCGGCACGCCGATGTTCATCTCCGAGGTGATGCACGGCACCGCATGCGCCCTTCTGTAAAGCCGACGCGTTCTTCCGGTTCCGGTTCTCTTCCCTCGACTGGGGGAAAGACGTCTTGGCTGATTACCACACGCACAAAACGGCAATCAGCGCCTAAGGAACGAGGGGGAGCTTCTTCACGCATTTATATTCTATACAAAATGCGCGCAGCGCGTCGGTGTAAGACGTCTACGCGTATTTCAACGTAAGAAAAAGAGAGACGAAAAAAAAAAACCAGAAGCTACTCACGCGCGCGATGAAATGCAAGGGCCTCGCGTACGATGGTGCAAATTATTTTATGACGTTAGACTACTAAAACTGCGTAGAGCAACGCAGAGTACATCTCAAGACAGGCGCTGTGTATAATTGCGCCGCTCTTGCGCGAAAAAAAAAAGCAAGAGATTTAGTTTTTCTCCGCGTAAGAGTCGCCCACTTATCGGACATAAAGTAGAGTAGAAGGAGACGCGTTTGAGCGACGCAGCAATTTTAAACAATTCGAGTATTACGCCTCTTCGTCGAGAGGGTTTTCGATCATCTTTCTACACTTTTGAAGAACTCTTTTACGAACCTGAAGAACACTGAACCTATCTAAGAACATAGTGAAAATTTTTCTATTGCCGTGTACTCGAACTGTTCAAATATCGTCTGACGTTCAAACGCGTCTCCGTCTCCCTTACAAATTTATTTTCTCAGCATTCGATGTAATTATGTGTCATACTACCCTGCGAAGAGCCACATTGACTAACGCAACGTTTTGCAAAACCATTTTGTGGCAACTTTGCGAAATTGGCGACGCCAGTCGTCCATCCTTACTGTGACCGGCACTTAAAGACTAAACGTAGAATGTCATCGGAATGCGCTTTATTACTGTCAATTGCATTGCACTCGTTCCAATTGGAATTTTACGACAGAATTTTACGATGGGCATAGAGAGAAACGAAATAAAGCGCCTCAATTCAATATTCAACTTTCATTTTAGACCTCATTGTTTCAGCAATTCATTAACTACGAAATTAATTTTTACAATATATTTGACATTTCTTTTTTTGAGATACGAAGAAATGGATAGAATGAGATTTTAACTTATATCAAACTCTTAACTCTTCCGTTTATTTATTCATCTGGCATGCGCTCTAGCATATTATATGAAGAAAGAGAATCTCCTCTCATATCAGGGCACGAAAAATCTAATAAAATTCGCGTATATGCATGCAAGGAATCGGTGTTATTTCGTTATTGACATACATTTCTTTACATATTCTGCTGTTTAAAAATTCAAATGATAAAGATCGTCTTACGATTGAAATTGTTTTAACTCGGCTTATGCATTCAAAATACATTCATGGTTATTGAATTCATTAATGTTTCATATAACACTCTAATTACTTTACAGTTATTACTAGTCGCGCTCAGCAGACAAAGCCGAGGTGAGTGAGCGCTCAGTGAAATTTTATTATAATTAGTTTTTAAATCCAACGAGGAACTAAAAGTAAAAAAAAATTATATTAAGGCACTGAGTGCTTATTGATCTGCTTTGTTGAACGCGCCCATTAGAGATCGTTCCATGTAGGCTTTAAGACCTAAAGTTTAGATTAAAAGATGATAAGAAAGTCGAAACGTACTATTTGTGATCGACCTATTTCAATCGGCCGTTTTCCAACGCGAAATTGTTCGTCCAGTGTTGGAGCTTCCAAGTCTGTACACTTTTTAAACTTTATAATTTCATTGTAAAGAGTTTTTGATATTACGTATACTATATAGATATCAAGACTAATTTGTACACGCAAAAAAATACTGCACTGAAAAAAAAATTTACTAAATTGTAATAAATATTTTTTCAAATAGCACCAAGCGGAAGTTTTGTAAAAAATAAATAATATTTATTTTAAATAAGATATTATTTTCTATAATTTAGAAAATGTATTATACATTTTCTTAGATTGATAGAGAATGTATAATACATTTTCTAAATTATAGAAAATAATATCTTATTTGAAATAAATATTATTTATTTTTTACAAAACTTCTGCTTGGTATTATTTGAAAAAATATTTATTTCAATCTAGCACATTTTTTTCAGTGCGTATTTAAATATTAAATGCTTGTTTCAAATATTTTATAAATTTATATATCTGCAAAGCTATTATTATAAATTTATCATAAGCATCAAATTTATTCAAAAGTATAATATTCTGAATTTTATAATTTTAAAAGAAGAAAAGCGAAAAATAACTAAAGACATTTTTCTATATGTCTATCGTTAAACGTAGGCCACCATCATATAAATTGCAGAATAATAGGCGCGTTTTCCGTATCATTCTCTCATGTCAAATGGAAATAATCATACGAGTAACAGCATTCACGTAGAAAGGACTCCAATCCTTCGTAAAGTTCTTCTAAAAGAAACGAGTGTCTTGAGAAGCGCAAAAGTCCCCAGTTTTCGGGAAGATGAGTAGTTGAATAACTAACAATGTTTAAAGTAGTGATTTTCCGTGACGATATGTTCGAAGAAATCGAAACTCATGAAACACATGAAAGTATTTTAGATGATATCGCCGAATCCGCGAACTCAGTGACATTAATCGCGAACCCTTGGCGGAAAGGGAGGACGGGGGGGGAGGATAAGATAGCGAAACCGTGATCAAGAAGAATTCCAGCGAAACATAAAACAGTACCTGCCTATACTTGTTTCTACAAGGATCATTTCTTTTATATCTCGCGGAAGGGAGACAACTTACGCAGACTACACACGCGATATTGCCGCACTTCTTTTTATACAGAATGTCCCCGAAATACTCCAATATTCCAATCGCTATCATTTTAACCAAGCGAGATCTTCTGAGGAGATCATCTTGCTATCTTTCATTAAGTGCACAAATTAATTCGGTACCTTTACATTCGATGTCTTATAACTCCATTTTAATAAAAAATATTTTTTTACTCTTTTCCAGTTTGCAAATGTGTCTCTTCGTTGTCCAAAAATCATTTTGACGAAATAGACATCACAAAACAACAGTAAACACAATGCCTGTTCGGGAAGCAGTATTTAAAACAGTTGTATTTTTGTATTTTATTATATAACAAAATAATGCTGCCAAAGTCTTGGAAATGATTTGTTCTACTCTGGGTAATAATACTGGTAACTCACAGAACGTGCAAAAAGTTATATCAGAGATTTTGGAGATTTTATCATATACAGCAGAATAACATTCAATCATCATATGTCACAAAAAAGACAAAAGATGTCATTTATATTTTAAACTCTCCTTCATTTTTCTCGTCGAAATGTCACCTGTTCCACGGCCGTCCCCCAACCTAACTGACATACTTTAAGAGAGTGGAAGAAGTTCGAAAATCTTGAAAAGTCTTTGTTGACTCAAAACTACCGTCTTTCCCGTATTCGTCAACTGTTGTCAATAAAGGGGGGGAGTCACAGAAAATAATGGAAATTACTTTAAACTCTTAAACCTCTATTTGATTTTTATGAATAAACTTTGAATTTTATGTAAAAAGGCACCGAATAAATTTGTACACCTAATAAGTTTCAAAACTTTTAAAAGAATAAAGTGCTTGTACAAAACCTTAGTTCTACTAGCAATGTGTACAGAGAGACTGATTATTTATCTTTTACAATTGATTTGCGAGAAAATAAATTAGTTGCGAAGAAAATCACAAAGGACTACCTAAAATAACCCTGCAAAAATATTTAAGAAACCGGTGATATGCTTCATATCCTATATCTCTTCTATTTGTAATATTTTCGTTAAGTTTCAATTACTTATTTTTATTCGTTTTTGTTAAACATTCTCTAATAGAATGCATCCCGTTCTTTCTATCTAAAGTACATTTTGGCCCTCGCTTTTTTAATTTTTTTTTTCTGTTTACTTTAATTTTTTCTCGTTTATCTTCCTCATCTTTCTTGTCTCAGAAAATAAACACCGTTTATTATCCTGTTTGCCATCTCCATTGAAATGTTATCTAATCCCGCATATGGCTTCACGCCTCAATTGCTTGGGTGTGACAACTGAACTTCTTTTGCGAGACATCTTTTCCCTTAATGCCAAATAATCGCACATTTCGCAGCTGTGAATTTCTCGGCTTTTTTCTAATCTAAATCATTCCTTTATTTACGCCTAAACAAATGTTTTTCCACAATGTGATCAATATTTCTACGAGAATAGGTTCGCTTTACAAACAGAAATCAATTTTTGCGCGAACAAAAATAGTTTTTATGAATAATTTTCTAAACCTGTCCATGGACATAACGTGATTTCCCGATAAGCCATTTCTCCATTTGGAAAGTCGAAACGCGTCACCAGACATTCGTATATATATTGCACGTCGTTTGTCTGCTCGTTTATAGTATGTCATACGTGTCTCCCGTGTGTCTGTGCGTGTCTGTGCGATACAGAGACAAAATTAAAAGATAATAAATGAAGAATATACGTGTACGATCTCTGGGACGCGAGGGGAATATTAATCGGATCGATTAGATCGCGAGGAAGAACGGCGGAGCGACTGCTTAGTGTGACGATCGGTGCTTCCGATTAGCCTTATCATCAAACAAAGTTACTCTCATTGTCGAACGAAATACGTTGTATCGACGAGTCACCGACTGTTCGTTTGATTTTTAACATACAGTCATCGTTTCTATCCTATAAATGTACCTCTGAAGACATGATAAATGAAGGAGCTAATTATTTGAAGCACTAAGAATGACAAAAAGGTATAAATAAATTGTTGTTCAGACTTTTCGTTTTACGAAGCAGTCTGCTTTAACTCGGAGTTTATTTTTCTTGCGCAAAAACTGCAAATGTAAATAAGAAATGCAATTTTTTTATCAAATCTTAATGCTTAATAATATTTTCGTATCAATTATTAAATACATTAATCAGTTCTATAGATTGCATGTCGAGTGACTATCGAACTTAAAACGCAATCGTAAATAGTCACAAATCAGTTTGGAAACATGTAGAAACAAGGACCTAAAATTTTTAGTTTCAAAAAAAAATTTATCTTTTATTTTCTTTAAGAAATTAGTCACCGTGATTATATATTAATTTCTTTATATAAAATATTTTGGCAATATTAAAAGTCGTATGTCAGTCAAGCGACGCTTTGTGTCATTCTCAACACTTCATTTGCCTGTAAATATCTCAAAAGTGTCAGCTAGCGAATCCTGAGATAAATATTTATGTAATCGCCAATATCCAATTACTGCACGCGATAGGCATCGCTCGTAAATCGATGTGAGTCGATAATTGGAGGAAAATGCAACCATAAACTCCATAAATTCGTACTGAATTCAATTACCAGAATATGATTAACTTACAGGAAAATATGTCAAATGATTGACGTGCGTTAGAATAGATCCGTCAATTAATCATATTTTTCAAACAAATTTCAGAAACAGGCGACAAGGATAGATGAAAAAAGAATTGAGAGCGACGAGAATTGATCAAAATGTCAATTTATTTATAGCGGATGTGCAAATTTATTCAGTAAACGTATCTCTCATTCGGGAGAATACGTTCCGAACGGAAATCGTTCTTGCATTAAATCGATTTTACGAAGCCTAAATATAAAACGACATTCTAAGATCTAGTCGACGTGTGTATACAAAATAATTATTCTGTGTATGTGTGATGTATAGAGAAAATGTGTAATACGACAGAAATCGTTGTATAGAAAATAATGACTGTAAAACTCGATGTATTCTGACAAACAGCACCAATAAAGAAGGCCTAAATGGTACGCGTCTTGTGTTGCGTTACTTCCACGAATGGCGTTTATTAATTAATCTTCTCATTGCGACTGTTATTTCTTTCTGCAAACTTGTGATAACTTATGTCCGATCGATTTCTACTCATAGAAGTTTCATCGAAATTGCAAAAGTTTTTCCACTCATAATCTTCTCATAGAAAAAGTTTATGGTGGAAATAACTGTGCAGTAATATGAAATCATCAATTTCCCTGCAAACAACGAATTGATTTCTGTGTCGAACTCTAAAAACTTTAAATCGCTGTGTGAGCCGCAATTATACATAATGTTGTCTTTTTGTAACAAGTAAAAATTTTATGAAAATCTTTATAAATATTCTATTTTCATTCTAAATTAATGTTTGAATACCAGAGTTGATCAAAATTCTTTTTTTACTAAACATTGTTTTTTTTAACACTCTAGCGACGTATTTAATACTCTAACGACGTTTTAAACAGCCTTAAAAAGAATCGTGTTTAAAATTCAAAAAATGCTCCAAACACATTATTTAAATTTTATATATTATCATAATTAAAAATTTAATTTTATTTCTATATGTAAAAATTCAGTTTAATCAATATTATCTCTTTCAATAATATCTCCCTTTAAAGTACGATAACACGCGATGTTGATCTTTGCATTCTATGACCCGACTATAAAATTTAATCGACTCTGTCATCAGTCTCTATTTATAAACTTCGCAGACGAGGAATGCGACGTCGAGCAAATCGACGCAAATTCGGCGAGAGACCGGCACGCCTGTCTGTCCGGGAATCGAAGTGTCCAACAGGTGGTTCACAAGTTATAACTTGTCGCCTATATTGCATTTACGTATCCTTGCGAAACCTGCTGACACGACGCAAAAAAGAGAAACCTCGGATTAATGTGAAGAGTCGCGTTTAGCCGGAACGAGTCCGGGTTTCCGATGACGTCACGAGCAGTTGACTCCTCGAGAAGAGAATCACGTTGCCTCGCATCCGCATGACGATCACTTGCGCACATATTTCTCTCTCTCCTCCCATGGTCATCGGAATTCTTTATTTTCATTTTCTCGAGAATTTTCAGGTCTATTTCTGAGATTGCCCATTGAAGGTTTATTAAAGAGCCTACCTTAGGAATGTTCTTTTTCTTTACCTTTAACCTACCTTTCTTTACCTTTACCTTCACATCTCTATTGTTGTATTACACTTAGCGATTCTGAGCGAATGGTTCTCAATGGTATCCAAACATTAAACAACGCTTTTCAGGAAAACGGGGAATATATCAACGGACACTTTTAAGCGTACGTTTCGTTTATCGAGCTTGGCAACAGCGAGAAATCAAGTTCAAATAATTAAATATATAAATTACATGCTATAATTAAATGAATTTAATTGTCAGAAAATCATTCAACTTATTCAAAAATTGCTTCAAATTCTGAGCGCACTGTTGCAATTTCACCAATACTGGCATACTTTGTTTTTGGATAATATTTCTTGAACAAAACTTTAAAAACACTGGCAGAGTAAGCAGTAATAATAGAATTCAGACACAGGACCTTCAACCGTTCGTAGTGAAGGAATCAACGGTAAAATAAATTGATGAATTAAACTGCAATGAAATATATTTCTATTGCATTTACACAGTTATTTAACAAAGTGTATAAAATAAAATAAAAACTAAAATTGAACTTTTAAAAATAAAATTATTAAGAACTTTATTTCTTTATGGATTTTTATGGGTAGCTATTTAAAAACTTTTATTTCCTGATGGATTTTATGAGCATTTAATTACCTAAACAGATCATATTATTAGTATAGTGATGACATAGTGCAATTCTTAATTTTCGAAAAATAAAGGGCTATCGCTTTACAAAGTATAGTTACCAGTATTGGCGACCTTCCTCTAAATATAAAAAAATCTAAGAACCTATATCTTTCGCGTTACTCGATTCTGAGCAGAGCGTTAAAGAATGTAAAGGCTCGAGTATCAGTCGAAGGCCATCGTGCACTACGTCTGGCGACAGTATCGTTTGTTAAACGGCAGTCGTCTCTGCCATTTGCTCGTTTCGCTCCCACCTTCTCTCCCGCATAACCGTCTCTCTCCCAAGCCCAGTTATATCATATCTTTCCCCGTTCGTGTGTCTTTCTCTCTATCTCCTCGTCTCTGCCCCTCTCTCTCTCTCTCTCTCTCTCTTTCTCTCTCTCTCTCTGTCCCCCTCTCTTTCATTCTGTCAACCTCCCCCGCGTCTCTCTCTCTCTCTCTCTCTCTTCACGCTGCCGGTCACGTTCTCCTCCTCCTCCTGGGCGAGTACCACTTGCGTATCGGTCGGTCGGCCGGTCTGGTCCCTTCTTTCTAGCGTGTTTGCGCTCAGTTAGCTCGGTATCGCATTATGCTACGGTCAGACCGCGTCGCGGGGTGCTGCAACCGTGCCGTGTCAGCGCCGTGCCGTTGTTGCCCGAATCGCCTCGCCACCCGCGGTGCACCCTCAATTGAATCGAAGAACACCGGCGGGAATACCTGTGGCGCGCGGCGGCCAGCCGCTGGCATGCGAACTACGGCGGAAAAATGGGAAAAACCGCCAGCAAACTGAAGTCGCGAAGGAGCCAGAGTCAGTGCGAATTTCCCTACGCCACGCGTGATACCACGCGGCGATCACTCGTTTGTCTATCACTCGTTTCTCGCGTTTGCCGCCCTGTCGAGTAGCGCGCGTTTCAACGGGGGGTGGCAAACACGCGGAGATTCTTGCGTTTACGTGCGCAACGAGGTGCATATTTGCAGGGGGGACAGACAGACGAAGACTGCTGAAAATTCATGAATATTCCTGCGAATTGTGCGTCCATCTCGCTGGATTATTTTTGAGTTAATAAGTACGATAGATTATGAATGCGTCGTGCACTGTCGGTGTGTCATTGACAAACGAAAGGCGATAGTGCACTTTATTGGCGATAATATATTATACACGCGGATCGTGTTGCGGAGGCACGTGTGCGCTCCTTGTAATTCCTCCCCCCTCAGCCCCGTCACCCGGATCCGCGCATCATCCGCGCGACGTTACGATATTGTCGAGAAAAACCGCGTTCGCAAACCGATTGTAAACGTTACGTAAGGTCCCAGTGTTGCGCTCGCAAGAGGAAATGTCGGTCATCGCGGCTGATGATTCGACACGTGCTACCGCAAAAGAGTCAACATGAGAGACTACGTGGTTATCATTCGAGCCAATTATACCCTTCTTGGAGTTTCCGGAATGGAGTTACGAAATGATTCAGTACGCCAGTACGTCAATTAATCACCGAATGGTTTTAACGAGGGACGAATGTAAAAATCTCGATACGTTTATTGTCGAGCGACGCCTACGACTCGATCATGGGGGCGTGTAACATTTCGAATTGAAGTGGACTCAATTATCATTCAGAATCAAAACTAGCTAGAATGAAATCCACTAGAAAAATCAATTAATCATGTCATGAATGTTGCTCAGTTCAACGAATAAAAATAGAAGAAAGTAGAAATTAAGGAAGTTCTCCAGTCTTTTCATACAATATAAAAATTTAACCAAATTTCGAAACTAAGTTTATAATTAATGTGTAAGCATTCCTAATTTTTAATTTTTTGACTGTGAGTTTTCTTTAAATAATTTTCTAAAATATTGAGAGCGAAAGAGAAAGAGAATTTTATAAGAAAAACAGATTTAAAATTAAATAACTTCTAATTCAAATAAATAATAGAATCATGTCAAAATTTTATACAGTTACTCAAACGTAACAACAGAATAATCTATGAAAATTTTTAATTTGGTAATACTTTGCAATGTGACACATCTTTAAGAAAAGGAGTGAACACAATTGTTTGCGAAACTCGTGCACTGGAATCCACATACGATAAACCTACGACTGAATCATATTCGCGCATCATATTCACGTGATGTCGTAAGGCTGCGGTGAAAGTAGAACTTTTTGCCGTATCCGAACGAACGCGAATGTGTAATTTACATGCCGTTACATAAACCGCATTCTTCCGCTATTATTATTATTTTGAAAATCGTGGAAGAACGCACTTTTTTTCCCGCAGCGCTGAAAGTCTCAACGAACGGCTCGCGTTTCGGTTTTGGTTGCTTCTCTTTGCAAACGAACGCGACTCGATTGAAATTCCTCTTGCGCGATACACGTGCGTAATTACATGCCGACGAAGGAAACGGAGACCTCTGAACATAGAGGTTACAATCGCGTAATACAAAGATACTGTTTGACGAAAATAAACGTTGACGTTCAAAAACATACGTGCAATTTCCTAACATTGTGACAATAATATTCTTTGCTTGAAGTTGACTTTTAACAAAAATATAATTTTCTGAATATCTTTATTAATTGTAAAATTATCAATTTGTAAAATCATAATCCATTCGAAATTAAAGAAATGTATTACGTTTTTATTTTTTTTTTTTTTGAAGGAAATTTTTCTATAAAAACTTTTTTAATTTAATATCTTAGTTTGAAAAATGACAAATTAATTAACAACTTTATAGAAATTAGTTTTTTACCCTAAAATACTTTGGATGATATTCTGAAAAGTCTACCTAGTTGCGCCAAACGAAATAAATGTTTCGCTTTTTAACTTTAAATTAATTTATCACAGCTCTTTTTCGAAAAAGTGAACAGCTGGGATTCTCTCAGTGGAATAATTTTCCTGGAAGCCAAATGTGAGATATAAAGAGACGAACAGATTGTGAATGTTATCAAGCGAGTCCCGCATCAAGCGGTAAAATATTTAACTTGGTTTATCTCTACAGCCGTCTGTGCTACTGTGTACAATGGAAGTACAACATGGTCTGCAAAA
Organism: Monomorium pharaonis; assembly: GCF_013373865.1. NCBI lineage: Eukaryota > Metazoa > Arthropoda > Insecta > Hymenoptera > Formicidae > Monomorium > Monomorium pharaonis. The sequence continues at coordinate 20,494,056 of NC_050475.1, read as the reverse complement.
TTACGCATTTATACTTTTTTAAAATTACTTTCTTCTATGCGTAACTAGATATATTTTACATACGATCAGTGAATATTCCCTCTATCATTCCCGTTTTTAATCTATTTTTTTATTTTTCTCTCGTCTCTCTCTATCTCTCTCTCCCTGTTATGAACTCACGTCAAAAAATCGGAAGTCACAAGTATTGTAGTACAGTTCCGCAACGTACGCGAAAATCGAGATCAATAACTTCGCGGCGACGAGAATTGCGTCTAAACTGTCCCTCACTTTTGCGGTCGATGGCGCCTCTCTAAACATCGCATATATATCTCCAGCAAACAGGAACGTTATCACCATCGCCAGGTATTATGTTCGCTTACGAGGGATACCAGCGAGCGATACGCAGAAGGAACGAGTTATATATATCTATACATATATCTACACAACCACACACACACAGAGGCACACAACACACACGTATATTTATAGACAAAAAGAGAGGAACGAGCAGGTAGACGCGAGCAAGTGCAAAGGTGAGAAAGAGGTAGAGAAGTGGATAGCGGTCGGACATACACAGAAGAGAAAGAGAGAGAGAGAAAAGGACAGAGAGAGAGAGACAGGCGAACGGCTTTACAAACCTGCATTCCTTCTACTCCGCTTTTTCAAACGCGTACAAGCCGCCGCCGCCGGCCGCTGCATCGAGCGACCGACCGGCGGCCGCGGTGCATTCAAGTTCGACGCGAGCCGCTTACACGCGCGCGGCTCAATGAAATCGCGATCGTGACAAGGTGTATTCCCTCGCGCGAGTGTGAAAAGGAAAAAAAAAATGGAATCCACGAAACTGGGGGAGGATGGCGCGAGCATACGTGAGTGTAATGCCGGAACACACGTAAACACACCTCGTTTTCATATGTCGCGTCAGCCCTAGAGATTTGCAGCGGACGGAAACGTCAGTCGCGTGGATGTTTTATAGCACCATAAAATTGGACATTAAACGCGATTTGTATTACACACCAGCAGTGAGCGACGTGGCCAGTGAGCAAGGAACATTAAATCAATCTCTTAAAATGTTAATTTTATGTGGATTTTATGAAAATTATCGACATAATGTTTTATAAAATGTTTTTGAATGATTACTTCATAGCGTAATATTCCTAAACATTATAGTAACAGTGTAGAAATATCATTTTAATTGTTCTACTTAAACATTTTTAATACAATAACAACGTTGTATAACGTCAAGAATTTCTTTAAAAAAAAGGGGTTACATGTTATAAAAATTGTAATAGCGTTGTATTGATGATATCTTGTTAACTGGGTAATAATTAATACGTGAATATATATCCATCGCGCGAGCAAATATGCACCTCGTTCCAAGTCGCTTTAGAATTGCTTTCTCCCGACGTTACTAATCAGCGTCCCATTGAATCGCGTTTCATAAGTCATTCGTTCAATTTATTGCAGCCATTTCTAATAAAAAAATTTTACGTTTTAACTTTATCGCGACTTTCACACCTACGTTGCGCACGTCCGCCGATCGAACTCGAGTGGGGCGACAGCACTTTTATACGTAAATTTTATTTGCGGCACATTCAGGCATAGCATGGAGCTTTCGATTCCCATCTATGGGTACTCTGCAGAACCTAGGTACCAACAGCCGACGACGCAAGCGGAATGGCCTCGCCACGTCGGAATCGTCTAAGGATCTTCGGCAGAAGAGACACACGATACACCTGCAGCCGGAAGTGATCATTCAGAAGGAGCCGTGCCTGATCGTGACTCCGCCGTCACCCGAGGATCACGAGGATAACGAAGGGTTCGTGTAAAATACTTAACAATTATATACAGGAAATTCGCGAATCAAAATACAATGGCAAAAAAATTCGCAAATAATTTAGCAAAAGTTATTTATAAACTTTTTATTTCGGGTAGTGATTTCTAGAAAAATTTCAGGTAGTTGTATCGTCAAAAAATCTAAATAAATCCTAATTTTTTATTTATAATTGTCCGAACTAATATTTATTTTTGAAGAAATTGAAAGTCGATTGCCATTTGGGTGAGAAAAATTAAATTAAATACAGATTGTTAAACATTGACGCATATTTGTATTTGTTTAAATGATGTTAAAAAAAAGTTAAGTTGCCAATCACTTCAATTAAAAAAATTCATCTAAATTGTTAAATTTGGCAATTTTCTGATTTAAATCTAGCTAAATTTGTAGATTCTCTGGCAAAACTATTCTTTCCATATATTAAAAAAATTTTTACTTCAGCAAAATCGCTTTTATTCAGGATTAAATTTGACGTTTTTTATTTGTTTGGAACACTCGTATAAAAGAATTACAAAATTGAAAAACGTGAATGCGGGACGAAAGCTGCGAGAAACACGAATGAATAAGGGATTAAGTACCGTGCGGGCGACACGGCTTTTCGCTAAAGTCCAAGATCCAAAGTTACAGCTTATGAATTAGCCTCCTTTGAGTACATTCGAGATACCAGTACAGGGATATAATGCGCCTGGCGACTCTCAAACCGGTTTCTCTCGATCTGTACCTTCAGAATGACGCACCCCGCTTCCCCGTTTACGACTCACCGACTAACAAATGCGGGAATTCTGTAACAGGAAAATAAAACCCGGGGAAACTATAATCCGAGAGTCACCTGTCATCAACTCGAAAAGGTGTTCTCGCGACCTCGAGTACCGTGGGCCCATTCTAAAGAAAAATACGAGCGTCACTCCAAACGTTACGAGATGATTGACGGATCAAAGGAACCTATCGATCATACTCCTGAAACGTTCTCTCGCGATTAATTTCAGCAGTCCGATACAGAAGCGTGCGTCCCCCCGCGCGTTACTCGTGTTTGGATGGGATTCCCCTCTGGGCGGCTTTCGAGATAAACCCCGATGCAAATGCAGCAGCGGTCAGCCAGCAGTGACAGCAATCCTCGCGAATGTTACATTTGTATAATGCGAGACTTCATGGTGCTGACATTGTAACCCGCGGAGAGATAAACGATTTTGCAGCCGCTCTTCTTCGAACCGCGATTTTCACGACGGCGCGCAAGGCCGCTCCTTTGTTTCTCTTATTTGAGTTACGCTTGTCTTACGTCGAATTATCTTACGAGATTCGGTAACTACTAATCTCCTAATTTGTTTGATTTCATTTATACATACAGATATATAATTGATTTATAATACTATACATATAAATATAATATACACATATTATATGTATAAATAAAATGTGTTATAAATATTTAAAATATACATGTATTTTATTTATCTTATTCATACATGTTATCACACATTGCGTCTCTCTAACAACGCTGATAATAGAAAAATCTAATTATATACATGAAAAAAACGGTTTTGCTGAAATATTTAAAACTTTGACAGAAAATATTTTTGGATCTTCAAAATAATTGTCTAAGATCAATACTGATTTCACTAGAATAGAGAAATTTTTTTCAGCACTGCTCATCATGCTTGAGAGTCTTTCATAATTATTCTGATAGTTCAACTAAATTATTTTTAGATCTGTATGTATAAACTAGTTAAATTTTTAAATATATCAAAAAATTATTTTGTGTAATTTATAATATAAAATTCAAAAGTTTTTAAATAAAAAAAACAAGTCCAAAAAATGAAATTTTTAGAAAACAAGGGAACTTATCTTTAAATTATTCATGGTATAAATACGGTTATTAATTTTTATATTATTTATAGCTGCAATTAGAGTAAAAACAATGGCACAAATTTTATTTTCAACTTGATAGTTATATTTACTTCTACTCTTCTTCAACGTTCGTTACAGATAAATTAAAAAAATTTTTATTAAGAAGTAAGATTAATTTTTACATCTTTTTTATCGGCATTAAATACTCAATTATAGAGAAAAAATTTAAGTTAAAAGTAGCTGAAGTAAAAAATTACATTCTAAAGTCATTTCTTAAACGTGCGAGTACAATATCGGCCCAGTACATCTCGATGACGCCACTTATCGAACGTTTCCGGATGACGCAAGCGCACCTTGGCCGTCGACCCCCTCCGTATATACGCAGCCCCTTGTCCGACGAGATCAATAACCCCCGGTATCGACGGGATAACCCGGTCGGAAGCGATAAAAGCAATGCACTTTTACTCAGTCCTGCGTCTTTCGATATGATGAGATACGTAACGTGAGAAGCATCTATCGTCGGTGTACGCGTGTACTTCGATATCCGTCGTCTGTCAAAGCCGCTTGCTTTTGACAGGCGAGAAGAAGGGGCGGGGTGAGTAGGAGGAGCGGGTGGAAACGCGAACGAGGGCGATAACATCGCAGTAGTGTACCGTCGGGGGTTCAAAAGAAGCGATCGCAATTGCCGTCACTGGGTGAACGTAAAGTGAGGCGGATCTCAAATTTTTTTTTTTTACTTAATTCTCACATGCGAGTTAAAAGGGTGCGAAGGAAAAAGAAATGTACAACCAAATGACGAAAACACGGAGAACACATAATTTAGCGCGTTCGAGTCCATCGTCCAGTGACTGATGACGATTTAATGAAGTTAACAGGCCGTGTACGTTGGGCTGCTCTCTCACACCAGCAGGCGGCGTCGTTATTTTCTACGCGCTCGTTATCCGCGGCGTGGTCCCTCGTCGGATTTAACTCGCGGGTTAATCGCGTGCGGACGGACAAAGAAGTCGACGGGAAGAAAATGTTTCCCTTGGCACGCGCAACCAATCGTTCCTGTCTCTCTCTCTTTCTTTTTCTCTCTCTCCCTCGCTCTCTCCTCGCGATCTATTAATACCACTTGATGGTACCCCCGCGATACCCCGTGAAAATACGATCCTGAATCGCTGGTCAGTGGGGTGCGTGCGTGCGTCGTGCGTGCGTGTGCGCGCGCGCGCGCATACTCTCTGAACCCGAGACTCGCGGTCAAACCCTATCCGCCCGTCCGGAGAGCCGCAGCCGGAGCTCTCCTTCTGGACGGAAACCGGGGATTCCTCCGCGAGAAAGAGAGAAGGTCGGGCACGAGGCGCAGAGATGTGAGCGACTGAAAGTCTCGTTCTGACCGCCAGGACGCCGGAGGAAGACAGCGACGCAAGGGTGAACCGCCGCGAGTATCCTCCAAGCGAGCGGGAGTCACCCCCGACGAAGGCACCCGAAAACAGTAACAACCTGTCCCCGCCGATGGTGAGTACCTGTCACATCAGGCTGTTTGTCGTTGGAGTTAATTAAATTATCGTTCGTCGCTTGGAGAAATTGATATTGGATTAATCAGGTTCATCGAAACCCGTCTTCATTAATCATGAATATTCAGGCAGGGATCGATTTAGTTAAACTTAATTAATTCAACACCGAATGTCATGTATAATGTCTACTGTCAATGTTTCTCTGGTCGGTTGAAATCACGTGTATCTCGTGATTAAAATAAAATTAAATGAGAAGTGAAGTCTTTATTCCTTCGTTTCTTTTTGATTGAAGTTTTCGAAAAACCTAAAACTGGTCCCCGATATGTTTGTTCGTGAAAACTTTAAATTAATTTAAAAAAAAAAAAAAAAAAAAAACGCCGCGCCATCCAGAATATTTTCTACATCGCGTCTCTCATATAATTCGCGTAATCGATCAAACACATAATTATAGGTTTAAGTTAATGAAGCAGTAACGCCGGCTTCTTGTCGCCGCGGTATATAGGAAGCAATTAAATGAAACGATACACTCAAGTACAAGCAATGATGGGTTGCGCGATAGCCGAGCTGCTTGACGCGTCGATGACGAGTCGCAGACGACGATCGACGGCGACGTGACGGGGGAGCTCAAGGCTGCTCTCGTTAAGCCAATCTTCGCTGGACCGCAGACTCCAGTCTCTTTCCAGCATTGATTGCTACAATTGTCTTACGCGGAACGTTCACTCCTCTCTCTTTCTCATTCCGTATAATTAATCGACGATACGAGACTGTGCCGGCGTAATGAATTCAAATCGTTCGCGACAATAATAATTCATCATTTATATAAAAAATTGGCAGAGTCAAGTTTTCGATCGATGTTAATTGAACACTTTTTACTTGTCAATTTAACGATTGTGTATATCGATATTTCAAATCTCTTAATAAGCATATTTAAAATAATATATGTACTAGCAAGCGTAAAGTCTTTGAAATTGAATTAAACGCGAGAGTCTGGTAACATCAAAAGTCTGCTGATTTCGAAGGAGCCACCTGAGGAGACCACTCGCAAACTCTTGGAAAGAGAATTACGCCTTCTCGATCCTCGGGATCTACGATCGCACGCCTGGTACCATGGCAGTACATTGCGCGGTGGTCGGAAAGGTGCGGAGGCGGAAGTGCCGAATGATGGGGACTTCTTGGTGCGTGATTGCGCCTCCCAACCCGGCAATTATGTCTTAACTGTACGATGGAAAGGTCAACCGTTACATTTCGTCATCAATCGAGTAAGTTGCCATGATCAAATCAAGGAAAGTAGCTTTAAAAAAAGTCGTAAAAGCTATATCAAACTGAAATATCATATATCTCACGATATTTGAAATGTTTTAAATAAAATCTCTGTTTAATACTATGAAGACTGGGGTTCCGAAATTCACTGTCAGTGTATTGAAAATAATTCACGATCTTATGTTATAGATTTTCAGTACATATCGCGGCAATTTTTTTCACAGGTCATAATTCAACCTGATACTGTTTACGAAAGGGCTCAGTATCAATTCGAAGACGAAGCCTTCGATACCGTCGCCGACCTGATAACCTTCTACGTTGGTAGCGGTCGACCGATTAGCCAAGCCAGCGGGGCTCGAATAGTTACTCCAAAGCCCAGATCGGTGCCATTAACATGCGTCCCAGGGCCCACGAGTAATCAGCATTGCTCTAGTCCTTCCTCCACCTCTCTGTCGACCGGGTCACCCCCTCGTCTACCAAGAAAACAGCAACGCAGCCACTCTCTGACCGCTCAGCATCATGTGCCAGACCAGCATGTCGCTCGGGACAACAATCAACAAACGGGACAACAGTTACCAATCCAATCTAGCACTCTACCGCGTGTACCGCCAATTCAAAACCAGCCGCCCTCTTGTTCCCTATCGCTGGGTCGTCAAAAAATCACCCGGGTGATATCGGATCCAGCGTTACAGCAACAACAGCAACAGCCATTGAGTCTGAATCTTCAAAACGCTCTGAGTACGGCGCCCCCCAAGCCTCCCAGAGTACCTTACGTGCCGAATCATCAACATCACCATCATCACTATCATCATCATCACCACCATCATCATCAGAGCTATCAGGCCTCCGGCAGCGACAGCGGTAACGGATCTGGAGACAGCGAATTCGAGACCAATAATTCTGGTGGTGCTAGCAATCCCTCGGCGCCAATCAAGGGAGTGGTGATACGCAGCCATTATAACACCAGTAACGACGGTATCAATGGCAATGGCAATAGCGAATACGAATTAACGGCAGAGGAACAATTAGTAGTAGCTGCACCGTCTCTAGAAATCACAACGATGCTCGATATCGAAGGTTTTACAACACTGCTGTTACCAGCCGGCGAACACAAGCCTCTAGACCCAACAGCCCTGAGAGGAGTCTCGGGAATGTTACTGGATTCGGCACCAAGAGTGCTCGCCTCTCATCTCACGAAGCTCGATCTTGAAGTGGCGCTACAACCTGGACCGGGAAATAGAAGCGGATTAAGCGGCATCGAATTGGCGACTCTTCCCCACGGTAGACAAGCTAGATTAGATCTCATTGAAAGATCCGAATGTCTGAAACTGTTGGTGGCGGTCACCGTGCTGGCTGGCGCTACAGCTATAGGTGAGCTCTAATTTTTTTCAATTTTATTTTTTCCTTTTTAATTATGATTTTTTTTGTTTTTTTTTTCCCCGATTAATGAATCTCGAACAGCACATACTATGAATATTGTACTATAAGGAATACTTATAAAAGTCAATGAGAGAAAAAAGTACTTAAATTTACATAAAACAAGTCGTCGAAAAAAAAAAAGAACATTTAATTTTTTTACTTCTTAATGGCAATTGTTAATATCGCAGAGAGAGCGGCTACCATCAGCAAATGGATCAAAGTGGCAATTGACACTAAAACCGCGCTCGGCAATCTTTACGGTTTTTGCGGCGTAATGCTCGGCTTATGCTTGCCGCAAATTCAAAGACTGGCCAATACGTGGCATCTGCTACGACAAAAACACACGGACGAAGCTTTCAGCTTCGAAGCGAAACTAAGGCCTACTCTACGAGCCATGAATGAGTGCACCAATCCGCAGGCGCCTAACACAACACTACCACATTTGCTACCAATCGCGTTGCTTGGAGAACGTGGTCCCGAAGATGTTTTAGGTATTTAAAAAAAAAAAAAAATTATTCGCAAACTAGATAATCGATAAATAAATAAAAAATATCTTTCGCATAATTATTCAAAATACAACGATCTTTCGTTGTTAATGTCTTTTGATCATTGTTCTGTAATTATTAATTCTTTCTCTCAAAATTACATTATTTTTACTTATTCAACGAAATTTATCATAGGCACCGTAGCACCCTTTGGGCTCACGGCGGCGGTTCTTTCACCGTGGGAGAACTCTGCATCCGACTGCGGCCTATCGATCGTCTGGTCGCATCTCGAAGCGGCTCGCAAGCTGGCCGACAGCTTACCGCTTTTTCGTAGGAACGCGGAGATCGCCCTGGACGGATGCAGGAGCGACGAATTGTTATCGGACGCCTTTCGCACCGAGTTTCACATCAAATTCTTGTGGGGTAGCCGCGGTGCTACTGTCGCTCCGGAAGAACGTCACTTGAAGTTCATCCAAGTCTTGGACGCGATGTACGACAAATGCGCGACGAGCGAAGTGACCGCTTAAAAACACGACCAAAGGATCTCAAAGATCTGAATGGGGAGAGTCTGAAGGGTCTCTCTATGAAAGCTCATTCCTATTTCTCGAAGTACTCGGTGAACGTCACCGTGGGTTCTTTTAGATTTTTATAGAATGCGTCAGCTAACACGATAACGAGAAATTAATACTTCCGCTGCGCATAATTAAAGTGGCATCACCTTATTGCTACTGTAATCTCGAATCGTAGAGCATACCCCCGAAGTATCGAATGTTCTTCCACCTAAATCCAACGCTTGTTCCGAATCGTGTAAGCAACAGCACCCAAAGAATCGATCAAGAGGCTCGATTAAAGCCTACCCTATATCGTCAACCGTACTTAACTTTAATTAATAATGTAGTTCTATAATGTTATGTTGTAAGTGTTGTTCATATTTGTTTCATACTTAATATACAAATTAAAAAGTATCTCTCGTGATTTTATTTCCATCACAATTTTCATTAAGGCTCTTGAGGAAATAACTTCATAAAATATTACACACACAAATATTTAGAGATATTCAAAGAAATTCATTAAATTAAATTTTAATTAAAATTAATAATAAATAATTTGCAATTTTTTAAAATTCAATGTGCAGTATTCATAATTATCTTATAAATCATCTCATTACATAGTAATTTGCAAAATATGAATATAAAGTTCAAATTATTCCAATGCCAAGCTAATATTTTAAAAAGTAATTATTGCTCGCGGTTTTTACATTTGAATAAATTTTATGTTTTACATTGTTCAAAAAAGTACTTATTAAAACAATTATACAATTATTGAAAGGCATATAAAACTTTTCTAATGTTTTACAAATAAAAAGTTTTCTCTACTTCTAATTCTCATTCTTAAATTAATTAAATAAATAAGAATGATTAATTCTGCTAGTAACACAATATACAAAATAAGTTTTCAAATGTAATAGGCTGAATATCTCAAGATATGAAAGATATGAAAAAATTTTAGACAAAAATTGTATAGTCTACATAAAGAGACAGATAAAATAGTAAAATGGAATTATATTATTACAACAATATAACAATTCATACAGCACACAACTTGCAGTTACATTATAGCAATGTTGTAACAAGATTACAATCTTGCAGCAATGTTGCTACAATGTAATTTTTCAATTTTGTGTATAGGAATGTTGTATACGTTATATCAGTCCCTATAAGCGCATAATATTATTTAATATTTTAAGTATATTCTTAGAATATTAAATGTACACTTAATATTCTAAAAATATTAAATAATATTATACGCTTATAGTATAACTTTCTTACAAAATATATGTGTGATTCTTTTAATTATTTTACATATATGCAAAAAAACACATATTTCCATTTAAAAAAATGGTGATATTTAAAATATTAAACACACACACACACTTCTTCCATATTTTTCAAAATATTCAATCTATTTTGAGATTTTTCACCTTGTATATATGTAAGTGATAAATTACTCACGCATTATCTTCTCCGTTGGCACTCGATATGCTTCCACACAAACCACCTGCTCTTCTGTTTTACAGCTTCCTCCTAGTTTCTCTCCCATTCTTTATATAACTTAATCCTGTAAAAAAAAACATATATGTAAGTGCAAGTGTTAATAATACATACAGTTACATTATAGCAATACATGTAATACAGTTACATTATAGCAATGTTGTAACAAGATTGCAATCTTGCAGCAATGTTGCTACAATGTAATTGCAAATTTTGTGTTGTATAATGTATAGGAATACGTTATATCAGTCCCTATAAGCGCATAATATTATTTAATATTTTAAGTATATTCTTAGAATATTAAATGTACACTTAATATTCTAAAAATATTAAATATTATGCGCTTATAGTATAACTTTTTTACAAAATATATGTGTGATTCTTTTAATTATTTTACATATATGCAAAAAACACATATTTCCATTTTAAAAAATGGTGACATTTAAAATATTAAACACACACACATACTTCTTCCATATTTTTCAAAATATTCAATCTATTTTGAAATTTTTCACCATGGGGTGCGTTCAGATTCCTCACCCGAGTGTCGTTTTATCCTTGTTTAACATTCAGTAAATAACAAGGATAAAATGATATCTGGAAACACACTCAGGTGGGGAATCTGAACGCAGCCTTGTATATATGTAAGTGATAAATTACTCACACATTATCTTTTCCGTTGGCACTCGAAAATGCTTCCACACAAACCACCTGCTCTTCTGTTTTACAGCTTCCTCCTAGTTTCTCTCCCATTCTTTATATAACTTAAAACTGTAAAAAAAAACCATATATGTAAGTGCAAGTGTTAATAATACCCTTACGCATTTTTTACTTATGCGTACTAACCTGCATGAAACAATACGAAAGTCACGCAGCGTCTCCAAGCATCACTCACGGTGGCGCACAACCAACAACACGAGAAAATCCCTCAAAATATTACGACACAATCCAACATCTATTTCAAACATAAAATCTGACTTTAATCCCAATTATTTACTAAACTAACTAACTCGTTACTACACCATTTCGCGCCAAATCCTCGCGCGATCACTCGATTCAAAATTACCATCGTCATCGTCGTTGTAGTCGCATCCAATATGACTGCGTCGTTCCGCGCTTCTGTTATCTCGATCACAGATGGCGCGTATAGTCACTCGATTCGTCTCTCCAATTTCTTTTTCTGTGTCTCTCTCTCTCCTACTTTAACATTAAAAAGAGAAGGCAATCCTGGCAAAGGCTCTTTTTCCGCTTTGAAGCCTCTCTAACATTCTCTACGTCCACGGCCGTCGGTGAGGATCGCCAGCTTCGAGAAGCGCGGCGAGTGAGCGAGTGACATACCAAGTGACACTCGGCGCGCGGGTAGGTTATTCCGCCGGATCGAGAGCCATTGGTAAACATCATGCAGCAGCAGCCGCCGCGGCATTGCCATCGCGAGTGACGACGTGATTATTACGCCCGATTACCGCACAATATAATGGCAGAGAACCTGTCGAAACGGCCTTCCAAGGGTATCCTCAAAACGTCCAGCAGTTTTGACAATCCGGAGGTGCCTAGGTGAGAGAAAGAAAGAGGAGGGGAGAGAGAGAAACCGACTGTTAATTGAATCTCGATATTTACGCTCTCGCCCGCTCGTAAATATAGAGATACGCGCGCGAACATCTCCCATTAAAGACGGCACGTACGCGTGACTCGCGTGTTACGCGCGCGTCGCATGATCGTTTCCAGCGTATTTATAAATCGCGAGCCTCGACGAATCCGATAAAAGAAGAGAGAGAGAGAGAGAGAGAGGAAGGATTACCGAATGCCCCTCTCGACTCTCTGCATCCAGCTTCTTGCTCGACGTCACCCTTAAAAACGTGACAATTCGGAGATTCGCGATTTTCTTCCTGAAAAATGTATTGATAAAAAAAACATCCTCTTTTTATTATAAATATGATTAAGGCAAGCATACTTTTCTGAATTTATTAAATTTTACGAATGACAAAAAGAACTTTTAAAGGAATAAAACTGTTTGAACTATACCAAAGACATAAGAAGTGACTGACACCGCCCAGCGTTAGTTGACACAGATTCTATTTTTAGTTTTCCCAGCGATGGGGTGAACACCATTTTTTTTATTTACTTTGCTTTTATCAAACTACAGACCAAGCAAGGAAACAACATGGGACGAGATGAATATCATCGCCACTCTTCATCCCGCTGATAAGGACTATGGCCACATGAAGATTGAAGAACCGAAAACCCCATACAATTTTGAAGGCCTCCAAAATGAACATGAGTTTGACCAGTTAGACGCTAGTGCTCTTGCGGCAAAGTGAGTAGATAAGATAATTATGTAATTAATTATGAATTGTAATAGCTCAACTGTATGCTAATAGAAATATTCCAATACTTTATATCGTTTACTTGTTTATTAAAATTTAGATTAGCTGGAGGCAGCAAGCCCAAAATCTTTGAGGAATCCAGTGAAGAGGAAGAGGATGAGGAAACTCCCGAAGAAAAAGGTCAGACATCTTTATCTTCCTAAACAGCAAAACTAGTAGAATGGCAACAAGTCGAGATCAGATTTTGTTTGTAGATTCATAATCATCTTGTTCAATCAGTTACTCATCTGTTGATAAAATCTGCTGATATCAGGGTGTTTACTACTGAAAAAAACCTAAAATTTTCAGACCACTTATCTTCTTGTAAATCACAGATTTGCGTGAAATTTTATTGATACTTGAGAAAAATTTTTAGAATTTTACTTTTAAATTTAAATGCTATCTCTAACAAAAAATTATTTCTTTAATCGTTTTAATAATACAAAATCAATAAGTGATAAATATGGCATACACATCGATGTATATTTTCGTGCGATTCGCAAATTTTTATAAAAACATTGTTGACACTAGAAGACAGTATAGCGTTTTAAACTGATATTATGGCCCGTATTCAGAACAAGCTTCTAAATATGTAACGTGCTTTTTTGTCATTCTATTCTATTCTCTTACATCTAATAAACGATAAAGATAGAACATTAAAGAAGTGCACATCTTCATAAAGCACATTCTGAATACAAGCCTGTGTTTAATCACTTTTTGAATTATGTCAGGAAATTGGTGGCAGAAATCGAGCAGAATTTTCGCAGACAGGCAATCTGATAGCAGTAATTTGTCACTAGACATACAGACGCTATGTGCAATTTATTGCCTGTCATCAAAAATTAGTAACATGTTCTGTTCAAAATGTCTCTATGGACTTTGCTTTAGTTAAATTTATGATGTATATTGTAAAAAAAAATGTTAATCGAACCATCGTTGCGTTCTATTTTTAGAAAGGAGAAGAGCCTTTGAGGCGAAAAGAAAGGGCCATTACCGAGAGTGGCATGCTGTACAAATGGCGAGACGACTTTTAGAGCAGGAAGAATTAGAAGAGGAGGATGAAGATGGTGAGGGTAAAAATAATGAGGAAAATTCGTCAGAGGAGGAGAGCAATTTCGACACGGGTTTCAAATGCATGCCGTCCTGTGATAGAACCGAAAAGAAATAAACGAAGAACATCGATTAACATTTTTTTTAATTGTCCGTCACGGTCATAATCTCACGGCACCTATCAACTTCCGCTGTTTAATAAAGTCGCTGACGCGACTAAAAATGTATCGTGAACGGCAGAGAAAGTGTTAGCATCAATTACATTTGAACGCCCGAACTAAATTTTGCATTTTAATTATGTATATATATTGCTCCTTTTCAGCTCCATCTTTGTAGCTCTTTAGCTCCATCCTCTGTAAATAAACATTTTAAAAACTTGAATGTTTTTAGCATAAATCGCTGTTAGATTTTCCAAGACTAGATAAAGCAAGATTAGATAAATAATAAAACGTTGCAAGTATTCAGAGATATCAACAAGCCGTGCACATGAAGAATTCATTATGTTTAACGATCTATTTTGACTTTCATAGACTATAAAAAATTAAAATTTTGTAAGAGCTTTGCTCGTCATTTTGCGTGTATTATTGTGGGCCTATTGGCGTTCTTTTCGCGCAGTTCTCATGTAAAATCTAATGTTTTTGTAGAATCACTATCGAAATTTGACGAACAATAAGGCTAAACACAGCCCTTTCACATATAATAAAAATTAAAGATGCTGTATGTAATATTTACAGTAAGAGAAACATATGTGTATTTAAAACTGTTAGTATGTATGTAATACCTTACACAAGTTCTGTGATTAGCATAGACATATGCTATGTAACCTCGGAATGTACGACTTCAAATTTTCGTTTCTTCTCATAATGTTTGATTTTATTTTCCAAACTGTCTGTAAAACAAAATATATTATAGATTATACATACACGTAGATAAATGAAAATGTATTTCTACTGAACTACATAGTAAGCCTGTCCATCAAGTGTATCCTGATTCACGTAATCACTCCACCAATTATTTAATCTCTATTCTTAATTCATTTCTTTAGTGATATGTAGTTAATTGATTGCAACGCATGGATACAACGAACACATGATCTACCCTTTCATTGTTACGTCTCGTACATCTCATTTATCAAAACGACGAGAAAAAAAGAAATATTCAAATGTTCGTAAATCATTTCTTTTGGACAGGCTTAACTTGATCTATTAAGTTGTTGATAGGAAATGTACATTTAGAAAATTATAATCTCAAATGTAGAAAACGTCCAAACGTGGCGGCATTGTGTTTAGTACAATATTAAAAAGAAGAAATATGAAATTACGTATATACGATCGTCAAGATATTTTGGATGTCTGTATTATAGCCGAATACAAAGCATATTAATAGACTTGTAACGATGTATTTGTATGGTGTCTCGAAGTTAATAAACGTAGGATACGATATGAATAAGTTAATAATATAAAGAAACATTTTTGAATAACATATCGAAGAAACTTGAAATCTGTTTTATCGGCGAGTTTAAATTTACTAGGTTTTTTATGAAATTGATATACTTACCACACATTTCTCGTTTCATTAGTGGTTGATATATTTTCGACTGTATCCCAAGAAGCAAGCAATCGCTTTGAAAATTAGTATTTACACAACTAACGAAATTTTTCAATTCCGTTAACATGTTTTTAATCATTGTAGATCTGCATATATTATGAAAGAAGAACTTAATTAATCTCGTGTATTTTTACAATTATGTGGATCATATTTCTTTTACAATAAACGTACTTTATAGTATTGAGAGCCCAATCCTGTTGTAATATTTTGATAGTGTTTAACAATTCATTTTCGTCGACAAACCATTTTACATCTTTGTAGTCACAATACCAAAGATTCAATGGAATGTGATGAGCCATATTGTACTGTGGCTTTTGTGGACAAGTCTCAATGTCCAACAACTTCAAGATTATTTCAGGTTCCTCTTTCTTTTGCCCCACCAATAACAAGATACCCATTAAGCATCGAATTTGATGCCACAGAAAGGCTTGACTTGTAATTTCTAATTCACACATATCGTAACCTTCAAAACAAAACAATTTACCATACATTATTAGTAAAATAGGATAGTCCTTGGTAGAAGTTTTATTAGTTATTAAATTACATCCAAAATCCTGCATAAAATAATTATGTAAATATATTTTTACAAAAATAGATATTGACCTTTTACAAAATACTAATAATTGTTTGCACAATTAATTTTAAAATAGTATTTTGGCAAAATAATGATATGGCGAATCTTATTGCTAATGATATATCTATAAAATTAAATTGGAAAAAAAGTTTAATTAAAAAATATTTTGACTGTATTATGTATAAAACATACACAAACCCACACACATTTGAAAAAAGCATTAAAGTACAATTACTCTTAAATTACAGTGTAGAAATATTGAAATATAAAATAATGCACATTTTAATGACAAAATTTTAAATACACTTAGTTTTTAAAATAATTGTAAAATATTTATACTTAAATTTTGAATTGTGCATTTTTAACATATATTAAGAAATTGTATTCCAAGAAATTACACATTTTTATCAATTCTTGATGCTATTACTGTATAATATTTGTATATGGAATAAATAGCAAACAGTTAAACAAATTGAAAATTACCTATGGATTTATCACTGCTCCGATCTATAACGAACACTCTTGCATCCATTATGGTTCTTTTAAAATTGATCACGCCATTGGCCACATCCATCTTACAAATATTACGAAAGTCATGATCTCCTACAACATACTTGGCAGCTTTGTCCATGGCATCTATATCTAAGCTGCCCCTTGGGAAGAAGTACTTGTATCTCCTATACTTGCAATCGAATCTAGCAGAAAAACCAGACACGACCGGGCACCACGCTACACATCTTATGTTCACTGGCAGCAATCTGTTTAATATTTTACAGTAGGGCAACTCGTCTGACAAGTTGGATTGATTTTCTGGCTCCAATCTACTGCGTACATCCAACGAGATCACTTGCGAGAACGAGCTGACACCCTTGTCAGTGCGTCCACAACGATGATAATTCGCGCTCTCGCGAGACTCTATGCAACAGCTTTTTCGCAACGCCGCAAATAAATGATGCTCGATGGTGTCACAGTTATCCTCCTGTACAGTGAAGCCATGATAGTCCCAACCAAGGTAATAAAACTTCAACAAGATATGCCTTTTATGACATCTGCAATTGAAATTTTAGGGCCTATCACTCCAGTGGAAAAAAAGAAAGAAGCATGACAAGTTCAGAAATAATATATTTACCGTGAAAAATCAAACGACTTTCTTACTTTCCCTGGAGTCTCCTCTTTTCTTGGTTTAGGTTCCGTATTCTTTGTGATTAATAGTTTCAGTTGCTCATTGTGAACTTCTAATTGCAGTATCCTATCAATTAGTTCCTGTAAACATCCATATGCAAATATAAAATATGTATGACAATTTAAGTATAAAACAAAACAAGATAAATGCCCCAGTGATCAAACATGTTCTTATAAATTTATATGTAAACTTATTAATCTTAAATGTTTTTCATAATATTAAAATTTAATTATTAAGTACTTTAAAATATATTCATAGAATAGGTTATTTTTAACATTGTAAAAATTAAAGTTGAACAAAATAGTTACGCTACAGTTCATATTTTGACATTTTAATGTTCTTTTTAAGAAATATTTATCAAAATATTTTTTATTGCTTTATAAATAATACATTATAATATTTAAAACATTAACCCCATCACTGTGGAGATCAAATTCATCCAAGTGAGCCATAAATATACAGAACGTTCTAACGCACAACTTCCCTAAAACCCCCTAGTACCAAGTTTTATAAAAATCTGTTACTTTATGTGTTATTGAATTTTTCTTTAGTACCTATATACACGTACTCCACAGTTTGAACCTATCTAAGCAAGTACATGTATGTACACATGTACTCCACAGTCAAGAGGTTAAAGATGAAAGTTGAGACTGTCCATTTAGATGCTTTACAACAAATATTTATTATTTTCAAAATAATTAAAAAATTTTTCATATTTTCCTGTGTCAATAATAACGTTTTATATTACATTTTTCAACTAATTACATAAATTAGGTAATTTTCCTTACAAAAATTCAACAATGTTGGCTCTGCATCGTGTCTGGTTACTGGTACATTTACTTTGTCACGCAATTGCGCGTTCGCAAACGTCATACCGATTTATCGAGCACTTCCAATCGCTCCCTCGTACTTCTTCCCATTTTGGTACGTTTCCGCAAGATTTTGGCCATGATCGTGACACTGAGAATTAGCTGCAGTAAACACGGGAGATCTTTTTTCTGTCGAATAAAAACTACATACGGGAGGTTTTGGAGGTTAGTTCCGTCAATAAACGAAAACCAGACGCGCTCGACCTCCCAGCCTACGGGGATATGTGGTCATACCGTCATACATGACGACGTGAGGTGCACAAGTAAAAACTACATACGTCGAGAACGTAGGTTATGTTGCGCCACACGTGTAGCACTCGGCATGAACCACGGTCGAAAACGAATACGCGCACACGAAAACTTTGCCCGGAACGAAATTCAACATGGCACGAAAGTGGCGTCATGTAACTTCATGGAAACGCAGGCCGAGGAAAACCGTTTGAATAAAAATTACGCGCCGAGATACACGAACGGAGAAAATTCGTTTCGAAAATTTCGTATGCTCGCACGACGAAGTAGCACTTCACTTAATTGGCACTCGCGAACATATCCCCTTCGAGAAAGCACTTAAATTTGTTTGAACGCGCATGCGAACACTTTAGGCCGAAGGCAGAGAACGAGACGTAAGTGTCTCAGTCGTAGTCGTAGAGTAAGGCAGAGAAAAATGTTAGTCGTATATAACGAATAATAGTATATTACGACTTACGTTTTCTCTGCCTTACCCTACGACTACGACTACGACACATACGTCTCGTTCTCTTCTGAACACGCACGGCGTCGACAGAGCGTCCGACCGGCGGCGGAGTGGCGTACGAGACTGGAGCGCGGAGCAACGGAGCAACATGGCGGCAGCGACGCAGGCGCGGCGAGTCAACCGCCTAGCAACGCCGAGTGGCGCCGACTAGCGCCGAGTCCCGCCGAGTCTGCCTGCCAGCAGTCACGTACGCCACTCCAGCGCCGGTCGGACGTTCTGTCGACTCCGTGGGTATTCAGCTATCTCGCGTGTTCAGAATTCATTGTGCGCAGGTACGGTACTATGTTGAGAGTGTCGTCGCGCTAATAGACAACCCGCGAGGCATGTGAAATCCCGTAACAGTGTCGTATTCATGTGTAAAGCGCGATATCGTGCGTTTGCCTGCGGTTGCGAGTGAAGTGTTCGCGTGCACGTTCGAGCAAAGTGTTTGCTCCGTTCGGTAGAATGGCGATCGTGCCAATAATAAAACTTTTACTAGTCGTCGCGCAATCCTACAGAGATACAAAACTCTGGGAGCTAATTGATTTACTTTTGTTCAGTGTGTCTTGACGTGCCGTACTTTTAACGTATTTTTCCAAATGTAACGGTCGCGCTAAGTGAAATTCGCGCGCGGATTACGTTTTACTCGTGTGTGATATCCGTAATATCGGGAGTGCCGAATAAGGTATCGGGCAATCGTTAATTATTATTGTGCGGTTCGAGAAAGCAGGATAATGTCAGCAGAAAGCGGCATCCATGGAACGATTCGGTATTCTGGAAAAGGAATGTAGCAGTAGCATCAGCAGCAGGAGCAGCGACAGCAATCGGTGAGTGAATTTTTATCAAATTAATTAATTGAATTTATATCGTGTATATGTGGTATTGCACATTTATAGAAGGCGATTATGCACATTTGCATAAAACAGATTTAAAATATGCATATAATTGTAAAATTTACGGGTATACCATAAAACAGAACCAAATAAACGTGAACATAGCATAGAAGAGACCCAAAAAGTCATGCAAATTACCTACGGGATTCATAGATATTTGACTACATAGTTCAATGTGCACATTTTGTGCACATAGAGGCGCTGATGGATGAAAACATCTGAAACGACGCGAATGACGCGATGACCGCTCTCAGGTTCCTCTCTGGTTGTAGAAGAGAGAGGAGAAAAAGCACGAAATGCAATTAGAAAAACAAGTGTTATTTTTATTCATTATCAACCTACACTACACTATACCTTTTTAAAATGAGATGCATATGCGTTAGATGCCGGAGAGAAAAGGAAAAAGGTAGTTGAAGAAACGAAAATATAAAGTCGAAAGGTTAGGTTAGGTTGTCGCAAAAATTTACAACCTTGGAATATTGATAGAAGGTAAAAAATGGCTAAACTATTCCAAAGAATTATATTCTCTCAGTAATACCAAGTTTTCTGAATCAATTTTTAAACAATTAATATAAATAAAATTGTACTCTTAAAAAAAAACATTTACTTTTACCTTGGGAGTCTTGGGATACAATAGGACACAATTTTTAAGGCTTATTTTTTTCTTTGATTAAAACACGGGCGAGAAATTTAATGCTGCACTTTTTATTCTAGGTATTTTCTGTATGATTTTTATTTATGAGAAATACAAGTCTGCCGTACCCATCCGGTAGCGATGCCGCGAACTGCTTGCAAGTTTTCAAAACCATTTCAGGTGAATGCTTTTCACAATACTCATTATATTTTCAAATTTATTGCATGTAATAGATTTTAGAAACATTTCAGTTGTAATATTTCATATTACATATTGCACAATCTTTTTA